>NC_141078.1:31893402-32493402 GCF_041138505.1 Cibotium barometz | reverse complement strand
CCGCTTTGCTAGCATGGTGACTGCATCCTCAACATCATTCCAATCACTCTTTAGTCCCTGTTCTGTATCCTTATCCTCAAGGAGGATTTCCAGTTTCTCTTGGAGATCTTTCCCAGCTGCTTGTAAGAAGAGCTCTGTTTTTTCTCTGTCCAAAGTTGTGCGCTTTATCCTTGACAGCTGGGCATAGCGCTTCTCAAACTCTCTTAGCAACTCTGTGTGGCAGAAATTCCCATTTTGGGTTTTGTGACCCATTCCAAGAAAGTTTGTTTGGTCACTCGCTCAGAATCCTCCATGAAATATTCATCCTTTAAAGCAAGCTTGAACTCCTCCCAATTTCTGCCACCATGTGCTGTCTGCAATCCTCTTATGCGCTCTCTTATTTTAGGAACACATACCAGCTCAAAACTTCGAACCATATCCTCCTCACTCACCATGTTTAGCTCCATTTCCTTTGTGTAATTGCGTAGGTACTTTGTGATATCCTTACCATCAAATTGATCCACCTTTTTCACAATTGATTGCAGTGCTTTAGTCGTGGAAATGTCCCCTCTCAGCAGCTTGCTGCTGTTGTATATACATAGTAAACATCTGAAACATTTGCATAACTCCGGGGTCAAAATGAACCCCCTGACCCTCAGAATTCTCAGCCATAGCTTCCCTGTATATTTCACCACACTCTCACCCCAGCAGTTTCACGTCGGGTTCACCAAAGAGCTGTCGTAACGTGGATGGTGTCGCTGGGAAAGTACGAGACTTCTAGCTGTGAGAGTAGCTTCTAATATCCACAAGGAAACTCACATACATAACTCTCCAAGGAGCACAAGGCATATCCATTTTTGATATCCTTAATATGTGCAAATTCACCTCAATACATCCCTGAATTCAGCCTGATAATTGCACATAAATTGTGTATCAAGTGATTGTCCCTTTCTAAGCATAGATTTACTGGCTCCTTTTTCCCAAATCCCTCAAACCAATCACATGTAGGCATAACATAATCTTCAAATATTTCCCACATACATGTGACCATTTACATTCCATACATCAAGTGACATCAATTTCATCATTTCAAGCTGTTTCTTTATCACCTGAAAACCTGATTTTAAATTCCAACAACTCACAAACAAAAGACGATATATGGCATATCTATAACATGCTCACATGATTCTAAGAAACTCCATGACTTGCATTCCAAATCCATTTGAGTAGAAAACAAAATCAAATTTCCAGAATCCTTACTACATTTTTGATGCTTTGATTCCACGTATTTTTGATGCTTTGAATTCACAACTCTTCAAATCCAGGTTCTTCTTAATTTACAAAACCTTTAAAGGTTTATAGGCTTTACGATTTTCCAAATCGTAGGTAGGTTAGTGAATAAAAATAATAAAAAAACATCACTTATCTGAAAGTAAACAAGGCGAATTTTTCTTGATTTTTGCTAATTTCCATTTGGTTGCTTCGCTGCAGGCCGCGCAAGGATGAGTACATGTATTAAATGAAAATCATATCACTAGATAATACTCAATTTGCTCTTCAATTCTAACTCCAACAAGCCATGAACAGTAGCCGCCCTTTTGATTTTAAATTCTCTGGTTAGTTGGCGTTCCTGGTTCACCCTTTATGCACACGCTGCTCACTGATATGCACCCCCCCTCGTTTTCTCTGGTTTTTCATCACTTTCCCCGCAAGGAAATCGGGCGCACCCGCCTTTTGCAGCTATTTTCATGTATTTCCCCAGTTTTAAAAACTCATGCGCCACCTTTCTTTTTATATTGTTTTCGGGTATTTCTTCTTTTGCTGCCACGCAAGCTGCCCTCATAAGCTTCAATACATATGATATGTCTATTTCTCATATGCAAATGTTTGGACCCAAGCTACATCAAACATCACATATATGTCATAAGTCTACTAAAGCATGCCTCATGCTTGCACTCCCGTAAGAGGTATTCATTGACTCAGTCCATCAATACCATAGAATACTCACAAGAGTCATTTTGAAATAGCTCTCACTAGCATGGTTGCCACTAGGTTCACCATCCATGGGCATGAAGATATTATTGAAGGGATCATTCTGCCTATGAGGATACACAAGAACTTTGAATGTGTGCAGTGTCTTAATAAAGTTCTTCTTGTTTTTGCTCATTCCACGATATCTCCAAAGGGTATTCTTCAAAACCAATCCTCATATCATACATGCTCTCACATTTCCATACATGTTGAGAAGGGTGTTCCTTACTGCAAGGCTTACCATAAGCATAAGGCTCCATATTTCACACCACACTCATATACAAAAGCTTCGAGACCTGGCTCAGCCTCAGCTCGTCTTATTGAACCTCATTTACAATATGAACATATGTACATGGCATCATATAATGACTCGTCATAGCACTTAATCCCATGCATCTGGATTTGCATTTGATAGTCTCATATGCATGGTTTCACACCATAGACATGCCATGGCATGACACCGTATGGTCAGCACCCTCTAGGATCCTTCGTAGGTCACCTAGCGCTTCACTCATAGGCCGCTTCCTTTGTCCCTCATCCACCATACCAGAAGCTCACCATTTAAATCAAACCGAGGCTAGTCAAGACCTCGGCCAAGACCTCGGCCGACCGTGCTACGCGAGACGTCCTCCGTTGACTCTCCGTTAGCTGTTGCAACTTTATCACTTAGGTCTCCACACGACCTCATTCACAAGACAGTCAGAATGCTTCCCCAGCATTCTTGACATAAAATAGTCATTTAAAAATAGGTCATAAATACAGTTTCTATAACGAACTCTCGTCTTTTCACATTGTTCCACATCAATCCACATCCACATCCATTTTCACTTAATCCAAGTTCAATCATATGTATTTCCATCGTCCTTCATCCATTCTCATCCAAACACATCATTTTCCATCTCATCACATCTTTCTATGTATTTCCATCGTCCTTCATCCATTCTCATCCAAACACATCATTTTCCATCTCATCACATCTTTCCATATTTATACTCATCACATCTCATCCACTCGCATCTACCCATATCCACATCTCATCACATCACATTCATTCACATCTCATCCATTCATATCTACTCCATTCCACATCACATCACATCCATTTCACCTCACATCTCATTCATTCACATCTATCCCGATTCACAAATGTTCCATCACATCACATAACATCTGTTCACATCTATCCCAATTTACATCATATCACATCACATCCATTTCACATCACATCTCATTCATTCACATCTATCCCAATTCACATCACATCACATCACATCCATTCACATCACAAATCATCCATTCACATCTATCCCAATTTACATCATATCACATTACATCCATTTCACATCACATCTCACCCATTCACACTTATCCCGGCACATCACATCTCATCCACATCCACATCACTTTCACATCCACATCCCTTTACATTACATTCTTTCACATACATGTACACATCCACATCCATTTACATCACATTCTTTCACATACACATCCACATCCATTTACATTACATTCTTTCACATACACATCCACGTCCATTTACATCACATTCTTTCACATACACATCCACATCCATTTACATCCCATCTCACCCTTTCACATACCCTCTCATCTCATTCTTATCTCATCATTCACATCCACATCCATTTACATCCCATCTCACCCTTTCACATACCCTCTCATCTCATTCTTATCTCATCATTCACATCCACATCCATTTACTTCACATCTTATCCACATTCATTTTCATCACTCCACATCCTATCACATCCCAACATCTTATCACATCTATTCACATCCTATCACATCTCATTCACATCTTATCACATCCCATTTACATCTTATCACATCTGTTCACATCCCATTTACATCCATTCACATCCTATCACATCCCATTCACATCTTATTCCCATTTAGTAGCTTTTTCTACGTTGATACTGATAATGGGACTTTTTCTAAATTTCAGCCAATTGTTTGGCTTAGAAAAAGGTTCTTTTTCTCGACCACTATTTCCATATTCTTTCTCAATTTCTCAAATAAATTATATACAATATTCCTCTTTTGAATAAAAGAATTCATGGGATTTATAAAAATCAATTTTACCCATATTTTCATTTTTGATAAATATTCATAAATTGAATTATACGAAAAATTACTCTTTTTTTCCATTTAATTTCTTGGATCTCAAATATCATGGAAATTCCTCTTTTTACATTTAATTGCTTGAATTCTAAATGTCATGGGAATTCCTCTTTTATCATTAAAAAAATTTATCTAAAATTTCTCTTTTCTTTAATAAAAATATCCATTAATTCAATATGCCAATAATTTCACTTTTACTATTTAAATGATTGAATTCCAAATGACATGGAAATTTCTCTTTTATCATTTAAATATTTCTCATAAAATAAATTTATCTAAAATAAAATATTCATTAATTCCAATATGCTAAGAATTTTACTTTTACTATTGAAATGATTGAATTTCAATTGTCATGGGAATTTCTCTTTTATCATTTAAATATTTCTCATGCATAAAATAAATTTATCTAAAATCCCTCTTTGAATTTTAAAAAATATCCATTAATTCCAATCTGTTAAGAATTTCACTCTTCCTATTTAAATGATTGAATTCCAAATGTCATGGGAATTCCTCTTTTATCATTTAAATAAAATTATAATAATTTTCTCTTTTCTTAATTATTTAATTATATATAAACCTTAAAAATTAGTTTTTCATTGAATGTGATGAAAATCATTCTTTTATCCTAGGATATTCAATCCTAGAATATGGTAGAAAGTCCTCTTTTCACGTTATGCATAAGAATGAATTATGTATCAATTTCTTAAAAATTTTGCCATAGCTCCGCTGTTATTATCGACAAATTTTAATATTTTTGAAAAGAATAAGACTTAGTAATGTAATTATAATAGTATAACTATCTTTTAACCTTAAATCTAATTTATGGATTTAACTCATAAGATTACCATAATTTACTAGCATATAAGTATAAAAAACCACTTTCTTAACCTCTAGCTTCACAAGCCTAGAGTTTGATTTGTGAATTCAGAATTTCTCCATGAGAAGCATCAATTGAATATAGAAATGGTCATAGGAATGACCATTCTTTGGGGGAGAGAGAGATAAACATAAAAAGCATCCTAATTAAGCATAAATGTAAACGTTTCTTAACTATTCGTTATAACTTTTAAGAAAAGCTTGATTTGCATTATAAATACTTAATTTAGAAACTTCTCAAGCTTGAGAGGGGTTGAGAAGTGAAAACATTGAAAATAGTAAAGAAAAGCCATAAAATTACACTTTACCTCTTGTTTTTACTTGCTTCTCTATCTTAGAAGAAGCCACCAACCAATCAATTGGTTAGTGTGTTGAAAGGAAAGCTCCAAGGATGGTTGAAGAGAGAGAGAGAGGCTCCACTCTCTCCAAAAGTAGAGGATTTTAAGGGATAATAAAAAATATCATTATTTTAATGTAATATTGGCATGGTATAGTTCATAGATTTTTTTACAAAAGACTAAGGATCTATTTATAGGTGAGGGAGGCCTCTAACCAAGTCCAACTAGGTTCTAGAATTTTTCAGGTTCACTTTGGCTGAATTTGGACAAGATTTAGACCTAGTTTGGCTCCCTTTTGATTCGATTTGATTCAGGAGAGAGGAGAGATAAAAATATCACAATTTTTTTAGTTAAAAACTCCACCACATGTGTGAAATATGCATCTCCTTGAATTCTCCCCCCCTCCTTACCGAGGTGTCAAAAATGTATCATTATACCAAAATATCTCATAGTTTTTAACTAATAAACCTTGTACTCAGTCATTCATCTTATGTGGGCATTTACCCATTTTTGGGTATTTTCTTTTATTCATTGGATTTATCTCCTCCCCACACTTGGCTTGATCCTATTGGCCCATAGGAACCTTAATTGAACCATAATCTATTTTTTTTTGAAAATCTAGACTCTTAGGCTAAGGTCCTTTATACACATTTTCAATTAATTCCAATTGCACATTAGAAAGTTCTTTTTGAATTTCTGTTTCAAGGGAAACCATTTTAGACACCAGGAGGATTTTTATATCCAAAAATATCTCAATTTTGGATTACCTCTCTCTAAACATTTTCTCTCTCCAAGCCAAAACCGAATCTTTCTTCTATTTCAGAGAGGGGAATAATTACAAGATCAGAAGGGGAGGTTCTTACACCTGTACACCTCAAAAGCTGGAGGGAGGAATCTTACATTATTTATGCTCATCACATGGATTCTAGATATTGCTTTTATGTGTTGATTTCTTAGATCCATTTCATAAACCTTAATGAAGAAAGAAGAAGAAAGAAATAATACTCTAATTTTAGTCTAAACACATGCTAATTAATTTCTAATACTAAGCTATGAGAGCTAGAACTAAGCTCTCATACCATGTTGATAATCATGGATCAACCTCTTCTAATGACAAGATATCTACCTGATCATTAACTAATCTTACACTAATCTAAGGTCGGTACAAGTGAGCAAAACTCATAATGAGTGGGTACAAGTGGGCAAAACTCATAATGAGTGTGTGCTAATTAAGATGCACTCAAGTACAATTAGAAACCAAGATGAATGTTCTTGGATACATAAAAAGACTTGAGGTAAGTGCAAGTGATATGATTTTATTGCTTGAAATTACCCCCTTTTATATGAGGGTACAAGTGAGCAAAGGTGGGTACAAGTGAGCAAAACTCATAATGAGTGTGTGCTAATTAAGATGCACTCAAGTACAATTAGAAACCAAGATGAATGAGCTTGGATACATAAAGAGACTTGAGGTAAGTGCAAGTGATATGATTTCATTGCTTGAAATTTTCCCCTTTCATATGAGGAGGTACAACCTTGGGCTTGTACATCAATGTGGGATAAATTCCTTTGCTCATGTGGCTTTGTGCTAGGCTTTGCATTTTTTTGGCTTACTCAACCCACTCCCTATCTCTTCCTTGTGCTCTTTGGCACCACACTTCTCAACAAGGCATTTGTGAGAAAGGGAAAAGATGGAGAGAATAGAGGTGTGCTATGGAGAGATGATCACTTGAAAAAGTGAGAAGGTTGAGAACAGAGCTCCTTTTATGGTAGAAACACATGTGAGTAGAGGAGGCAATCAAGAGTGGAGCTTGGGAGAGGTGGAGTGGAGCTTGGGAGGCTGAGAGGGGGGGGGGAGAGAGAGAGAGAGAGATGGAGAGGTAGGGAGGGAAACTATGGGAGGATGTATGAGGGAAGAGGGAGTTTGAGAGCCCAAGGATACTACTAGGGTAATATATCTATCTAGATTACGAAATCCAAACCTTTGACAATAGACTCTATGAAATAGACATAATGACCTTACATGTTAGTTACTCACCAGCATTATGCAAGGATCAACAATATGAAAATGTCAGTAAAACGCATGAGTTTCCACGGAATGTCCAGACAAAGGTAGCTCTTTGTAAACTATAACTACAAGTAATATGCAAAGACCCTTTTGTTGGCTAGGATCTTATTGCATCTTGTCAAGATCAGGATAGAATTACAATATCCATCAAGCAATATATATATATATATATAAGAGCACTAAGTATTTTTTATCTCAATGATGAAGGCCCAAACATGGATCATGTCACCTACTACTATTATCATTTTCTATACATGCTAGAGGGACTATCATTTCACTTTTAAAGCTATGATATAAACATAATTTTTGCAAACCCTAGCACCTGCGTATCATCATCAAACTCCTATCCTTAATCATGGTTGCAATGTTTTATAAATAATAAAAAATAATTCTTAACACATAGCCGAATCCCACCTAAATCCACTCAAAGCCTAAAAAAAGTGCGAAGATGTTTGTTTCATTGTCTTATATTTTTCTTTAGCTATCCAAGTCGCATGTGCTAGAGAGACATGCAGGAGTCTAAGTCAAGTTGCTTGTGTTGTATGGGCAAGCATAAAATGCCAAAATTTTCTTTATTAGGAGAAGGTCAGAGATAATATTTTGTAAGATTCCTCCTTGGGGGGGCTGAATATTGATTAAGCCTCTACTTCAATCCCTTGTAATCATTCTATGTTTCTGAATACAAGAAAACATTATTTTTCCTTGTTTTGCCTAGTGAGATAAAAATTTTTAGAGAGTGGTAAATCAATATTGGGATATTTTTGGATAAATAAACTCTCCAAATATCAAAAAAATATTTTCGTGAAACAGAAAATCAAAATAGATTTTCCAAGGTGCAATTGGAATTAATAAAATTTGATTTAGAAGACCTTAGCCTAAGGGTCAAGATTTTTGAATTTTTTTTAATTATGGTCCAATTAAGGTTCCTATGGATCAATAAGATTAATCCAATTGTTGGGACAAGATAAATCCAAAGAATAAAAGAAAATACCAAAAAATGAGTAAATACCCACATAAGATGAAGAGTTGACTAAGTACTAGGTTTATTAGTTAAAAATTATGAAGTATTAATAAAAAAAAGAGATATTTTGGAGCAATCATTCATTTTTGACACATGGGTAAGGAAAAAGGGGCCCTTCAAGGAGGTGCCTATTTCACATATGTGGATGAGTTTTAAACTAAAAAATAATAGGATATTTTTATCTCTCCTCTCTCTTAGATCAAACCAAATAAAAAAGGGAGCCAAATTGGTCCAAATAAAAAAGGGAGCCAAATTGGTCCAAATCTTGTCCAAATTCAGTCGAACTGAAGCTGAAAAATTATAGAACTCGGTTGGACTTAGTGGCCTCCTTCACCTATAAATAGACCCTCATTCCTTTGTATTCTTATTTGTGAACTAAACTATGCCAGTATTACTCTAAGTTAAGCTTATTTTCTATTATCCTCTAAAAACCCTCTACAAATTGAAGAGATTGGAGCTTCTCTCTCTCTTCAATCTTCCTTGGAGACTCCTACAACATACCAAACTAATTGATTGGTTGGGGGCCTCTACTGTGATCAAAGAATCAAGTAATTTAGGACGTAAAGTGTGGATTATTGTCTTCTTTTTCTTAAATCTCCAAATTTTTCTCTTCTCAACCCCTCTCAAGCTTGAGAAGCATTAATTTGAATGGCTTTTGAATACTATTAAAGTTCTTTAATGTATTGTAATGAAGAAATACATAAATTTCTATTTATGCTTAATTTATAATGATTTTTTACGTATTTTCCTCTCTCTCCCAAAGAATGGTCATTCCTATGACCTATTCTCAATTCAAATGAAGCTTCTCATGAAGAATTTATCTAATCTAAAAGTAATATCTATGCGTGTCTAATTGGAGGCCAAAATAATGGCTTTTTAATACTCTTATGCTATTTAATTTATGGTAAAATTAAGAATCAATCCATAATTGGATAATGATCCAATTAGTGGTTATTCTAATCACATGAATATTACTAAACTTTATTCTTTCAAATCTAATCACGTGAATATTACTAAACTTTATTCATGTGGTTATTCTAATCACATGAATATTACTAAACTTTATTCTTTCATTTTTATTAAGAATTATCAGCAATAGTAGTGGAGCTATGGTAATTTTTTAAAAAAATAAACACATAAATTATTTTCATTTATATTATTAAAAGAGGACTTCCTACCATATTCTAGGATTAATCATCCTAGATTAATTGAATGATTCTCATTGTAATCATGAAAAAAATTATTTTTTATGTTTATGCATAAATAATAAATTAGAAAAAAGAGAAATTTCTAGTAATTCATTTTTATGTTAAAAGAGTTATCCCCAAATGACAATGGAAATACATGTATTCCAATGAATTAAGAGAAAAAATTGGAATGCTAAAATAATGTATATTTTATTTAAAAATTAAGAATTTTAGTTAAATTTATCTTTTTAAATAGATAAATTTTAAATGATGAAAGAGGAATTCCCACTATATTGGAATCCAAATATTTAAATAATGAAAGTGTAATTCCTAGAGTGTAAAGGAATTAATGAAGATTTTTATTTAAATTTTAAGAGAAAATTTAGTTAAATTTATCTTTTTGCATAGATACATTTAAATGATGAAAGAAGAATTCCCACCATATTGAAATTCAAATATTTAAATGAGAAAAGTGTAATTCCTAGTGTAAAGGAATTAATGGAGATTTTAAGTTAAATTTTAAGAGAAAATTTAGTTAAAACTATCTTTTTATATAGATAAATTTAAATGATGAAAGATGAATTTCCACCATATTGGAATTCAAATGTTTAAATGAGAAAATTGGAATTTTTAGCTTAATTGAATTAATGGATATTTTTATGTAATTTTTAAGAAGATTTTTAAATAGATTTAATTTATGGTAAAAGAGGAATTCCCATGCACTCATTGAAATGAGAAAAAGAAGGATTTCAAGTTTATTCAAAAAAATAGGTATTGATATTTTAGTTAAAAGATGAAATTCCATCATAATTCTATCTAATGAATAAAGGTTGAGAAATTATGTGGGAGAAGGAATATCTTTGGATATTTAATTAGTGAAATCACTAAATTGATATTTATCCAAAATCTAGATGTTTAGTTGAAGGGAATCCTTGTAGAACTAAACCAAATGAATTTGGTTAGACTACGTGAGGGACGGATAGTAAACCTAATTGTCCTCTCGATCTGAATCAGACAAAAACTTCGTGGACCAATTCCAATTACTAAATCCAAAGAATAGACTACCGAAACTAATCTAGTTTTTCCTTGACCAAACTTACCAAGAAACTAGTTCGACAAATGGATAAAGTGATGGGTAGATTACCCTCAAGAGTGATCAAGGATCCTCATTATTATGAAACTGGGAATTATGGAAAAAGGGTTTTTGGAACCGTTCTCAAACTGGAATTTTACTTGCATTGAAACCTCTCTTTTTTCATTCAACAAAGTACTGTTTTACACCAGAATGCTGGAGGAAGCATTTGGCTTATGTTTTTCTAAGAGGAGGTTCATTGGAACAGCTGGCGCGGGGAGTTTTCAAGGGACATTGCTCGCGGCAAAGCCTGCCAAGGTCTTGACTAGCCTCGGTACGGTTAAAATGATGCGCTTCCGATACGATGGGCAAGGATCGACGAAGTGGTCCCTGAGAGTGAACTGCTAGGACACCTAAGGAGAATCCTAGAGGTCTCTGACCAGGTGATGCACGGGCTCGCGGTTGCTAGGACACCCATGCGTACGTCATGGAAGATTTCGGATGGGCAAAAAGGAAAGATTTTTGGGAACCAAATTTTGATACTAGATCTCGTTGGTTGGCCAACTGGCCTTCAACAGAGGATACATTTTTGTAATACAATGGACTAGAAATTTTGAAAAATGATGATCAGAAATATTATGATTTCTATTGAAGGATTGTTTTTAAAGCCAGTAGAATCTGTTATAAATGGAAATTTCATATTGGGTGTGTACGTGGTATGCCTACCTTAATCTTTGCAGGCTAGGGGACCTGGGAACTCTTCTCCTCCGTACCCGGCAAAAACCAAACCAAATCTTTATAAAGGGATCCCACAAATTTAGTGGTTGGGTGGTTGGCTAACCCATGGGCCGGATGGCTGGATATCGGAGGATTCTTGAGAAACAACTAAACACGATTAGTTACGTTATTTAGTTTTAAATCCTGAGAAGACCTTGTTTTGTGGGAGGGGATCATTGGCTATGCCTCATAAATGCGGGAAAAAGTGGTGATTCCATGGACCAAGTGCAAGTCTCTTCTTGATCTGACCATGTGACTTAAGCCTCAGAGCGGGAGGGGGACCTCACAGCTGGTATCAGAGCTTTGTTGAAAGCTAATAAGGATGAATTCTTATCAGAAATTGATAAAAACTCAGAAAAAAGCATTTTCATAATGTATTTTCATTCCGTAAGCTTCTTTAGAGCAACTCATGGCCAGATTCATTAGGGAAATGAACGAACCCTTGGACACACTGGTCAAAAATGCCAAGCCAGTGTCCATAGCTGAAGCTATGAGAATGGCAAAGGACTTTGCCAAAGCCTTCATCGTAAAAGTCCCGCCGGCCAAAGCTAGCTCCCTAATCCTTCAAGAGATTTCAGACTCTGGGAAGTTCTTCCAACTTTCCGCCTCCAAAGAGACACCAAGGTCCTAACCAGAATGTGGAGTCAGGAAGCTTCAGAAATGAGGGAAGACCTTTCCCCCGAAGCACATTCTCAGGAACTCCGGCTCTCTCCAGAATGCAGAGGGAAGAGCTTCGAAGCGAGAACAAATGCTTCGGATGTCAGGGACTTGGGCACCAGCTCAAGGATTGCCCATCTCCTTCTGTGGGCCAAGGAAGCCAAGGTCCCAGAGTTCCGAGACAGACTCCTTCATATCAGTCCAATCAGGGTCCCAATATGCGTTAGAATCACGGTAACCCAAGAAGAGTGCCAACTCAGCCTGCAGCCTCCATGCAAAGCAATCTCCAAACTCCCTCCCAGAATTGGAATAACCAAAGAGAGAGTTCCACCTCAGACTGCAGTAGCCAGAGCAGGCACCATAGCTAAGGAAGTGGAGGAAGAGAAAGGACAGATCTATGCAGCAGTTGAGCATTAGAGGAATAACCGTCAATTCTCAGTCCTCCAGACTCCAGCAGAGTACCAGGGTAAGAAATTCAAGTTTTTGATTGATTCACGCAGTACTCATTCTTTTATTTCCCCAGGATGTCTGCGTAAATTAGTCCTAAATCAAAAATCAAGGAAACCTATGGAAGTGGAATTAACCAGTGGAGATTCTTTTCACTCACCTTGAGAGTGACCTTATTCAGTTTAACCTAGATGGGAACGTAATAGAGTGCCAGTTCAGAGTCCTAACCCTGGGAATATATGATGGAGTCCTTGGAATGGATTGGCTCCAAAAGAATCAGAGGCTGACATTCATTGTCACAAAGGAACCATCTTGGAATTTCTGGATCCCCAGTGTTGCAATTAGTCAAGGCTTCCAAATTATTAAAAGGGCTTAGAAAGAGGCAAGTTGTGTATGTCGTTAAAATGAATCCAATAGACATAAAATGCAAGGCTAAAGAACGAGAGTGGTTAAGTTAGTATGCAGATGTATTTCCTGAAGAGCTGACTGAGATGCCTCCGTCTCGTGAAGTAGATCATAAGATCAAATTAGCCCCCGCGGAGCACAGCCCCCAGTAGCCCAGTGTGCATACAAAATGCCAGTCCCTGAAGCCATAGAACTTAAGGAACAGTTAAGACAACTATTAGAATAGGGATTTTAACAGTTAAGACAATTGTTAGAATAGGGATTCGTCAAACCCAATGTTTCACCTTGGGATGCACCCGTTCTCTTTCAAAAGAAGAAAGATGGAACGTTAAGACTCTGTATTGACTATAGAGGATTGAATCAATTAACAATTAAGAATAAGTATCCTATTCCTAGGATTGATGAACTTCTGGATCGGTTAAGTGGGACACAAATGTTCACAAAGATAGATCTCAAATCCGGGTACTACTAGATTAGAATCAAGGAGCAAGACATCTCAAAGACAGCATTCAATACTCGCTATGGGCATTATGAGTTCACAGTCATGCCGTTTGGATTGACTAATGCCCCGGTGACATTCAATCATCTTATGTAGGATATTCTCAGAGAATACTTGAATGATTTTGTTCTTGTCTTCTTTGATGATATCTTAGTATACTCAAAGAATGATGTAGACCAAGAGGATCATGTGCGCAAAGTCTTAGAAATCCTAAGGAAACATGAACTCTTTGCAAAGAAGAGCAAGTGTTCCTTCTCTGTTGACCAGGTTGAATACTTGGGATTCATAGTGTCAAAGGATGGGATTTCTCCTGACCTCGCAAAGATCCAAGCAGTAGCTGAATGGCCAGAACCCAAGTCAGTAAAGGAAGTCAGAGGATTCCTAGGGTTAATCGGAGGTATAAGATCTTTATACCTAGGTATGCTCAGATAGCGTCCCTTTGACTAACCTTCTCAAGAAAAGTACACTTTTTCAGTGGACTGCAATGTGTTAGAGTGCCTTTGACAAGCTAAAGACAGCCTTAGTAACCAACCCTGTTCTTAAATTGCCAGATTTTACCAAACCCTTTGAAGTAGTTATTGATTCCATTGGATTTGCCTTAGGCGGTGCTCTAATGCAGGAAGGTCATGCAGTGGCCTATGAATCCAAAAAACTCAGAACACATGAGAGGAATTATGTCGTTCATGACTTGGAGTTACTCTCAGTAGTGTATGCTCTAAAGTTGTGGAGACATTATCCTTTGGAACAAAGGTTCACCTTGACAGATCATCAAAGTAATTTGCTCATATAAGAATTTTGTTGTTCTTCGTGCGTTCTTCGTGCGTTAGCTCGCTTCAAGGCTCTGGCTTCCACCCATTTGGTGAAATAGTATGTGGCCATGATTACATATCGGACTTGTGAGATGGATGCGCTGCTGGACTAATAGGTCCAACAAAATCAATCCCCCATTTCTCAAAAGACTATCTTACAATAACAGGGATGAGTAGCATCGTGTCCCTTTCTTGTAGAATAGCAAATCGCTGACATTTCTCACACCTTTTGACAAACTTTATGGCATCCCCGAACAACGCAGGCCATCATAGTCTTACTTGAAGCATCTTGCGAGCCATAATTTCTATAGCAAAATGTCCTCTGGCTATCCTTAAATGAGCTTCATCCAATATCGTAAACGAACTCATCTTCTCTCACGCATCTTCTTAGGACATTGTCTTGTTAAAATCATGGATCAAGCTCTCCTACTCACAAAATATCTACCTAATCATCATGCACTAATCCTACACTAATGGGATAACACTAATCTAAGGTGGATAGAAATGAACAAGACTCATTTTGTGAGATGAGTGTATGCTAATTAAGTTTAGACTCAAGTTCAGTTAGGCTACATGATGGAAACATGTACTCATAAAAAGACTTGAAGTGTTGTGCTTATATTCCAATGCTTGAAATGTCCTCCTTTTATATGAGGAGAGTACAACAAAGCTATGATAGCTCATGTGGGATATTTCTCACTTGATGATGTGGCTTCTCACACTCACTCCATATTTTTCTTGTGCTCTTTGGTAACACCCCCCCTTGGTGCCAAATCTTTGCGCTATTCAAGGTGGTTGGATGTTGGTTTCATAATGTTGTTTGAAATTTTCCTTTCTACATTCCCCTATGTGCTATGAGCAACTTTGGCCCATGTGCTACTTTGGCACTTCTCCCCCCCTTAATGCTACTTTGGATCTCAGGTAAGGGATGAACTTCTAGCTTGGGTACATCATCGGTCCTAAAGGCTAGTTACCAGCACTTTTTTTAGGAAGTAGGATTTTTTCAAAAAAAAATGGTAGTGAGGTGGGTAGCTTCTTTGATGTGGACTAGAGGCAATTTCCCATTTATGGTTTTCACACATATGCTCGCATACTCATGTGGTTGCAACATTTTTACAAAGATTGTAATTTTTCTTTTTCACACACTATGCTCGCATACTCATGTGGTTGCGGCATTTTTACACTAGAGTGCTCATTTGGCTGCTCTTACAAACCTTTTCCAACTTGTTCATGGAAAACCTTGCTGATGCATATATATATATATATATATATATATATATATATATATTTGTACTTAATCTCCTTATGTGTCTTAATGCTTTTGCTTGTGCTTTGATGTTTGCCCACAGTGTTTCAATGTGCGCATAACCTTTCCCCATGTGAGAGTCCTCCATGTGCAATTTACTTATGCTCATAATTGTTGCCATTGCAAAGGTCTTTACCATTTGAGCTCCTCAGCTTCAACATGGTAGTGTGTCGTCACTTACAAGATTGGGGAATGCAAGAATGATTATTTTCTGTGTGTTGCTTGTGAACAAGCCCCAAGAAAGCTTAAAAATATGAGATTTTTTAATTATTATTTATTTTATTTTTATAATTAATGTTTCAACAACCTTATCTAGGATTTTCAACCACAAATAAAGTAAGTGGCCCTGTGAGGGTCGTCATCGATGAGATTTGAAGAGGCCACCTCTGTCTATCAGAGTGTTATGGCCTTGTTTGGTACTTGGAGGCTCTATCTGCGTGGCTACCCAGCTTGCACTTGGTTGTGTGTGCCTTCCAAGAACACGGGCTGCAGCTTCCTCCGCAACAACTACTGGCGTGTGAAGTCGAACATACCAAGGGCGTTGATCTCGTAGCCACAAAGAGCTCCCATACCTATTACAAGCCCCGCAAAGGAGATTAAGGCATCCTTTGATAAGCGGTTACATTGACGGAAGAATGGGTGCAGGCAAGGATCACAAAACTCATGAAGGCAGGGGCCATGCCTTGGCTTGTACCGACAGAGTAGAATAGAACTGCTCATACTTTATCAGCGGTGGAGATGCACTACTTTTGTTTATTCCTTTATGCATGGTTTTGCCTAGTGCTACAGTCACCTTTCTTCTCTACGTTTGAAGCGTGTTTGCAGATGCACGACCTTCAGGCTTTCTCTCCCTATGTATGGCAAAACTTCTTCTCTGCTGACTATGCTACAGTTTGCTTTACAACTAATTGCCTAAGTGCTCGCCTCTACTTGCTAGAGAAACCCTATTGTAATGAGGAAATTGAAAAACCCTACTCACCCTAAGAAATCCTAATGATGACAAGGATTAGTGCTAATAATATGCATAAATGCTAAACTAAGCTAGGAGAGATAAACCAAGCTTTGATACCATGTTAAAATCATTTCTTAAGCAAGCCAGATGGTCTGCCTATCGAGAGTGTGGACACATATCATCAATGAATACCTCCAACCACTTTTGCAAGTAGTCTTTGAAGGCTATGCACATCAATCATTAGAATGTTTGGTGGCATTGGTGAGACCGAAAGGTATGACTTTGTGTGTAAACAACCCCCACGTTGTATTGAAAGATGTCTTATGCTCGTCTTCTCATGCTATAGACACCTGATTATAGCCTGAAAATCTGTCCAAGAAGCTGTAAGCTTCTTCACTATCTACTCTCTCCAAAACATGTTCCGTATAGGGCAGTGGTGTGGATAATGGTCTTTCCTAGTAGTTGCGTTAACCCTTTTAAGATCAACACATACCCTAAGTTCCCCATTCTTTTTTGGCACTATTACAATTGGTGACAACCAATCCATATGTTCTATCTCATAGATGAAATCCACAGCAATGACTTTATCGATTTCCTCCTTTACAATTGCCACATATTTAGGATTTATTTGGTATGGTTTCTTTCTGGTTGGTCTTGATCCTTCCATGATTAGGATCATATGTTGCACCATCTCAGGTGGTACACCCTTCCTCTCCTTGTAGTTCCAGGTGAAACAATCCTTAAACTCCTTAAGGAAAGTAACGAGCTCATTTTCTTTAGCCGAAGTCAAGTCCTTAGTGATATAAATAGGTTTGTCTTCCTCCCCTGGTCCCGTAATATCAACTTCCTTAACTTAAGCTAGGCCATCGTATGATGTGGACAGCCCATCTTCCTTAACCCTTTTTGCCATCAGTCTGACCACTTTCCATTCGTAAACTGTGTAGGTTTTGAAATGGTCTGGTACTACTGAAAGCAAGTATGGTTTATCCTCATTCTCACTTTTTGTTTTAGCCTGACTTTCCTAGCCTCTCGCTTAACTTGTGCCAAGGCTTTGTTTCATTTTTTATGTCTAGCTTTCATAAGCTTAGGTGTTTTTGGTTCTTGAAGGATGACTTTTTCCTTATGTTTCCCTTCAAGTAATATCTTACTCAATTCCTCACCCCAATCCTTAGAAAACTCATCATGTATCTTAGTGGCTTCGAGGTATCTCAGCCACCACTAGACATCCATGGGTTTTCTTCGTAGTAGGGAATTTTATCGAGTAATAGATCATTTCTACTTTTGCCATCTTCTAAGGCATTGGGCACTAGTACGGCCTTGTGATGCAGTCACTTCTATGCTAGAGACCTCCTCTTCTGATTCCTCTCATCAATGGTTTGCCAATTGACCATACAGACAGAGGTAGTGGAAAGAGTTCTAGATTCCATATATTGGGTTCCTCTGGGTTGCATCACATCTATGGTAGCTAGCACATGAATCCAGTTTTCATTGGAATCCAGAGGAGGAAGTGATTCATACATTTCTGTTTCCTCTTCTTCTTTCGAATTTTCCACCATGGGTTGGCATATTTGTATGGATGTGGTCCGCTCAATTGTGACCGAATCATTACCGAATAGTTTCCCTTCCATGGGGTGTGATCTCCACGTTCTCATATCTATCTTTAAAATTTGTGAATCCCTACGTACATACACATGATCTAATGCCCAATCGTGCACCAATTTGGATTCCCTCATGAAGAGTCTCGCCAATATTATGGCATATGAGTCTGGTTGGCACAGAAAGTCCATTACTATAAATGTATGATGGTAGCGAAATGTTAAGAGTTTGAGTTTCACATTCTCCAAAAGCCCAATGTTGAAGATGTTCCGTCTACCATTTTAACAATTAGATCTGCTCTTTTTAGATCGGGTTTTCCCAACACCATTTTGTGATGATGATGCTAACCCATACCCCACCATCTAGGATAGCTAGTGCCTGGTACCTGTTATGATGAATCAAGATTGTAGCATTAGTGTCATCACTTTTGTAATAACATCCCAATTGATTAACTAGTATCTTAATGACTCTGGTTATTATTTCTCTTGTTTGTTTTAAGTTTCTTTTTCTGCCATAGGTGACAAAACATCCTTTGTAGTGTCGGCCGGCCCACCTTCTACCCATTCCTTTATGTCTTCCCATAATGTTGGTGAACTACGTAGAAGTTATCCCAATGGCATTTGCACAGAAGTGGACAGTACCTCCGTGAGGTTGCCTATGCCTCTGGGTTCTCTAGCAATTGAGGGTTCCTTCCATGTGTGTGTCTTCTCGTATCCATCCCTAGGGAATGAATGGATGGCCTTACCCTCTACGCATCTTCCTCAAACATTCTTGACATTGTGTTTTCTTGAGATCCCTCTTCCGTCTCTTGTGGAATTAGAGTAGGTACGTCCAATTCTCTTTCCCTTGTTGGCTCGTTTCTTGGATACATTGTATCCCTGACCCGGTTAGGCCCTTAACTTGGCTTCATGAAGCCGTTGACATTCTTCTACTAAGGTCCTGGCGTCTTCGAGCTTCCTTATCTCCTCTTCAGCATTTGGGTATTCCCTAACTCCTTCAGGGGGTTGATGGTCTTTTCCCTTGCATCTCTAGGTCACGCTATTTTTGGTTGACTGCTTGATCCCCTTCTTCTCTTGATTGGGTGGCTCCGGTGTCGATCGTATCTTCTTTGGATCCATCTTGGAGTGTGCCCTAGTGTCACTCTTTCCCACCTTTTTCACTCTCCTGCTCCGGCCAGTTTTGGAAGTGGTTGCATCTGCTTGGTTCTTCCCCTTGTCCCCCAATTGGGCCTAGGCTCGTGTCAGGACATTGAGTGGCGTGATATTTCTAGGTTGCACACTAATGGTCCGGACAATGGTCTGGTTAGAAGTGTAACTCAAACCATTTTCTCGGGTAGTATAGACAATCCTTGATCAACTGATCAATGCCCCATTTATTTACAACTAGCATGTCATTGGGTGGAGCAGTCAATTGTTGGGGTTGGTGCATATGAACCACATTCTTGTTTGGACACTTAGCAATTCGATACGGCCCACGGCAACCAAAACATTGTAACAGTTCTCTCCTCATGTTAGAGTTTATGTCCTTACCCTTCCACTGTATTGTGGTTTGAAACATAGGTACTAGCATGTTATTCTATAGGACATAGAATTCTAGTGTGATATCCGCAACTTCCTCATAGTACTCTCCAACCACTAAGTTCTACTTCACGCACCATATCAATATCTTCAGATGGCTCTTCAATTAATACTTGGTTTATTTTAGCCTCTAGTGGTAGAACAGGTGGTGGTAGAGGTGAAGTGTAATGTACCCGAATCCCCCTAGGTAAATAAGAAGAGTTGGGTTGTCCTCCAGCTGTAATGATTTGCATAGGTGGTGCTGGTAAGGCAAATGGATCTCTAGGTGGCGGTAGCTGTGCAACTGTTTGGAACCTTAGATATCTGCACATGGAAGTGTCATGATTCCCTAATTTTACACAGTGTGTACAAAAATAAGTCGTGGCCTTCCTCTTAACTGTGGACATTTGGTGGTAGTGTGATTCAATCTGCATATAAAGCACCATACCAATTCCCTATGGGGGTAAAGATGGGTATGCCCATGCCCAGATGTTTCTCTTCCCTCCTTTACCTTCAATTTTTTAGTATGGCATTACCTAGCTCGTCGTCCACAGTCATGTTTTGAACTTGCTTGCTCCAAGTTCTAATCTCTTGGTGACTTGAAACACGCAAAGTCGTTATTATTGCCGAAGATATTTTGACATCTCCCAGTTGTGGCAATTCCAGCATATTATCTTCATATTCAATTGCCAGTTTGCAACATGCATCTAGAGTAGCCGATTGGGCTAATACCATATAATCATGCATCTTGTGGTCTCTAACTCCTCTCCATAAGCAAGGCAATAACTGATCGTTAGATAGCCTTTCCCATTGTTTGCACCTTGAATTTACGTACTTTAGTCGAGACACATAGTCTCTCATCGACTCCATTTACTTTTGTTTTGATATTGTGCAGTTGTGCCACATCACTACATTTGTTTGGAAAAGCTTGGCACAAACACATTCTTGAGTCGTGTGAAGTTAACCTTAACCTCGGGTTTCAGGGTTCAGAACCACTGATGCACCTTCTCCCTTCTAGGGTCAGTGATAAAGCATGAATCATTGTTACATCACTATGACTGGCCTGTAGGTTTCGCATGTGGATTCAAAAATATCTACATGTTAAATAGGATCCCCATCCCTAGAGAATTTTTGAACGAGCTTGGAAATGATGTGTGACTTCATTTGGGAGGATCGGGATTCTATAGCAGTGCCTAGTTCCCTGACCATTCCTTGGCCCATTTCTGCAGCCATATTCAACAGATATGTCCTTGTGTCTACATTAAGATTGATGGTTAGATCCACCCGTGCTCTTTGAGGAATTGCTCCCCCCTACCTAGACCTCTTCCTATGTTGGATCTTCTAGGCATCTTCGGTCTATGGGATGGTCTGGCCACTTCATTTTGGAATGGCTCATCATTAGCCACCTCTATGTCTTTGTAGAATTAAGAGTTCCATGTTCTATAGGAACATGGGATGATTGATCATATACTCGATGTCCTTTTTGGTGTACAGGTGGTCTTCCACTTCACCTGCTCTGCTATTGGTAGATTATCCTCTTGTTCTAGGGTTACAAACCCTTCCTCTGCTCTGAGCTCTTCATTAATGGGTACTAAGTTTAGAATTTCTCCCTCACTTCTACCCATGACTATTTCCGACTCTTTACCCTGTGATTGGAGGAAGTTTACACTTCCCATCTCCTTTTGTTTGGCTCTAGCCCTTCGAGTATCGAGCTCTTGCTTCCTTAAGCTCAAATCTCATGTCGTTGTGCCTCGATCCTTGTCAGATCTACCTCTACTTCCTCTAAGGTTGGGAAGAATACTTGACCAATCCTGGCCACACTTTCCATGTCTCTTGTCATTCGGGGGGTGCCAGCGTTTAATAGCATCGAATTTGAAGTTTGTATATGCACTTTTTGTCTTGGACCAAGTCTAGCATTGGTTGATGAACCCATGCCCATAGATTGCGCTTCTTCGTCATTGCTGGTTTGGAGACCAAAAAATCTCTGGGCTATAGCAATGATACCACTACATCTGGTAGGGGAGGATGGTTTCTCCACTTCCCCAAACCCAGAGTATCGTAGCCCTTCTTCCATGGATTCTTCACTACTAGTTTCAACGGTGGTCAAATTCCTTAAGACACTCAATTGAGTGCTTACTGAGTGGCCTAAACCCACACTCTTTTGATAGGAATATCGTAGGTGATTTGATGCACTGTCATCTCAGGAGTGAGGTCCGATGAGCTTTCTAGATCTCATGTGCACGTGAATATGATTTGATACGCTATTTTGCCCAAATTAAATTTTGGTCAAATTCTGTCGATTTATTTTTGAGGCCATGAGATTGCAGAGAACAATTCACGATGTAAAGTGTCAGAAAACAGTTCACGTCATGAACGATTTTCTGCACTTTCACGTGTTTAAAATTTTTTCTTTTGGACTCAGAATTTCTTGTTACCTTGTTATGATTTTCAATGTTCTCAAGACTTCCTTAGCCTTAATCTGACTATACCAAGTTTGTGAGTTTGATTTGATTAAGGCATGAAATTGCAAAAAAAGGTCACGTCGTGAACAGATAAGGTTTCACGTCGTGAAAAGGAATTGGTTCACTCATGAATTGAAAATGGTTCAGACCATGAAGGGTTCTGAAATGGGTCACATCGTGAAATGAAAATGTTTCACATCGTGAAGTGCTCTTACATAGTTTATGTCGTGAATGATTTTTTGCACATTCACAACTCTTAATTTTGTTAGACCTTGTGGTGTTAGAGATTTCAGGATAAGGCTACCTATTTTTGGTAAGGTAATCCCATGAATTGCGGTGTTAATCAATGGCGTTGATTATGGGAGCGGTTCACGACGTGAAGTTGCAGAAAACGGTTCACGTCGTGAACGATTTTCCTGTAGTTTCACGTGGAAACTTCTCGTTAACTAAGGTGATTTTGGGTGCAAAATACTTATCCAACTATTTCCAAGATGATTGTGCCACGCCTAAGGAGTGTAATACAAGTTCAAGGCATAGTTAATGGCTCCTTATTTTTTTAATTTTTGTGAATTTTTAAAATGAAAGAAAAATAGAACAACCTGCTCATTCACGTTGATGATTCCAATGATTCAAACATCAAAATTAACTAGAAAAAATAGTGAAGCTCTCTTCCAAGACCACTCCACCACACAAATACATAATAAACACAACCAATTTCTCACGATTTTTCACTTCCACACAAATCTTATCCATTCATTTCCTACAAAAAGTGCACTACCAGAATGCAAAGGCAATCATGAATCTTATGCAATGGGAGATGAAACTCCAAGAGGAAGGAAGAAACAAAGGTGTTTCCCTAGCAGCGGTGCCAAAAATGTTATGGGCTACCTCACCTCCAAGAGGGAACTCAATGCATTCACCTAAGGGAAGAGCAATAGAACACAACTCTCATAGGGCACTTACCACCAATGCTTAGAGCTTGAGTCCCTTGAGGCCTCCAAGCTCACTTGTTATGCTCCAATCCTCCAAGCTCCACTTCCATGTTGTCACCGTAGAGTCGCTTGCACCATCGCATAAGGCAATCACTCTCTCTCACTCTCCAACAAAAGCATGCAATATACAAGCATAGAAGAGGAACAAGTGCTAGAATGCTCTCTCTCAATCTCTCTCAAGACACAAAGAAGAGCTCTCCATAGCACAAAGGGGTATTGTGTCTATTCATTATAAGAAAATGCCTTATATACATTTGGCCCTTATTCACACTTGGGCGCCCAAAACTTACTTAACTAAAGCCTTGGGTGGCCAATATCTCATAATGTACAACTTTTATAGTGCCTTTTCATGACACTTATTAATGTCCTTGATTGGAGGAGCATACTTGTTAATCCAAAATGGGATTAATAATGATAAGCTATTATACCTATAAAATTATACAATGAGAGTGACTAGTCAAGGTCAGTTAACACCTTAAGGGAAAATGCGTAAAATTCCTAATTCACATCTTAAAGGGCCCCTAGAACATCTCAACCTTCTTCTAATGTGTGTTTTTTATGTTTTGAGTTCTTTTGTCCATCTTCCTAGAGAACTCTTACCCAATATTGTAGACTCCGGCACCCAAATTTCTACATTTGGAGAGCACTTTTGGGCTTTCAAAAGCCTTTTGAGTATAGCTACCATTGAGAAGCTTGGACTTGTGGTGGTTCTTTTATTAGTGGATTTTGCTTTATTGGGCTATGTTTTGCCATGGTTTGGTATTTGTTGCAAATATCCTGAAGGGAAATAGGGGTTTGTTAAGTTTTGATTTATTTTCCCTTGTCTCTGAATGTGTGATGTGTTGACATGGTAATGTAAGGACAGAGTTCTCATGAGGCAGGTTAATGGTTTCATTACCTGCAAAAAGAATGTGGATGTGTTGATCCTTTTAGCTAGTGTTCAAGGAGGTGTAACAAAGCACTTTTCTTCAACATGGATGTTGGCAATTGTCACCTTCAGGGGGAGACTGGCACGCATGCCAATCTCCATTACATTCAAGGAAGAATGGCATTGGTTCCATTCTCCCTTACATTCTAGGAGTAATGATAATGGTGCCATTCTCAAGGCCTCCTATCACTTCATGGGGAGAATGGCAATGCTACCATTCTCCCTTATATTAAAGGAATGAGAGTGGTGCCATTATCAATCTCTCCCATTACTCACCTTGAAGGGGAGAATGGCATCGCAAGGATTGTTTGATAATATCCTTTCGTACCTGTTGTAAATTACATTTTCCTCGTATAGAAACAATTGTCACCAGTGTTGAAGCTTCATCAATCACTTCAATGTCCATGACTTTGTCATCCATTGCACTTGTGACATCCTTATCCATTGGTACCAACTCTGCATTGATGTAACGGGACCTGCTATACCAGAAGGACAAGATAAAAGTTTGAGTTGCAATCATGTACTTCGCAACTACTGTCTCCAATGCAATGTTACAATGGATATCGTCAAAAACTTTACTCGGCCATCCTTCATTAAGAAGTCTTGCTAAGAGGAATGTGTCCAAATCTTTGCAGACAAGCATGGTTCTCGCTATCTTCACCTGAAATAAACTAAAAAGTTCCACAAACAGAGTAATTGTAAACAATAATTTTTACTACATGAGTTGGATTGCTCGCTCGTAAGGGAGCGTTGCACATCCTTGAAGAGCTTTCTCTTTGCTGACTCCATTACTGAGGAGTCTGGGATAGGGCTAATCCATGTAGTTCCACTCAGCTTGCAAAGGTAGCTCTTCCAAGCAGCCACGATTGTGTTTCATGTTGAGCAGATGGTAGAAATGACTATAGAAAAAGAGTCGTGTATCTACAAGGCTTTTGTTGCTCCTTCCCTCATACTGCAGCTGACCAATGTGTGCGTGAACCACATTCATAATTCCAATGATGTACTGAGCTAGATCCCACTCCTCATATGATGAGGGGTACACATCTGTAGCCATAGACATGGATAGTTTACACAGTTCATTAGACCATTATGAGAAAATGAAAGATTGACAAGTGATAGATTTACTTACAGTTTTGTCTATGAGATGCGAAGGAAATTTTATGTCATCTGGATTCTCAAGCATAAGCTCATTATGCATATATATATGCTGCACTAGGACTTCCTTGATGGTTGTCCTTCTAGTCTCTATCTTGAAGTCTTTTACTCTTCCTTTCCATGACGCCCTAAATGTATTCTTGTTGCTTGTCTTTCTTTTCTTCCTTGACTGCATAAGGACCCATGTGCCCTTAGTGATTAGCACTTCAGTCCACTCATTTTACGCATTGAGAGAGTTGGATACAAGTATAGCAACTTGGTCTCCTTCTAGAAATTGCATCATCTATGATGGCATTAGTGGGGCAAAATTGGGATGATATAAAACGAGATTTGCTACCCATCTTTTCAAGAAGGAATGGAGTACAAAAGCCTAAAGCTTCAGAAAATGGAGTGCAGCAGAAGGTAGAGGAAATGAAAAGAGTGTGAGATATTGTTTAAGGCCAAGAGGAAGTTTGAGAGGGGAGAAATTTTCCCTCTTTTGCAAAAATGTGTATTTAATACATGGATTCGAATAGAATTTTCCCTTCCTACAAAAGCGTAGGTGTGTTTAATGCATTCGGGTGTGAAAAGTGACTATTAAGTGTAAGTAGAGTACATTTTGACATGAGAAGGAAGAGTTTTTGGATTTAGAAAAAAAATAACCTATTTTTCAACATAACGTTACCTTCTTTTCCTGATTGGATGCGCTCCTTTTTCTCTCTCTACTAAAAGGCCCTACGAATGATCTCCAAAATGTCCTAATGTGTTGAGCATTGTGATGATAATAGAATCTTGAGATAAACACATACATGGTTGATTGATTGAGATACTATGCTTTAATTGATAGAGATTTATATTATGTGAATGTTTGTTTGAGATTATATGATTGTGAATATTGGATATAGCATGCATGCTTGTTTGCTATTTGAGAAGATTGATTTGATTGTATTACTATGTAGAAATAGCACGATTAAGTGAGTTTAATGTTTTCTTAGATGAAGTTGTACGATTAAGATATGGCTAGATTTAGGACCGTCACATATGCATAATTGCTTATGCTTTATGCTTAATACATAATGCTTATGCTGCATAATGTATTATTCTTAATGTATGACAATGTTAATGCATTAATGCATTATGTACAATGTATTAAGCTTATGTATTATGGCTTAATGCACTTGCATAATGCATTATGCTTATGCATTAATCTTAAGTCATTATGGCTTAAACTTTACTCATCTTTTTCTTTTTGTGGCTAGGTTCACCTCTTCTTTGGCTAGGTTAAAGCAATCTTCTCTAAACTCAACCACGTACAAGCTTCTAAAAAGGATAAGAGGTAAGCCCTTGACCAAACTCTTTGTAATGTTTTACACCTTTAGGTACTCATGATTATTTCTTGAGTTTTTTTTAACCTATGTATAATGCTTAAGCTTAAGTATTATACATTAATGATTACAGATAATTCATTAATGCATTAAGCTTATGCTTAATAAATTAGTACATAAGCTTAATGTGTTAATGTATTATGCATCTTAATAGATTAATGCATTGAGCATTATACATTAATGCTTAAGTGAATGCATTATGCATTATTTCTTAATACATAATGCATTAAGCTTATGCATTATGTATTTAGATTAATGCATGAATGCATGTAGAAATAAGCTTAATGATTATGGATAATGTATTAAACTTATTATGTATTATGCATAATGCATTAAGCATATGCATAATTCATTAAGCATATGCTTGGTGCATTAGCCTTAATGCATTATGCTTGTGCTTGGTGCATTACCCCTAATGCATTAATGCAATAATAATTCTTATTGCATTATGCATTATGCATAATGCATTGAGCATATGCATTACGCTTAATACATTATGTATAATGCCTAAGCATATGTAATAATGCTTAATAGCTTATGCATAATTCTTATTGCATTATGTAGTACGCATATGCAATAATGCATTAATGCTTAATAGCTTATTCATAATGTACTAAGCATTAAGCTTATGCATAAAGAAATATTTCATTAACTTATGTATTAATTTTATGCATGGTTTAAGATATGCATGCATATGTTTATGCGTAGAGCATCCATAGAGCATACACATGCTCTATGTAAGATATCCATGCATAAAGCTATGTATGCTCTATGTGAGTTTTTATGCATAAAGATTTTTATGTAATGTATGCTCTATGTGAGCTATGTATTTATGCTTTTATGTAATGTTTATATGCATATAGATGTGGCCATCATGGGGATCATCCACGAATGGACAAGATCCGATATATGGAGGGGCATGCTCTAGTACACCTCCATTTGCAAGGTGTTTTTTAGAGGCACATGCGGCTTGGAATCGGATGAACTCTAGGTATGGAATCAAGCAATTGAGTCGCTTGGGCTTATTCCCCACCTTTTGTATGCCACACACTTCAGCTATCCCACAATCACCCATTTCCATGCATCCCACCGCCTTCCCTACCCCTCTCACTTCTACTTTTCCTACCCCTCACTTTTCCACTTTCCGTAATCCTCCTCCTTCAAATCCTCCTAATTCTCAACACACTCCTATCCCATCCATGGTGTCATCTCCCTAGCATCCGGCATCCCCATGATGCCACTCCGGGTGGTGATAGCTCAAGGGCTTCTCTGGGCCGTGGACGATCTAGTAGTAGGGGAGGTGGGTGTGGTAGATTCTTTGAGGGAGATGCACGGTCACCTTCACCTATGGGAGGGTGGTATAATTTAGTATACGCTTGATAAGGAGGTCGGGCCTTTTATGGTGGACGACATGGGATGATGGAGAGTTTATTATACCTTTCATCATTTAGCCAACCAAACCTATAAGTACTCCTTCAAACCATGGGGAGAATAGGATAGAGATTTCACGTTTGTGGTGTAGTGCATGCATGAGTAGTTCCCAAACCAACCACACATGTGTTTTTCTAATGAGTGGGTGATGAATCACATGATAAAGGTCCTCAAGAATAGAAGGTCTCGCACAAAGAGTTGCGTGAAAGATTGTTCACAAATGCCTGCCAATTTCACCATTAAGGAGTGGAAGAAGGCGGAGAAAGAAGCCAGCGAGAGTACTCAACACCCTCAACAAAATGCGGTGCATACGAGTCCACTGCTGAAGTAGAGTGCGACAAAGTATGGGTCTAGAGGAAAGGCAAGCTATCTCACAAAATTTGTAAGTTTTCTCTTTGGCATTTTTCCCTAAATTTAGTTCATTTATCTTCATGAATTTTATATCTCATGCATGTTGTAATTTGTTGTAGGAAAGGGTAACAAGTTGCCCCCCAATGTCTCCAGAGAATAGGTGCGACAAGCACCACAATGAAGCTGAGACTTGCGAGTGGATCAAATGCGTGAGAGGGGTCACTAATGTGGATATCCAACTACCTCGGCAGGGCAACTTGGTGAGACCCAAAACTTGAATTTTATCCCCCAGTTTGTTTAATATTTTTGTATTGTATCATTATCTAACGCAGGAAGACGAGGCTGAAAGTGATGGTGATGATGAAGGTGGTGGTGCACATGGTGAAGATGTGAATGAAGATGAAGACAAAGATAATCCATTAATTTAATTAATTTTCGATGTCTTCAACTTTATTCATTTTTGGATATAAACACCTTATGTAATATGCAACTATGAATGTAATTTGCAATATAATCCATGACATTATTGTACTACAAAAAAAAATGCTTTAAGTGTTTTTAAAAAATGCGACTAAGTAATGTTTAAATAAAAAATATGTGATTAAGTAGTGTTTAAATAATGTGATTAAAAAAAGATGGGGACAGAATAGGGTAGAGTTATGAGGACACATGTCCCCACATCTCTCACCCATTCTGTCTCTTTTTTTTTTGGGTAGATGGTCCATGGCTATATACGCAGTTATATGCACGGCTGTAACCTCGTGAGCATAACCATGTTGAGAGTTGCATGAATGTTTTTTTCCATATATAGATTCTTTAAAATTTGGGTGGCTCTTGATGTAGCCGTGCTCTTTATTTGCTGTAGTGAAAGCTTGTGCTGCATAACAGTTTATGCATTAAGATTATACATAAAGATTTCTGCATAAAGCTTTATACATTAGGTTTTAAAGACATATGCATAAAGCGTTAAAGTATAACACAAGGTTTTATGCATAATTCCGTGTAAAGCTATGTATGCACAAGCTTAATGCATAAAGTCTATGCATAAGGCTTTATGCATTATGTTTTTATGCATAAAGCCGTATGCAAAAGCTTAACGCGTAAAGCTTTTGCATAAGGCTTTATGCACTAAGCTTGTGCATAAAGACATATGCATAAAGCTCTATGCATTAAGGATTTCTGGATTATGTTTTTATGCATAAAGCTTTTTGCATAAGGCTTTATGCATAAAGCCATATGCACAAACTTAATACATAAAGCTTGTGCATTTATCCTTGAAAAGAAAAGCTTCTTTTTTATTTTAGAAAGTCTTTTAATTTTTCCTCCTAAGATAGAAGCAAACACCAATGTTTTTTTTTTGGCTCGCTGAAGCTCCGCGCTCCCCACCCCTACTCCGCGCTCCCCACCCCTACTCGCGCTTCTGTCTGCACTCCCAACTCCGTGCCCGGCTTCACGTTTTCCTCCTTCCGCCTACCCTCAGGTTTGCGCCACCCCCCCTTCGCTTGGCTTGCTTGCGCTGAAGCGCCCCCCCTCCTCTGCTTTTCGCCGTCGCCCCCCCTCCCGTAGCTCACCGCCATTGCGCCCACCCCCCTCCTCTTCAGCGCCTCACCCCCCCCTTCGCCAGCTCTCTATCGCCCTTTTCGTGCTGCTTCCACCCCCCTCCTTGGGATCCATCTTCGCCGCCTCAGCCCCCCTCATCTTCTCTCTATTTTTCTCCGCCCCCCAGGGATTTTTAAAATTTTTTTTCCCTTTTTACTTTTTGCCTTCCCCCACCCTCGTGTGCAGATCGGTTCGTGCAGGTTCTCCGTCTCCGCTCCGCCTTCGACACAGCTTCAGACTCTGATGGAGGTTCCTCCCGCCCCGCCTCAGAGGGACTCATCCGCAGCCCCCTCGCCTGCCCCTGAGGACACCCCCATCAGGCTTTCTCTTTCGTCGGAAGAGGAAGCGAGCCTCGCCGCAGAGGTGGAACGCCTTCAGGCACATTCCACCATCTGCTGTATAGTCGGCACTCGCCCCAGCAGAGGGGAGATCCGGGATCTTCTCCAGGCCCGCCTTCTTGCAGATGTGGACAAGATCCTGGATGTATAGCTTCTGGGCCGTGGACATTACTAGATCGAGTTCGAGACCGCCCAGAGCGTGGCCAAGGTCCTTGCCATGTGTCCCCTTGACATCAGGGGTGCTCGGGCTTTTTTCAGACCTTGGCAGCATGGCTTTGACCCAGTAGGCTGAGCAGGGAGAGCGCCTTTTCCATGTTACAGTTTGCTTCCCTGGACTCCGTCCGGGAGTATCTTCCGCTCCTCTCTAGACTAGGAGCATTGGTGGGCTCGGTACTAGAGACTGGCCCCACAGCAGCTTCAGTGGTGTGGCCAGAGCAGCTGGCCCCACAGCAGCTTCAATGGTGGCCAGAGCAGCTGGGCTACCTTTGGTCAGAGTGTTGGTGTCTGACATCTCCTCTCTTCCTAAGGTCATGCAGCTACCTAGGATAGGGGGGGGATGGATTGATCAGAGAGTGGAGTTCTCGGGGCTCCCGAACCAGTGGTTCATTTGCAGGCAGGTCGGTCATCTGGCCAAGGCCTGCCCTCGCAGGAGACCCCGACCCTCACCACAGCAGCAGCAGGCCCCTGATGGACCACCCACAGACGTGGCTCGGCAGGCTGCCTCCGCGACACTTGCTCAGGCCACAGAGACCTCGGAGTGGCAGCCTGGATAGGGGTGCCGCCGAGGGAGACAGCCACAGCAGCACGTCTAGAGACCACCGCTCTGCAGCAGCAGCCACAGTCTCAGCCTCACTGGGTTCCCGTGAGGAACGGTTTTGCTCCTCTCCAGGAGGAGACCCCCGCGGCGACGACTGAGGACCAGGAGATGCCAGCACCCCCTCCTTCACCCCCCACACCCCCGTCCCCTCCCACCGACTCGCTTCCACCTTCGCCTCCTCCCATCCCCGCTTCGGTTTTGGCAGCGGCTCCCTCTCCACCCCCCTCGCCCCCCCTCCTCCCCCCCGCCCGCCTCACCTTCCCGGGAGGCCCTGGCAGTCCCCTGGCGCTCACCTGCAGTTCGGAGGGCGCTGAGCACCGACCTCACTCGAGCACCACAGAGGAGACCTACCATGCCAATTCGGGCTTCACGGATATCATCTATCCACAGTCGGCTGAGTCGCCTCGGCATTAGACAGCGCTCGGAGGCTTTTGATTACGCCTTCACATGGCTTTTTGGAGCAAAGGGCCCCCATGAGCCAGCACCCATCTGAGTTCATGTAGTGATACCTCCGGCCTGCGGGGAGGAGGCACTTGATTCAGCGATGGCCTTCTCGTTCCCTCTATGTGGCCCTTGTGACCGGGAGTGGACTCTAGAGCTCGCTCTTAGCACTTTGAAGACTTAGGCAGTTGAGTTTCTCATCATGTGAGCGATCTGGAGGTGATAGATGTGATAGGCCGACTATGGGAGTTGGCTCATTTTTTCTTGGATCCCGGGAGTGTGGATGCCTCAGCAGGGATTCGTCATTTGGTCGTTCACATAGTGGCAGACCTTGCACGCTGTCGTGCCATGGCACGTCTATGGTGTGAAACCATGCATGTGAGGCCATCAAATACAAATCCAGATGCATGGGGTTAAGTGCCATGACGAGTCATTATATGATGCCATGTACATATGTTCATATTGTAAATGAGGTTTAATAAGACAAGCTGAGACCGAGCTAGGTCTCGAAGCCTCTGATAGTGTGATGTGAATCGTGGAGTTTTTTATGCTTATGGAGAATTTTGGAGATAGCAGAAACCCTGTGCCTTGATAGGACTGGATTATGCTTGTGGGTTTGACTGCTTTTATTGATTCCATGAGATGGTGAAATGCTCATAAGCCGTGTCTATCATGGTTGAGTTGATATTAACACTGAGACAGAAAACTTTTATGGTACATAATGGTCGTGGTCATGATCATATGCTTCAGATGGCAAGGTCATATGTGTAATAAGGATGCCAAATGAAGCTTTCCTTGATGTGGCGTGGGAAACACCCTTAGCAAGGTTATGGTGTGAAGAAGGTTGATTTTTTTTAATGGTTATCACTTAAAAATATATGCGTGGAATGGTAGGCGCAGTGAGAAAATTCAAAATGGGAAAAACGCATTTTTAGCTGCAAAAGGTGGTGTGGGGCGCGATTTCCTCGCGGGAAAGAGGAGAAAAAAAAAACCAGAAGGGGGAGGCGCTTATCAGTGAAAGTGATTTGCAGAAAAAACCAGAGACCAGTAGCACGTTCGACCTTCATGCTAGCGGCGACTGTCCATGGCATGTAGGGGTTTGAATTGAAGAGCAAAGTGATTGCTACCCAGTGATATGTTTTTTTTTATAAACATGAATTCAGCTTTGCGCCAGCTATGCGCCGTCTGCAGCGAAGCGTGGTTTGTTAATTTACAAAAAAATTTGTGTGAAATCTGCTTCCCCCGCTTCAGATAAGTGATAATTTGATTCAATTTCTTTTTACTATCCTACCTACCACGTTTGAAAAATCGTGGTATCTATAAACCTTTAAAAGGTTTTGCAAATAAAAGTAACTTGACATGAAGAGATGTGAGGATATTGCATCAAGAAATATGGAATCAAAGTATCAGAAATACAGCAAGGATTCTGGTAAAAATTGATTTTGTTTCTATCCTAGTGGATCTAGAATGCAGGCCATGAAATTTCTTAAAATCATGTGAATATGTTATAGTTATGCCATATATCGTCTTGTGTTTGTGAGTTGTTGGAATTTTAAGGCAGATTTTCAGATGATAAAGAACATTATGAGATGATGGGAATGGTGACACTGGATGTATGGAATGAAAAAGGTCACATGTATGTTGGAAATACTTAAAGGTTATGCTATGCCTACATGTGATTGGCTGGAAGGTTTTGGAAAAAGGAGCCAGTGAATCTATGCTTGGAAAAGGACAAGCACTTGGTACACGAATTCAAGGATGTATTGAGATGAATTGAGACATGTATATGTCATTAAAAAATGGACTTGTCCTATGCTTCTTGGGGAATTTTGTGTGTGAGTTTCCTTGTTAGGTTTGGTACCTACTCTCACAGCTAGAAGTCTCATACTTTCCTGGCTATACCGCACACGGCACGACAGCTTTGGTGAACCTGACGTGAAACTGCTGGGGTGAGAGTGTGGTGAAATATACAGGGAAGCTATGGCTGAGAATTTTGAGGGTCAGGGGGTTCATTTTGACCCCGGAGTTATGCAGATGTTTCAGATGTTTACCATGTACATGCAACAGCAACAAGCTGCTGAGAGGGGACAAATTTCCACGACCAAAGCATTACAATCAATTGTGAAAAAGGTGGATCAATTTGATGGGAAGGACATCACAAAGTACCTGCGCAATTATATAAAGGAGATGGAGCTAAACAGGGTGACTGAGGAGGATATGGTTCGAAGTTTCGAGCTGGTATGTGTTCCTGAAATAGGAGAGCGCATAAGAGGATTGCAGACAGCACATGGTGGCAGAAATTGGGAGGAGTTCAAGCTTGCTTTAAAGGATGAATCTTTCATGGAGGATTCTGAGCGAGTGACCAAACGAAATTTCTTGGAATGGGTCACAAAACCTAAAATGGGAATTTCTGCCACAGAATTGCTAAGAGAGTTTGAGAAGCACTATGCCCAGCTGTCAAGGATAGAGCGTACAACTTTGGACAGAGAAAAAACAGAGCTCTTCTTACAAGCAGCTGGGAAAGATCTCCAAGAGAAATTGGAAATCCTCCTTGAGGATAAGGATACAGAGCAGGGATTAAAGAGTGATTGGAATGATGTTGAGGATGCAGTCACCATGTTAGCAAAGCGGCAGCGGAGGAGGGATAAAATGGTGATGGGCTCTGCAACCCCCATAACTGCTGTTACCCCTGAGAATCTACCAAAACCAGCTGCTACAATTCCAAAGGTAGATGGGCCGATGGATGAGCTTATTAAGGGTATGCGTGACCTAAAATTGAAGATGTCCAGGATTGAAGAAAAGGGTCTACCATTGGGGCAGGCTTCTATGCAAAGGCCTCAAAGCAAAGAAGGGTTTACATACAGATGCATATGGTGTGATGACCCAGAACATGCAAAGAAAGATTGTGCTAGCTATAAAGAAGCTCTTAAAAATCAACTTGTGTTTTTCAAAGATGGGAAAATCCATCTTACAGAGACTGGTCTTCCATTGAGTACAAATTTTGGGAAAGGAGGGATGAAAAAGCTGGTTGAGGATATGGCTGCTAGTCATGCCATTTCTATGGTTGAGGCAGCAACCTATGGATTAAAGGTTGGTCAATTAAAGCAGGGATTTGAGAATGATGAGGATTATGAGAATGAGGATTTTTGGCCATCAACAATGGAATTAATTGCGTCAAAGAAGGTGTCTAAGCAAGCTTTGCATGAGGCAGGTGATTGTATACGTCTTGAGACTGGCTGGGAGGAGCCTGTGGATTCTTTATCTGTTCATGCCTACATTGCTAAATGCAAAAATAATGAGGCACAGGTAGAGGAGAAGCGTAAAAGGGAAAATGAGGAAGGGGGGCCATCAAAAAGAGTTACACGTGGAAGTGAAAAGAAGGATCCTGGGCCATCACATATGCCTCCACAGCATAGCAGACCTCCGCAGGAAGTTTCAATGGAAGAAGTGCCAGCAAAAATGAAGGAGAAGGGTAAAGGGAAAAGTCCACTCTACAAGCTTCAATCTAATATTGAAGCTGCAACAGATCTCAAAAAGGTGCTTGAAGAGAGGATTCTAAATAGCAGGGTGGAATTTACACTAGGGGAAGTCTTGGGGATTGCAAAGAAAGAATTTCATGATGAGATAATTGATATTATACGAAGAAAAAGGCAGTCCATAATTGAATCTATTCCATCGCAAGGGGAGGCAAGCACTTCCAAGACTCATGGAGTACAGGTACAGCAAAAGGAAGAGAGAGAAAATGTGGTGGAATGTAATCACTCTGCTGATGGGGCACGACAAGTGCGCTTTGTGGAAGAGGATGATGAAAAAGAAGTTCTTACAAAGAGTCATTACTCCAGGAGTCATTGGGCAAGAGCAACCACTGAAACCCTTGTCAAGATAGGTGATTTGGAAGAGCCATATGTCGCTCTAATTGATCATGGGTCTGAAATAAATCTTATGGCTAAAAATCTCTACAACAAATGTAAGTGGCCGATGGATGTGGATCATGGGTGGATGATTAAAGCAGCTAATAACTCATCTAGAGAGCTCTATGCAGCATGTCCAAATGTAAGGGTAACTATAGGGGATGTGAAAGATGATCAGAACTTCTTTGTTCAGGAGATGTCATCGTATCCCCTTATCCTTGGGCAACCCTACATTACAGCTGTGAGGATGGAAACAAAGGTTTTGGATGATGGCTCGGCATATGCAAGAATAAGGAGTAAAGATGGCAAAAAAGCTGTTCAGTTTTTGACAGTTTGTATTAACCATGAAAGGAATCGTGAGTCTCTTCGAGCACAGTCACTCCCAAAGATAAACAGAGAATTCATGAATTACAGGGAGATGAGGGATTTTGGCCAGGTGCCATTGTAAAGCGGGATTCCAATGGTATAAGGGAAAATGAGTTCTCGCAGGACTCAATCAATGTAAATAGCTTTTCAGCAAATTTTCAGGGATTCTCCAGCTATGGGTCACTGGTTTTTGTAAAAAGCAAGGATTTGAAGCGTGGCATGTGAAAACATATACAAAATGAACAAAAAAGTTTTGAGCAGTGTGGTCTTTTGGAGAAGAATAAGTTTATTTCAGGGATGCTTGATGAGGTGTCATTTGTAGATACTATGGATGTGCTTTTTGATATGGGAAGAGCATGCTTACAGGGTGGAAATGAAATGATAGAGGTGTCATCTGTGGAGATGTATGATATAATCCAGGAATTCGAGGGGGTGGAATGTAAAAACATGAATTGCGAGATGGACGCTCATGTTGATACAAAGTACAAAACAGTTGCAAAGAAGGTGAAACCAGTTGCCTTGCCTTTGCCACCAGGAAGCAAGGAGAAGATAGATGAAGCTTCTATGCAACCAAATCTTAGAGATCCGAAGAAAATTGGGCATAAGTTTACTCAAGAAACTCTAAAAGAGCTGAAGATTGGTGAGAAGGATTTTCTGTTGCCAGTTGAAAGGGAATGCTTTGAGGAGATGCTTGTAAAACATGGGAAAGCCTTTGCTTTTCAGCCGCATGAGATAGGCTGTGTTGATCCAAGTGTAACAGCACCAATGGTGATCTTTACCGTTCCACATGTGCCCTGGAACCTGCGGCCAATTCCAGTACCAAAGGCTCTCTTGCCAAAGCTGATGGAATTACTAAAAGAAAAGATTAGGATGGGAATCTTGGAGCCATCATGTGCCCCATATTCCAACAGATGGTTTACTGTACCAAAGAAAAATGGGATATTGCGCTTTATTCAAGACATGCAACCTGTAAACAAAGTCACAATCAGGAATGTGGGAGCAGGTCCGATTGTGGATGAGTTTGCAGAAGCATTTGCAGGAAAAGCTATATACTCTATGGGTGATCTGTATTCGGGATATGATCAGTTCCAGCTGGATATACAAAGCAGGGACTTGACCACAATGAGAACTCCTTTGGGACTAGTAAGGATGTGTACTTTACCACAAGGAGCCACCAACTCAGTGGCACATATGATGAATGGAATGAATAAAGTCTTACGAGACTTCATACCACAAAAAACTATGCCATTTTTGGATGATGTGCCAATAAAGGGCTGTGATGAGAAAGACAAAGATGGGGATTTGGATTCAAAAGGGTGCCGCAAGTTTGTGGCGAATCATATAAAGGATTGTGATATGATTCTATCCAGGCTTGAAGAAGTGAATCTTACTTTATCTGGGCTGAAATCAGTGTTTGGAGTTGGTGAAGTGCTAATAGTGGGACATCTTTGTAGTACTAGTGGACGCCGACCTTGTCCAGCCAAGATAGATGCAATACAAAGAATGAAAGAGACATGCATTAATGTTACAGAGCTGAGGAGATTTCTTGGAGCATGTGTCTTTTATGTTATTTGGATCCCACATTATGCACACGTAGCAGATCCTCTTTATCAACTTTTGAGGAAAAATCAAAAATTTCTGTGGAGTGCAGTACATATTAAAGCTATGCGGAAGCTGAAATATTTGCTCCAATCATCACCTACTCTGAGAAAGGCAGATTATGAGTGTGGCAGGCCTGTAATTGTTACAGTTGATACTAGTCCTACTGGGATAGGATGGGCCGTAGGGCAAGATGATGAGGATGATCACAGGTATGTAATCAGATTTGGAGCAAAGGTATTAAGCTTTCGACAACGAAAGTATCCACAGATCAAGAGAGAGTTATGGGGAATAGTCACTGCTCTAAAATGTGAAAAAGAATATCTTATTGGGGCATCTGTACTTGTGGAAACAGATTGCTTGCCACTTCTTGGGATGATAGCAAGTTGTACCACTCCATGCTATGCTTAGGTGGATTGCTTATATCAAGTCACTAAATCCTGAGTTTGAGCATATTGCGGGAAAAGATAATCCAGTTGTGCAGATATGCTATCAAGAGCCAGGTATGAAGATGAGAAAGAGATGATTAGTGACATTGATGATGTGGGTACAAGGTTCTACACTACTGCATATGCAAAAGGGGACCATATTTGCCTATCAAATGCACTTGAGTCTTTTACTGAGGAAATGTATGAAGGAGATTGGTTGCTTATTGGTCAATACTTGAGTACTCTGACAAGACAGGGAAATTGGTCTGACTCAGAATTTAAGAGGATCCGCAGAAAAGCATATGGTTATTTCCTAAAGGATGGGTACCTCTGGAAGCATCCTAAGCAGAGGAATGCTATGCCACAGAGAGTTATATGTGACAAAGAGACTCAAGGAAAGCTTGTGAAAGAATTCCATGAGAGTCTCTGGGCTGGACATAGAAGTGTGTGGGCTACGTTTACCAAAATAAAGAAAAAATATTGGTGGAAAGGAATGTACAAGGATATTTCCCAATATGTGGAAACATGCATGGTATGTCAAATATGCTCAAATGTGCGACATCGTGATGGATTGCAACCAACCTACCCACCTGCCATGCACTACAAATGGGTAGTGGATCTAGTTACAATGCCTTTGGGAGTTTGGCAGATGCGGTATATAGCACTTGCAAGAGAAGATTTGACAAATCAGGTAGAAGGGCGTGCTCTTAGAACAAAGAGTACGGAAACAGTATGTAAATTTCTCTTGGAAGATGTGATTTGCCGGTATGGTTGTGTTGGGAAAATAACAGCTGATAGGGGTGAGCTAGATGTTGAAGAAGCAAGAGAATTCTTCTCTAGAATTGGTATCAAACTGTCCCTAACATGTGCTTACAATCCTGAGGGCAATGGAAAAAGTGAGCGAGGACATCTTCCAATCATTAAAGCTTTGGCTAAGGCATGCAGAGAAAGAATGCGAGAGTGGCCAAAGCTGCTACCATATGCCTTGTGGGCTGACCGTACAACTTATAGCTCAGTGACAGGATACATGCCTGCAGAATTAATGTATGTTCAGAAGTCAGTGATGCCAGTTGAAGAAGTAGTTCTAACTTGGAATGTATTGCCCTGGGTGGAAGGATTGAGCAGAGATGACCTCCTTGCATTGCGAATAAGACAGTTGGAGAGGAGGCCTGAAGATGTAGAGCTTGCTAAAGCTCGCTTGAAAGATGCAAGGTTGAAAAATAAAGAAAGATTTGATAGAAGACATAGACTCCGGCCAAAACCTATTGAAGAAGGTGATTGGGTTCTAATGTATGATAGTAGCCTTGATAACCAATTCACTGTTCAAAGAAAATTTGCAAAAAGATGGTTTGGCCCTTACATTGTCAAGCATGTGCATCGAAATGCTACGTATACTCTGTGTGAGCTTGATGGAACAGAAATAAAGAATCTTGTGGCAGGCAAAAGAATCAAGATATTTACAAGAAGGCATGATAGTGATCCTTTTGATTCACAGGAGACTCAGGATGAGAGGCTTGACAGTGGTAGTATGGATATGGTTGAAGAGGAAGAGGATGATCTTCCTGGTAATGTAGAAGATGAAGATGACATCCAGTTATATGTGGATCTTGATGATGATTTGGCACATACCAGAGGATGTGTAGGTTTAGAGGGGGTGGATGTCGTGCCATGGCACGTCTATGGTGTGAAACCATGCATGTGAGGCCATCAAATACAAATCCAGATGCATGGGGTTAAGTGCCATGACGAGTCATTATATGATGCCATGTACATATGTTCATATTGTAAATGAGGTTTAATAAGACAAGCTGAGACCGAGCTAGGTCTCGAAGCCTCTGACAGTGTGATGTGAATCGTGGAGTTTTTTATGCTTATGGAGAATTTTGGAGATAGCAGAAACCCTGTGCCTTGATAGGACTGGATTATGCTTGTGGGTTTGACTGCTTTTATTGATTCCATGAGATGGTGAAATGCTCATAAGCCGTGTCTATCATGGTTGAGTTGATATTAACACTGAGACAGAAAACTTTTATGGTACATAATGGTCGTGGTCATGATCATATGCTTCAGATGGCAAGGTCATATGTGTAATAAGGATGCCAAATGAAGCTTTCCTTGATGTGGCGTGGGAAACACCCTTAGCAAGGTTATGGTGTGAAGAAGGTTGATTTTTTTTAATGGTTATCACTTAAAAATATATGCGTGGAATGGTAGGCGCAGTGAGAAAATTCAAAATGGGAAAAACGCATTTTTAGCTGCAAAAGGTGGTGTGGGGCGCGATTTCCTCGCGGGAAAGAGGAGAAAAAAAAAACCAGAAGGGGGAGGCGCTTATCAGTGAAAGTGATTTGCAGAAAAGACCAGAGACCAGTAGCACGTTCGACCAGAGGGCTTGATTTCATGCTAGCGGCGACTATCCATGGCATGGGGGTGTGAATTGAAGAGCAAAGTGATTGCTACCCAGTGATATGTTTTTTTTTATAAACATGAATTCAGCTTTGCGCCAGCTATGCGCCGTCTGCAGCGAAGCGTGGTTTGTTAATTTACAAAAAAATTTGTGTGAAATCTGCTTCCCCCGCTTCAGATAAGTGATAATTTGATTCAATTTCTTTTTACTATCCTACCTACCACGTTTGAAAAATCGTGGTATCTATAAACCTTTAAAAGGTTTTGCAAATAAAAGTAACTTGACATGAAGAGATGTGAGGATATTGCATCAAGAAATATGGAATCAAAGTATCAGAAATACAGCAAGGATTCTGGTAAAAATTGATTTTGTTTCTATCCTAGTGGATCTAGAATGCAGGCCATGAAATTTCTTAAAATCATGTGAATATGTTATAGTTATGCCATATATCGTCTTGTGTTTGTGAGTTGTTGGAATTTTAAGGCAGATTTTCAGGTGATAAAGAACATTATGAGATGATGGGAATGGTGACACTGGATGTATGGAATGAAAAAGGTCACATGTATGTTGGAAATACTTAAAGGTTATGCTATGCCTACATGTGATTGGCTGGAAGGTTTTGGAAAAAGGAGCCAGTGAATCTATGCTTGGAAAAGGACAAGCACTTGGTACACGAATTCAAGGATGTATTGAGATGAATTGACACATGTATATGTCATGAAAAAATGGACTTGTCCTATGCTTCTTGGGGAATTTTGTGTGTGAGTTTCCTTGTTAGGTTTGGTACCTACTCTCACAGCTAGAAGTCTCGTACTTTCCTGGCTATACCGCACACGGCACGACAACGTGACCCTGGATATGTATGTATACACGAGGTTGCTCTGTCAGAGTGGGAGGCAGTCGCCATGGGCCACAGCCATTGGCGCCTGATCCGTGATTCTTGCAGTACACCGGGTGGGCAGATTCGCAGTCGCTCGGATGGGGACTACTCTCCATCCAAGCCGCTAGCAAAGGCCCGCCGTCCGGCTGAGATTGCCTCCACCTCAGCAGGTCATCCATGAGGATCATCTCATGGAATGTACAGGGCCTTAGCAGAGCACATTTTATACGCTATCGTGGTTGCTTGAGGCAGGAGCTTCAGAGATGCCTGGTTGGTGGCAGCATTGATATTTTGATGATGCAGGAGCACCACTTGTGTGAGAGCAGGATCCGGAGATATGGTTCGGTGATGCGTGGTAGATGGGACACCTTTTGGTCTGCAGGGTTTGGTCCTTTGGGTGGACAGGGAGGAGTATTCATGGTCATTGCAGATGTATGGCGGCAGGCCATTGTGGATCGAGGGATCATTGTGTCTGGTAGAGCACAGTATGTCATTCTGAGGATGCATGATGAGCTATTGGGCGTGCTCAACGTCTATGTGCCCAATCATGCTAGTGCCAGAGCAGAGTTCTGGACCCAGGTTACGGATGCATTGCCAGAGGCCGCACATTGGTGTGTCGGGGGAGACTTCAACATGCTTGAGGACCCGGCCGATAGGGTGGGAGGTAGTCATGTTACAGTGCACGGCACGGAGCTTGCAGCTTGGGACTGGTTTTGCATGTCACTGAGGATCACTGATGCATGGCAGCATGGGGCCTTCTCCCACTCTCAGGACAGTCTTAGTTTCTCTCAGTCGGATCGCCGGTAGGGAGGGACTAATCTATCACGGATTGATTGCTTTTATGTGGGCAACTGGTTAGGGGAGCGAGGGGGCTCCGTCGCGGCATTCTCGCTGGCACCTCATTTTCAGATCATGTGCCATTTATTTTGACATTGGAGGAGAGTACACGGGAGCCCAGCTTGCAGTTGAGGATCCCAGAGAGGGTACTTGCAGATCCCAGTTTCGCTAAGGACATTGAGAGGATCTGGCATGTTAGTTAGTGCTTTGACCAGGATGCAGCAGGCCAGTGTGCCCAGGGACTCATCGAGCTTAGCTTTTTTCTGCACGCTACAGCTTTGACATGGCTGGGAGAGATTCGCGAGCGGGAGCATCGGCTGAGACGCAGCCTTGCTTCGCTACAGCGCCTTTAGGAGCAACAGCCTGCATGTGAGTGGGTGGCGTCACCTGAGCCAAGCACGCCAGGAGGTTAGAGAGGTAGAGGAGCAGAGACATGAGTTTTACTATCGTCGCCAGGCCTCTCAGTGGACGCAGCTTGGTGATAGAGTGACTGGGGAGTTTTTTGAGATCACTGGACCCCGCCATGCTAGAGCAGGAGTCCGTCAGCTTGGTAGACCGGATGGATCGGTAGCTACTGAGCTCGAGGAGATCAGAGCCATTGCCACTGCATTCTATAGAGACCTGCTTTCAGCGGAGCCAGCCACTGAGGATCGAGATGCTTGCAGAGACAGACTGTGTGGGCCCATGTGCGGAGGAGGGTCACAGATCGTATGCGTACAGTTCTTGGTGCGCCTCTTTCAGAGATTGAGCTTGCCAAGGCCTTGAGGGTCCTGCCGTGACATAGTTGGCAGGGGAGGGCGGACTGACGCCGGCCTTTTTTATGTGCTATTGGGACCTTTTGGGGCCAGGGCTCCGCAGGGGCTTTCAGTATGTTCTGGACACTGGGGTGATGCCACAGAGCTTTTCAGAGGGCTTGATCTTTCTTATCCCCAAGGGGGAGGGAGTATCAGATGATATTCGGCATTAGAGGCCTATTACGATCCTCAATACTGTCTATAAGGTCTTAGCAAAGGCCTTGAGTTTGAGGGGAGTTGATTCATGCTACCCAGACAGGATTCGTCAAGGAGCGTAGTATCCTTGACAACATCTTTACTTTCTGGGAGGCGACGGCCCGAGCTAGATTTCTTGGCGAGGACTTGGTCGTGATGCTTCTCGATTTTGAGAAGGCATACGATAGAGTTGATTGGGGTTTCTTAGAGGGCACTATGCTTCGCCTGGGCTTTGAGCCAGGATGTATCAGAGGGGTGGCGGCTCTGTATTCCACAGCTCGTAGCCAGGTTTTGATTGCAGGAGGACGGGGGCCGAGTTTTAAACTGACCAGATCAGTCCGTCAGGGGTGTCCCCTCGCCCCTTTTCTTTTTCTCTTCTTTGCGGAGGCTATGAGCATGTATTTGATGGTAGAGCAGGTTGGTTTGAGAGGACCAACTCCCCGACACGGGCTTATTTTTGCTTGGTCTGGGCGGGATGGTCAGCCAGCCCGGGCAAAGGTTGCATGGGCAGTTATTACACTTCCGCTGGCTTAGGGAGGTTTGGGCATTATAGATCCAGTCGATCAGAGTAGAGCCTTATTGGGGAAGCTTATTGTTCAGGGGCTGCTTCCAGGCGCTGAGCCTTGGAAAGAGCTTCTCTTGTAGTGGCTGCAGGCTCGGGCTCCCCCAGCAGGGGGTACTTGGGCACCAGAGATTCGCTGGATCTTCATAGAGATGAGGAGGACAGGCCTCAGTAGAGGATGGGAGGACAGATTTGCTTTGAGCATCCTGAGAGCTTGGGAGCTGCTGAGACCGGGGCTCTCTCAGCGACCTCCTTCTTGTGTTGAGGAGCGAGCCAGACAGTCGCTCATCTGGAGCCCAGCGGTTCGCACAGAGCAGGGTCATATGCTGGGTTCTCGGCCTCGTCTAGCCTGGGGACCTTTAGCGGCAGGCCCAGCACATAGTTTTGGAGATTGGCAGGCCTTCTGCAGTCTCCCAGAGGAGATCCAGGTGAAGAGGCTGAGTCACTTCAGAGGGGGGTTGATTATGAGGGATGATATTCAGGAGGCACTCATCACGGAGGAGTGGTTCACGCCTTTCGAGCCAATGACCCCACGGTGGATGGGAGCCTTTACACAGTTGGAGATCCTGATTGCTGTCAGAGCTTGCACTGAGGATGGCAGATGCCTCTACTATGAGATTCAAGATGAGGGCAGAATTCAGAGAGTGGAGATGGAGTCGCCTTTGGTTGTCGAGTGCACCTTTCAGAGGATACGGGTAGTGGCCGTCGCTTCTTGGAAGTGGCATATTGACCTCGACCCTGCTGATGTGCTCCCGAATTAGCGCATATGGGCATATGCAGCGCGCCCCTTGGCCCGGCTACAATGGGACCCTGGGGAGTACGAGTGGCATGATCCTTATGCATCCCTTGAGGCCACAGAGATCACCTTTTTCCAGTATACTGTTCGGCTGGGGCGGCATATTTTGACGGCGAGGAGGCTGGTCTCTCCAGCTGCAGCTGGGCATTGGCGGCTACAGGGACTCTCACAGGAGTTCCTGGAGGATTTTTGGGCTCGGCTCTGGGCTAGTCGACAGGCCCGCAGGATCTCGACTTTCCAGTGGCTGGTCGCCCACAGGAGCTCAGCAGTTGCACCTGGCTTGTTTACAGCGGTCTTCCGGCGGCCTGCGTCCGATGCGGCCACCCTATGGAGACACAGAGACATTGCCTTTGGGATTGCCCTCAGGCGCAGCAGATTTGGCTGTGGATGCTGGCCCCCCTCTCTCCAAAGGATATGTTTACGTGGGGATCCGCTGCTTGGTCGACTTCGTCAGGGCCTGCTATGGGCTATGAGATGGAGCAAGACAATCAGGCCATCAGATTCATTAGAGGCTAGCCTCGCCTGGTTCCGGCACCGGATTTCTCGTCCGCCAGCTAGACACAGGAGAGGGATTTACGATGGGAGCTCCTCAGCAGCCTCACCATCTGGTTCACTTGGAGGGCCCGGTGTTTCACGGCCTTTGAGGGGAGACTGGAGCCACCAGCAGAGACTATACGGGGGATTTGGCAGGAGTTGATCCACACCCTGCGAGGACAGTATGACCGCATTCGGGGCGACTCGGATGAGGCGATCTTGCGGCGCCAGGCTTTTCACACCACCTAGAGCAGAGGCCCCTTCTACACCTTACACACGGGATCCCCCCGTTGGCATTACAGGCCACCTGTTTGGCTTTTCCCCCTCCTATTGTATGATTTAGCCTTCAGTCCTCTGTACTTATGCTTGTATTTTGCAGCACCTAGGGAGAGTCTCCTGGGCTGCCTTGTTGTATTCACTGCTCTGTTTCTCTCATGAGCAGGAGAGATCTTTTGTAGCCCTACGGGCGTTTTTATTTAACTAATGAAAGGATCTTTTCTCAGAAAAAAAAAGAAGCAAACACCAATGGTAAAGATAGGAAATGCCTAATTTTAAAAAGTCCTTCAATCATGTGCTTTTCAGATAAAAAGCAAAGAAATCTGGTTAACCTTCTACCTTGCAAATGAGATGATGGAGCCATCCTTTTACTTTGAGGCTTGATTGCAAGAATACAACAAAACCATTGCTATCCATCAACAACTAGATGAATGATTTCACTCTTTACTTTGGGCTTTGCACATACCTTGTCACCGAGTGACATTTGCAATTTTCAAAGACTCCCTTGATGAGTCATAACCTCAATAGTGGGCATGGTGAATTACTTATATGCTAAGGGCCTACAAAGAGGGCCCCAGATGTAGAACCACTGCAAGAACAGGCGGGGTATCCCACCAGCACTATGGAAAGGTTGGAGGAGCCAAGCTTGGTAGATAACAAGTAACATCAATTGATCTGTGAGTAGGCATAGACCTTCAACGAGGGCCCCTTCTCAAGAGCACCTTGCAGGATCAACTGATAGGACTCAAGTCCATAATAGTCCTCTTGGACTCATAGTGTTGTAAAACCAGACAGAGAGAAGTTGCTCGCTATCTGTATATATGTACTACTCTCATCAAAGACGTCGCATTAAATCCTGTAAACTGATGTGCTCGCCTTCACAATCAACAACGCCCAGCGAACATAAAAGGAGAAGAAAGACGAGGGCTACCAGCTCGTTCTACAGGGTGTGACGGTGACCAGCAGCTCAAGTAACGATGGCGAGCACAACAGATGCAAGTCAGTACACTTCGAGTGACGCATCCTATGAGCGTGTGAGGGAAAGTATCCGACGGTCGTTGTTGTAGCCCGCCACCGTTGATCTACCCAGAATTAGATAAGCGTTATTTTATTATTATTTTGGATGGTGGAAAGGATTTCAAGCCTTATCCTCTCTTAAGGGCGCTCAGACCAAAGGTGCTTTTCAAGCATAAATTGGCCCATTCAGATGGGTTTATCAAAAATCACCACCATGCGTTTTCGCATCTAGATCGTCACAACCAACGAGATCACCAAGCATATGAAGAAAAAGATAATGCCAAGTGACAAACACTGCAAGCGCAACCAGCACAACAACATTATTAAGAAGAAGAAGAAAAGAGTGGAGTTAAGATCATAGCAACCAAGAGGCTACCACGACATCAACATCAACATGAGCAACAAAGGAGCTACCAACCACCACCCAATTCTTAAAACAAGAATTTGTTGTAAAAATCCTACTTCCTACTACAAAAAGTGCTCGTATAACCAAGCTCTGGGACTGATGATGTACCCAAGGTGGAAATGCATCCCTCACCTACAGCCAAAGTAGCATTAAAGGGAGGAAGTACAAAAGTAGTACATGGGCCAAAATTATCATGGTACCTTTTGTACTTCTTAAAGAAATAATTAAAAACTCACAAATTCATCAAAGATTAAAGCATAGAGTTGCATCAAATTGATATGAAAGAGCAAAACATAGCATAAACAAGAGAGATAGAACAGCATCACCATCAAGACAAGATTGGGTGCAATATCCCCCCTTATGCGTGTAGCTCCACTTCTGCGTCATGAGTATTTTTTAGAATTGTATTCAAGAAATAGCCCAAGGAGCTATTAATAGTTGTGCATAACAAAATTGGGCTTTGCTTTTCCACTTTTTACAGAAATAGCTCTCACTAAGTGTAAATAATCAAAACTCTTCTAGCATATGTGTTAGGAATATAGCAACGCCATACACAAGCGTGCATAAATAATTTGCACAAACAATTGGCATGAGGCCAACAAAAATAACTCATAAAATAACCTTGTGCACATTAGCACATTCCATTAAGCTGATTTCTACACACATTAAATCAAGCGTATTTTTCTACAATTATTAAGTATCAAAAATATGATAAAATATATACCCGACAGTCCTCCTGTTTGAGAAAACCAATCTCCTCAGTTGTCTCGAAGAAAATACTACAAGAACAACATCATGCTCGTAATTATCGATGTCATAACTTGCAAGGTAAACTCGAAGATGTGAACATGGCTCAAAGGCACAAAGGCATGGCTCAGAGGTTCTTATGTACATGGAATATCACAAACTGACTCAGAGGTTCATTGACCGAGCATGGCTCAGAGGCACAAAGGCATGGCCCACAGGCTCGGGTGAACATGGATTGCAACAACAAAACTCGTTTGACACCTAAATTGGTGACTCTCGCACACTCATCATCAAATCACAAATAATAATATAATATAGACAAGATCCCTTATGTGCGACACACACACATAAAATAACCTAGCAACATGAAAGGCTATAAATAATTAATGCAATTCTAATATACACTTAACAAGTGACCTCATCTTCATGCCACCGCTCAATCTACCATCCATACAACACCTCAATTGGTACCCTTGTATAGTGCGACACCTCAATCACTACCCTCACACACATATCATACCATAAGACACCTCAATCAATCATATGGTGCGACACCTCAATTGGTACCCTCGCACATTTGGGTATCTGGAAAACTAGATCAACACATAATGCAAATATGCAATAAACCAATCAAATGAATATATGTGAAACGATTCTAAGTGTCCCATACCACAAAGACGATTTCCACATACACACATAAGATAAAAGATAGAACACATAAATGTGTCTGAAGTAACTACATGAAACGAATCTGACATCCCATACCACTAGATTAACTCCACATATCACTCCTTTAGAATAGAAGTTTGAGATGGAGTGGCCAATACCCCCTATAACTTAGTAAGTAATTCCTCCAATATTTTTATGTAAGCTTTATCTTTCACATAGTGATTCGAGTGCTTTCAAGTAAGCTTCTTATTACTATCCTTACAATAGTGATCATGCTTAAATATTTATGCGTAGAATTTTAAACCATAATACTTTAGGTTTTATTTTTTATTAGGTCATAATTTAATATAACCTTAGTTAGATTTAAAAGAATTAATAATTAATATCCTTAATTGGGTTATGTTTACAAGTTGAAACTACATTTATAGTTTAAAAATTTATATTTCAATCCATGCGCATTGTTTTCTCATTTTTCTCTCTAATTCCTAATGAGGTATTCTCAATGTAGAGCATCATTGCAACCAAATGTATGTAAGGTATGACCTTCTTATGCTTGACTCAAACTTATGATTGCCAATTTTTATATTTATTATTCAAGTTTATTTAAACTTCAAATGCAAATTAATCTTTTCATCATCATCTCATTTGACATTAAGGTAAGTACATAGATTTAGACTTGTTTACTCAATCACAATTTTTGGAACTCTTACTAGTCATTCATATTTATATTTGCGCTTAAAATTTAGATGTATTGAAAAATATGTTATAAAATTGACATCCAATCACCTTGCATAGCCCAAAGACTTGTCGCCCAAGGAAGGATGTTGAGAAATGTGGTGCTAAAGAGCACAAGGAAGAGATAGGGAGTGAGTTGAGTAAGCCAAATAAGAGCAAAGTCTAGCATGAAGCCACATGAGCAAAGGAAATTATCCCACATTAATTTACAAGCCCAAGGGTGTACCTCCTCATATAATAAGGGGGCCATTTCAAGCAATGAATATAATATCACTTATACTTATCTCAAGTCTCTTTATGTATCCAAGCTAATTCATCTTGGTTTTAATTGTACTTGAGTGCAACTTAATTCGCACGCATTCATTATAAGTTTTCTTCATTTCTATCCACCTTAGGTTAGTATTGTCAATAGTGTAGAATTAGTTTTTGATTAGGTAAATATCTTGTCATTAGGAGAGCTTGATCCATTTCTCTCCACATTCCTAGTGCACAGCGCACTCTTATACCATCCGTGGTGCCATCTCCCCAACATGCGGCACCCTCATGATGCCACTGAGGTGGTGGTTAGCTGGAGGGCTTCTCAGAGTCATCAATGATCTAGTAGTGGGAAAGGTGGGTGCAGAAGATGCTTTGAGGAAGGTGCACGGTCACCTTCGTCTATGATGGCGACAAACAACGTGCGTGGGGAGGGTGGTATGATTTACTATACCCTTGATGAGGAGGGCAGGCCTTTATGGATGACACGAGATGGAGGTTTTATTATACCTTACATTATTTAGTCAACCAAACCTATAAGGATATCTAATGAGCTTGGTATGGCAACATGGTGAGACCCTAGACTTGAATTTTAATTGTCACCTAACTTATTATGCTTGTGGCTAACTTTTTTGCATTATACCACTATTTAACGTAGGAAGATGATGTTGAAAGTAATGGTGATGATGAAGGTGGTGGTGCACGTGTGAAATTGCGGGTGAGGATAAAGATGAAGACGAAGACGAAGACGAAGATGAAGATGATGCATTAATTTAATTAGTTTTCGATGTCTTCAGCTTTATTCATTTTTGGACATGAACACCTTATGTAATTTGTAATATAATCCATGATATTATTGTATTGTAATTATTTTTTATGTTTTAAGTACTTTAGTATTTTTCTTTAAATGTAATTAAATAGTGTTTAAATTTAAAAAAGTGTATAAGTAATGTTTAAATAATGTGATTAAAAAAACCGGGGACGGAATGAGAGAGAAACGTGGGGACACATGTCCCCACATATCTCACCCATTTTGTCCCAGCTTTTTTTTGTAAACAATTCGTATGACTATAGTTGCGTACGGCTATGTACGTAGTTATATGCATAGCTATATACATGGCTATAAGTGCATGATCGTAGCCACGTGATTTTTTTTCATATATACATGGCTATAAGTGCATGATCGTAGCCACGTGATTTTTTTTCATATATAGATTCTTTTAAATTTGTGCAGCTCTTAACGTGACTCTGCTCTTTGTTTGTTATAGTGAAGGCTTGTGCATAAGACTTTACGCATAAAGACTTGAGCATAAAGTTTTAAACACATATGCATAAAGCTTTAAAGTATAAGACATAAGGTTTTATGTATAAAGCCGTATAAAGTTGTGTATGCACAAGCATAATGCATAAATCTTGTGCATAAAGCTTTATGCATTATGTTTTTATGCATAAGGCTTTATGCATAAAGCCGTATGCACAAGCTTAATTCATAAAGCTTTTTCATGAGGCTTTATGCACTAAGCTTGTGCATAAAGCTTTATGCATTATGTTTTTATGCACAAGGCTTTATGCATAAAGCCGTATGCACAAGCTTAATGCATAAAGTTTTTCATAAGGCTTTATGCACTAAGCTTGTGCATAAAGCTTTATGCATAAAGTCGTATGCACAAGCTTAATACATAAAGCTAGCTTGCAAATTTATCCTTGAAAAGAAAAGCTTCTTTTTTATTTTAAAAAGTCTTTTAATTTGTCCTCCTAAGATAGAAGCAAACACCAATGGTTAAGATAAGGTATGCCTAAGTTTGAAAAGTCCTTCAATCATGTCCTTTTCAGATTAAAAGCAAGGAAATCTGGTTAACCTTCTACCTTTCAAATGAGATAATGGAGCCACGCTTTTATTTTGAGGCCTGATTGCAAGAATACAACAAAACCGTTGCTATCCACATCAACAACCAGATGAATGATTTCACTCATTACTTTGGGCTTTGTGCATACCTTGTCACCGAGTTACATTTTTAATTTTCAAAGACTCTTGACAAGGTGACTCCGAGTCCTGAACCTCAATAGTCAAGATATTGGCATGTTGAATTACTTATCTGCTTATTTAGAGTGATCGAATCATTAACTTGGGCTTTGTACATACTCAATTTTCAAAGACTCTCTTGACGAGGTGACTCCGAGTCCTGACTGAACCTCAATAGTCAAGATATTGGCATGGTGAATTACAGTGAGTGATCGATGGAAGGGCCTACAGAGAGGGCGCAAGATACAGAAGATAGTGAGGAGGACAGGCGCCAGCTAGGGCCCAAAAGAGCTGCTTGTGGTGAGTGTGGTAAACGAAGAGGGCATGGAAAAGTCGGAGCTGGAGCCAGGGACACGAAAGGGGATCACATTATTGCTGTTTGTCGAGTATGGAAAATCAGGCCTTGACGAGGGCAGCGAGATGATGGTGGTCTTTTTGAGCAGCTGATGCACCTGTCGCATGGTCGGGCGATACTGTGGAAGAGGGTGGCAGCATGCAAGGCCTACATGGAGAACACACCTCCATCGACTATAATAATCATGTTGGATCTCATCATCATAATCAGTTATTGATTCTCCCATTGTCGGATCAATGGCATCTAGCAGCTTACTGCTTTGATGGAGAAGCCACACCCACTCTACCAAATTCATTTCTTGAGGCTGCAATTGAAAATCTAGAACTCTGCGCCCACAGGCTACCTCTAGGGCAAGTACTCCGAAGCTGTACACATCTGCTCTGTCGGTAGCTTTTCCTGTGAAGAAAGCTTCAGGTGCAAGATATCCTGGCGTCCCTGCTGCAGTCATGGTGACCATCATGTTGTGAGAAATCAGCCTTGCAAGTCCAAAATCCCCTAGCAGAGGCTCAAAATCTTCGTTTAGAAGAACATTGGCTGCCTTCACATCTCTGTGCAGCACACACTCCCCCAATCCTTCGTGCAAATATTCCAAAGCAGCTGCTACACCCAGTAAGATGTTGAATCTTGTGTCGCTGGGTAAACTGGCTCCCTCTTTGTGCTTGAAAAGATGGTGGTCTAAGCTACCGTTGGTCATGTACTGGTAGACTAACAAGGCTTTGCCTTTGTCGTAGCACCACCCATGGAGTTGCAGGAGATTGCGGTGGCGAATGCTGCTGATTATCTTGACCTCAGAAGGGAAAGTAGCCTCTTCTCCCAACCCATCGTGCATTTTCTTCACTGCCACCACTTGTGTCGACCCACGCACTCGCAAAGTGCCTTTGTAGACACGGCTGAATGCACCTTGTCCCACCAGCAGCCTGTCACTAAAGCCATTGGTAGCTCTTCTCAAGTCACTGTAGCTGTATATTTGAGGCACTGAATTATACTGCATCTCTATGGCGCTGCTAGGCCGCCCGCCCTGATCCTGCTGTCTCGGCACCTTCTTACGCCTCCGAATCTTCCAAATCACAAACAAGATTATCACAAAGAGTGTAACTGAAAAAACGATCAGAAGAACACGGAGAAGCGATTGCTTAGAATAATGGCAGTGGAGGCAATCACTGGAATTAAGGCCATCTTCAGTAGAGAAATTCCAGGAATTAACAACATGCCCCGCATAGGAACCACCTGTAGCTGCTGAAAATCCTACATACACAGATCCGTTGAAAACAGTAGATAGATCATGTGAAAGCTGCAAGGAGGATTGCAGAGGCCGGTGCACCGTCTGGCTGGTATCATTGATCATCCATACCTGGACAAGGTGACTAGAAGCATTGTATTCCACCCAAGCTGTGAAGGTGTAGTTATTGTAGAGATCCAATGGGGAGTCGGTGGAATTTGTGTTGTATGTGGCGTTGGATATCAAGCCGTTCACATCGATTCCTATGTGGCTGGCGCTTGGGTCGTTCTCTTCCGCGTTCAGATAGATGTCGAATTCGACAGCGAAGAAAGGGCTGGGCGGGCGACCAAGGTCTGAACGGCTGGCAAGGCCGAGGAGGTCGCCGGTGCTGTTGTGGGGAGGCGCCGACTGTGGAGAGATGAAGAAGGCGAGGCCATCACCGCTGTTCCCATAGTTGCCTGCTGTAATGATCTGGAACTGGAAGGAGGTGCTGAAGGAAGCGAAGATCGATTCATTGCCCACTTTCTGCACAAAATCAACAGGCTCTGTCCTTATGAATCGGCCCACGTTGTAGGTTGTTGTGTGGTTGCCTACCGCCTGAGGGGACCTTGGATCCGGAGTTAGCCAAACAGCGCCCCCAACGTAGGCTGGGATGCTGCCGTCGTAAGTAGAGTCGTTCACCGGCACAAGCAGGCTGAATTGGTCGGTGGCATTAGAAGAATATTGAAAATCTAATGCAACCATCCCTTGCTGGCATCCGAATAATAGAAGCATGTATAAAACCAACCTCACTAAAATCCTTCCCATCTCTCTCTCTCTCTTTGTGAGATCACTAGAGACTGTCTTTCCCCTCTCTCACGAGTGCTCTACCTATGGACATAAAAAGTTGTGCAACTCCCCCTCTTTTCTACCTTAAAAGTAGAACATATATAGGAGGCTTTTTCTTTCTAAGAAAAGACGAGTATGTAGTTCTCTTTGAGACTTTGAAAATTTTAAGGAAAATTGACTAAGTTGAGTCTTCCCAAGCTTTCTCTTAATATAAGAAAATAATATTATAGAATTGACTAAGCTTAACCGGACATTAAGTTCAGTGGTTATAGCCATGTTTACCGAGAGATTAAGTTGAACATATATATAGGAGGCTTTTTCTTTCTTAGAAAAGACAAGTATGTAGTTCTCTTTTAGACTTTGTAATTAAGGAAAATTGACTAAGCTGATGGTCTTCAAACTGATACAAGAAAGTAATAATATAGAAGTGCCTAAGTTTAACTGGACATTAAGTTGAATCGAGTAGTTGGTTATAGCCTTGCTTAACAGGAGATTAAGTTGAATAAAGGAAGAATGAAGATACACTCGTGCCCAAATGGTGTTTGTTAAAAAAGTTCCATTTTTCACGAATCCACACATTAATTGTCTTCATAACAAAAATTCTCAAAATCATTTTCCAGACAAGCATAGATTTTAATCATTTTCTATTTTTCAATTCAAGCTTTGAAAAATACACTATTAATATTAGGGGATTTGGAAAAATCCCATTACTTTGGGAATTTTCTTTTCAATCTACTTTTTGGTGTATCTTGAGCATACTAATTTCAAATTTGTCGGAGTATGTGGATTTAGAACCTACTCTTCAAGAGCTTTCCAACAATATGTCACATGAGGGAGTTTTGAAAAAGTCACCGTGTCCCCATTTCTTGATCTTGCAAAATGGAAATTGGGATTTTTCCAAACTCCCTAATATGGTCTAAAGGATTGTTTCTATTTTCAAATTCAAGCCTTGAAAATATATGGTGAAGGATTGTTTTTTACATTGACTATTTCTTTCTATGAAGATCCTTTTCCATGAATTAATAGTGAAGAAACCGAGTGCTTTCTGGAGCCAATGTTCTAGAAAGGGTCACCTTATCCTTCATGCTCTTGAAAAGCTCAAAATGTCTAGTTGAGAACTTTTCTAAAAGTATTTTTTTAATGCAATTATAATGTAAAATTTCTAAAAGACAAGGACAAATTTTATGGCTTCATAAAAGAGACTACCCTAAAGCACATGTTAAGGTTATATTGTGAGGGGCATGCTCAATGATAAATTGTCAGCCTTGGGAATCTCAAACTCCAACCTTACCCTGCACGAACACATGATTTCCTCTGTGTGAGCGATGGCATTAGTGTGTGAGTAGTATAGTTGTACTTTCAAATTCAAGTCAAGCAAAAAAAAAAGAATAAATTGTCAGCCTTTGTGCATGGAATCATGCAAAAATAAGTATAAGGATTGTAAAGTTTTACATAAGTATAAGGATAGTAGAGTTTTGCTTTATGAAGGTAGTGTGAGTCTAGTACTGCGGATGGGGCTTAAACTAACTTACGAAAGAAAAACACTAACTATGACTAATATTTGGATCTTTTCATTGATGTCATTATTTACATCATATAATAGCCATTTATCACAATGACATTTCATTGACATTAGGTGACATAACTTGATAAAGATGAAATACTTGGCTTGCAAAATCAAGGTTGCTTTTTGATGAGTATCGTTCCCCTTTTTGGGCATTTTGGTCATTAAAAACCATAAGTTATTTTGCCTGTCATAAAAAACTAAGTTACAAATATTTGAAATGGGCACTATTTATATGAACTCATCATTTTTCTTTTGGAAAGCCCCTATTTGAGGGGATGTAGCCAAGCTAGAAGCTACACGGTGTAAAGGATAGAACCCGAGACCTCCTCGTTAGGGTGGGTCATGATGAGCTAAGCCACTCGGGTTGACCAAACGTGCGATTTTGAAGGGTGACCTAGCCCAAAAAAGCAGCCTTGCACAATGGACTGTTTTTAAATCTGCATCAAATCAAAATAGAATACTAGAGGATTCATGGGAGCAGCCATAGATAATCCCCCACACGTCTCCTACTTAATAGGACTTATGTAATGCATGCACTACAAGAATCAAGCAACATTTATATTACATATATATATTAGAAATATTATATTTTTCTAATATATATATATTTCATATATATATACACATTAGAAATATTATATTTTTCTAATATATATATATTTCATATATATATACACATTAGAAATACTGTATGGGCTCAACCAGCAAATAAAAAATGTCAACAGTCTTTTTTAAATCCTCGACGATCAAATTAAAAAAATCAAATTGTAAAATGCTTTAAAATGGTAAATACGAAGCTTTAATAATGTAATTTGCTGCGTGTCAATTTTGGTTTCTAGCAGATTGAATTTCTCACTAATCGAAAGGTTTTAGAAAAGTTTTTTTTTTGAAACGTTATTGCAAAAACAACCATCATTCAAAACACGTATGATATCACCTCGCTGCACATTAGACAACATACATGAAAAGATATATACTTACGAAATTCCTTTTTGCATATTTTTGTATAAAATATGTAAATATATTTTTGTTACATACCCATTGCAAATAGGTGATCATAGAGGTTTTCTAATAAGTGAGGCCGCTTAAAAAGTCAAACACACGTGTAGCTATCTAGTGGTCGAAGCGAGCTAAATTAGACTAAACCAAGTAAAAAGAAAATGCTAAATTTTTAAAGGAAAAGGCAAGAATCCTTCGCCAAAAAAAAGGAAGGAAAAGCTAAATGTTTATATTATGCTTGCCTTCACTATCTCTCTCTCTCTCTCTCTCTCTCTCACTCTCTCACTCTCACACACACAAACACAAGAATCCTTCGCTAAAAAAAGGAAAGAAAAGCTAAATGGTTATATTATCCTTTCCTTCAATCTCTCTCTCTCTCTCTCTCTCTCTCTCTCTCTCTCACACACACACACACACACACACACACACACACACAAAAAGAGACTATCTCTTCTGTCTCTCAACTCTCTAATAATGGATTAAGGACAAACCATACAATTGTGACAATTCCTTAGATGCCCCTACATCCTTACCCTACATAGTTTAGGTACTTCTTAGAAGTTTTTTACTTCTTACAAGATAAATAGATATAGATTCTTACTATAAGCTAGTGGCTATGTGGGAGGGAGTAGCTATTGACACTTAAATAGTGGCATAAGTTATGGGTGTTACTAAGCGAAACCAGTAGTGACATGATTTACATTCTCCACTTCAACTTTTTGACAAATATAAAAATAATAATGCGTGCATCACTTAGCAGCACAAATAGTGTTGCTATAATTATGTCACTAAGCGATCCTCCTAGCGATACAAACTACACATGGTCTTAGTGCATATGTACTTAAAATTTTTACCCCGACATTTTATATTCTCTCTCTCTCTCTCTCTCTCTCTCTCATTTCCCTTTTCCTCATAGTTGTGTGCATCTGTCTATGGGCAATCCTAAGTGTTATTTTCTATTGGTTTGCTTAGGCGTATCTTGATAGATAGTGATTTCCTTAGGAAGGTGCCCAGTGGAGAACAGATTCAACAAACCATCGACTCAATACAATAGAGAATTGTCACTAGAAGAAAGCTGAAGTTGTAGTGATGATACGAGAGCCACCCTATGACACTACTCCACCTATAACATCACCCGATATGGGTCGTGTGGTAGCAAGGGGAAAGGGGAGGAGCATACATAGGACAAAGAGACTATGGTAGATGATGTCATGATGAGGGTAAGTAGAAGCAACAAGAAAAAAGAAATTAATCATGAGAGAGAGAGAGAGAGAGAGAAAGAAAGAAGAAAAGAAAACTATATTAACGTCCTTTAGAGGCCACATCTGACCTATAGGACTAATCATGAGAGAGAGAGAGAGCTCAGGGGGTTCACCTAAAAATATGTCAGAATAGCACATGAGTTCAAATGAAGGGGTTTTTTAATTCAAAAATTTAAGGCAAATCTACATAAATACATTTACAGAAGGGGTTTTCTTAATCGATTTTAGAAAAAACCAGTAAGTCCATAAAGAAAAAGGAGTCATTTTATTCATGAAAAATTTACAGGTAAGGGGTTTTTCAAATACCCCTTGAACACACGTGATACATAGGGTTTCTTAGTAGTGCATCCCCTGAGAGAGAGAGAGAGAGAGAGAGAGGGAAAAGATTGTAAGAGAGACCCAAAGTGCATATGAGTGAACCAAGAAGTCTATGCGAGAAGCAAAAGGTCTATGAGACTCAAAGTGAGTAAATATTATCCACGGATTTATTGGATGTCAAAAACAAGAAAAATAAATAAACATATGTGAAGTAAAATAAACATCGTGTCTCCTAGAGTATTTCCTCTCTAGAGAGTATTGATGATGATGGCACAGTTCCATCAAGTAGAAGCCTAAATCTCCTTTCATCTTCATATTGTATCACATGTGAGCAAGGCTAGAAATCCATCTTAGAAGAGGGAATGAAATCTCCTATGTATCTCATGGTAGACTAGACGTCTCCATGATATGTAATGCTCCATATGTAAGCTGCGAGACAGACTTGGATCAAGTTCTAGAACATGACATGGATGATATGATAGATGCCTTGCACAACACAAGCCATGTAGTAGATAATCATAATGTTGAGCATGAAAAAAAACCCAAGAAGAAGAATACATTAGACGATGTGTGGAGCATGCTTCTTGAGAGGAGAAAGAGCTATGTAGGCTTGGCCGTCTACTACTACTTTACCGTGGAGCACATGTTTCAGTTTTGCGCACTTGTCTCTCCATATTGAACTTGCAATTAATATATGGTCTGATAGGAGCATTTACAAAGTTATCGGGTATGTGTCCCTTTTCCTCTCTATGTTTCCCATGCATGCATGGATGTCTTCTCTTTCTCCTTTACTGTTCATTGTGTTATATCATATAGGTTATTGAAGAATTGAATTCTACTAGAGGACAATGACTTGCCTTTGAATCGTGCATGAGCATGATCAATGTTGCACTCCATAGGGATGGACTATAACACAGACCATGCTTGTACGAAGAATTGTATTCTTTTTCGGGGCAAGAGTACACCACTCTTCTCACGAGTGTCCACACAGTGTGGTTTATCGAGATATAAGCAATATGTCCAAGGATAAAGAGTCCTTGCCAAAGTCTAGCGACACCTCCCCATCATTCCACGTATTTAAACAATGTTCAGATACAAATACATTGCATCTTGATGACTTGGCACCAGAACACCAAATCCACAGATGATGTTATCCGTGTGGCCACTAATTCTCCAGCATGGCTCAGGCGTATCAAAGAGAAGTGGGTGGACTTTGGGGAAGATCCTCATCACATTTATCTCGAACTAGCAATGGATGGAGTCAATCCTCATGGAATACATGGCCCATTTGCCTAGTCAACTATAACTTGCCACCATGGTTAACGATAAAGAAGGGGCACCTTTCAATTTCCTTGATAGTTTTAAGGAAGTACCAGGTTAAGAACATGGATGTCTACTTCGGTCTATTAGTAGTTGATGAGCTACGAACGTTATGGGATGGTATCCAAGTTCATGATGCATCTAAGTGGTTTGGAGAAAGAGCAGTAAATAGTGCGAGGAATACTTATGTAGACCATGCATGATTGGTCGGGCTATGCAAAATGCTATAGTAAGTTAATTATTCTACAATTTCTTGATCAAATATAATTTCACAATTTTTGTATTGTACATCGCACATTATTTGCATATCTCATCATAATGATTAGAATGTTTGGCAAGAAGCCTGCCCGTTCAGGCTGAGATAGTTGGCCTACCGCCATGGCCAAGGCCCGCGTTGGGGGAACTCGCTTGCGCACTTGGCCCGACGTTGTATATTCCCAAACAAGAGGTTACTGGCCTTCAAGCAAACAATGTTGGCATTACTTGGAATACTTTGAAATAAACCCTGAGAACCATTTTTATTACCTAGATCAAGAGCGCTCTCTCTTTCTCTCTCTCTCTCTCTCTCTCTCTCTCTCTCTCTCTCTCTCTCTCACACACACACACACACACACACACACACACACAAACTTACACACACACAAACAAAAAATAAAATAAGATTGTATAGGAATACTTAGCGGAAAGACTTTTGTTTTGGGGGATGATGGGTGAGAGTTATCATGCTAATGTAGCAGGGAAGTTATTTCAACACATGGCTTTGCATGGTTCTGTACGTAAGGTAGGTAAGCAAGAGGATCTAAAGGACATGAAGCACGTTCGCAATGTTGAAGGTGAGGAGAAGGATGCTAAGAAATTGCATCCGGATTGGATCACAATAAGACTTAATGCCCAACCTCAGAGTTCCCAAGTGACTAGGTGTTAGGTACGTATGCGAGTCTCTTCCAAATTGATTCGGAGATAGATAGGCCTCTTCTCAATATGCAACCTTCCATAGTATTATGTCTTGGTAGACTACCACCAAAAACAGATCTAGGGAAGTGGCTGAAAGAGGATATATTCTAGGACAAGTTGGTGTCATAGGTGTTCTATCTGGGTAAGGGCTTCTTTAATGTGTTGTTCACAAAAGGCCAGGCCGTGTCTGATCTGTTCACAAGGACTCCATTGTTTATGGTACATAAACTTATTCATGCTATGCCTTTCGGCCCTCTATTTGATATAAACAAGAGTTTACAAAAAGCCTGCCTGATCTAGGTTGAGATAGTTGGCCTACCGCCTTGGCTAAGGGCCACGTTGGGGGAATTAGCTAGCCCACCGGACCTGGCATTGTATATTCCAAGAGAAGAGGTTAATGGCCTTCAACCAAACAACATTGGAATTACTTGCCTTTGAACCATGCACGAGCATGATCAATGTTGCACTCCATAAGGATGGACTATAACACACACCATGCTTGTTCGAAGAATTGTATTCTCTTTCAGAAAGAGTACACCACTCTTCCACGAGTGTCCACAATGTGGTTCATCGAGATATAAGAAAGATGTCCAAGGATAAAGGGTCCTTGCCAAAGTCTTGCAACACTTCCCCATCATTCCACGTATTCAAAAAATGTTCAGATACAAATCCATTGTATCTTTAACGACTTGGCACCAGAACACCAGATCCACGAACGACGTTATCCATGTGTCCGCTAATTCTCCAACATGGAGGCATATCAAAAAGTAGTGGATGGACTTTGGGGGAAGGTCCTCATCACATTTGTCTCAAACTAGAAATGGATGGAGTCAATCCTTATGGAATACATAGCCCGTTTGCCTAGTCAACTATAACTTGCCACCATGCTTAATGATAAAGAAGGGGGACCTTTCACTTTCCTTGATAGTTTCAAGGAAGTACAAGGTTAAGAACATGGACATCTACTTGGGTCTATTAGTAGTTGACGAGCTGAGCATATTATGGGATGGTATCCAAGTCACATGATGCATCTAAGTGGTTTGGAGAAGGGTTGTAAACAGAGCGGGGAATTCTTATGTAGACTATGCGTGATTGGCCGGGCTATGTAGTGTGCTCTAGTAAGTTAATTATTTTACAATTTCTTTATCAAATATAATTTCACAATTTTCAAATGTACATCGCACATTATTTTCATATCTCATCAGAATGATTAGAATGTTTGGCACGGCTTTCAATAACTAGTTATAATGCATGCCTTGTATGTGGGGCTGGACTAGAGGCTCGGTACTCAACATCTTTAAGGAAGCTTGTGTAAGAGGGACACAAAAAGAATTTCCCCGACAACCATGAGTTGTGAGAGATTTATGAAGACACTGAAAGGTTTTTTTCGTCAAAGAGCCCACCCTAAGGGTAGTATGGTAACATGATGGCTTGTTCAAGAATCTTTGGTATACATAATAGAATTTCTTAGTACATCAGAACCAGATATGCCACAACTATGGACACAAGAAGAGGATGATAGACTCTTTGGGAAAGAGTCTCAAGGACAAGGCCTTTAGATAACAATGGATATGGCATTGCGAGAGAATATTCATAAATTTTGCATCCTTAACTCATGTGCTATGGAGAAATGGATCGAGAGGTATAACCTAGCAAAAAGAGAAAGAGACCGAGATCTTTTGAATTTTAGAAACATCCAAACAACCCGAGCATTGCCATACCCGAATTCACTTACTCAACTTCCAGAATTTCCTTCTAGTAGATGGCTTTAGCAAACCGTGTGACAAGCAAAACACAGTTGGCGAGGTTATAAGCGAGGAGTGCACATGGTTGTGATTACCATGTAAGGGAGTTTTTATATATACACAAGAAACTGCAAGGCATAGTCTTGTACAAGTTTTCATTTTTTATACAATTTCATGATCTTCTTTTGTTTGCAATATCGCAAATTTGGTGCACTTTGTCACATGGTCATTACTTTTGAGTGGAGCAAACAGATAAGAAGAGAATAACATTTGATTACAGTGTCAAAGAAAATTTCATGCAAGAAAGTTGTTCAAGTGCAAGTGGCTTGAGTAGTGAAGTTGGCATGTTTAATCATTATAGAATGATACAAGACATTATCAAGGTTGGCTTCAGAAACTTGTCTATGTTTATTCTTATTTGAAATGGTTCAGGGTTGTGATTTAAGAACAACAAGGAACCATGTGTAAATATACGAGCTTATTTGTTCAAGTAGACTTCACACAGATATGGACAAACCAAAGGGACACATCTGTGCTACTGGATTGTGTGCAGGTTGGTAGACCTGAGAGACCATAGGTGTTGTTTGTAATCCAAATTGATCTACACAATAAATAAATATTTGAAGATATGGAAATATCAGATGAAGTAGAGGTTGAGGAAACCACTCAAGCACAAAAAGTAGATATTGATCTAGTTGAACAACTAGAAGAAGGATCAAATGAAGGTATAGTTATTGAACAACTAGAACTTCAACTAGAAGTAAACACAAGGGCTAATCTGGAAGTCAAAGAAGAAATAGAAGAACAACTTTCAACACAACCACCTCCAATGCCTAAAATAGAAGAGGACGATATGGATGAGCTACCTTCTACTTCTACAATAAACGAGACTAAACCCATTGATAAAGATACAAATGGAGAGGTCTTTCTAGAAATAGATGTATTTGGAGCCATGGATCTAGATGAGGATGAGAGAGTGAATGATGAGCTATAACATCACTTAGTTTTTTTCATAGTTTTCTTGTTTGGGACTATTAACGCAAGCTTTGGTAGATAATTGTCATAATTTCTTGTAAATATTGTTACATATATCCTTGTATTTGGGATCATTAGTGCAAGCTTTGGAAGATAAATATTGTCATATTAATTTTTTATAGACATTGTTATAAGAAATTAATATTGTCATATTAATTTCTTATAGATATTGTTATATATCTTTGTGTTTGTTTGAAAAGTAACTCAAAACTGGGTTGATAAGAACTATGACAACTAAAAACACTTGAACTATGACAACTAAAAAGAGATTCTAAGAAGGAGATTTGATTGAATTAATTATTAATGTAATAAGTTTTTTTTGTATCTCTCATATCTTAAATTCTATGTAAGGTTTAGGAGAAATTTATAATGAGTGGAGATCATTTTTTTCTTGCATGTAGTAACCTACTTTATAATTTCGTAACCCTTTTGGATTATAGTGCTGGATATACCTCTACTTATGGTGATTTATCACAAAATTTAAAGGCTAATTTTATTCTTTTAATAATTTTCTAAGGTTTGCCACCTTCATGTAGACATGCCTTAGAAGAAAAATGCTAAAATATGTTCCCATTCACAATATATGAACTTTTTAGCAAACCCTTGAAAAGACATATTTAAGTCTTCATGAGCTACTATACTGGTGTTAAAGTTTTGACCTAGTGTGGGTGTCATTTGAACCTGCCATGGACTGGTTCAAAATATTACCATTGGGATTGGAAATACTTTGGTGTGGCACACTCTCACTCTTTACAAGTCACTGTAACCTTTTCAAAAAAAAATTGTTTTTGTTTTTTCCCTATCTATCATCCCCTTTTTGAAAAAGAAAAGCTACTCACTTAAATGTGAGTAGAGTACTTTTGTTTTAAATGTGAGTTCATTTTCTCAACAACTTACTCTACTCACTTAAATGTAAGTAGAGTACTTTTATTTTAAATGTTCTCAACCACTCTATCCTCGGCTCTATTTGCCATGGGCTCAACCAAGCGGGATCCACAGTGGGAGGTGTTCGACCAGTGTGCGCCGTTGAGTAATCTCAGGCCTGGGCAGTGGCAATGAAGTCGCACCCAGCTGGTCCTCTAGTGAAGAAGATTCTTGTCAGCCGGAATCGTCGCCATTATGAAGGTTGGTTGCTGGAGATTTATGGCTTTTTTTTTTCACTCGCATTATCCTGAGATTAGAGGGATGCCAAAAAGATAGCTGCACTCCACCCTCCACCGATTACTACGCTCCACCCTCCACCGATTAGCTGCCGGTGGAAACATCAGCTGCACTCCACCCTCCATCCGTCACAAGCCCCAGAGCTGAGGCGTGCTCTCCACCCTCCACTGATTAGCTACCACTGAGGGATCAACTGCGCTCCACCCTCCACCCTTCGCAAGCCCCAACATAGTTCTATTTGTAGTATATGTCGCTTCTTAACGCAAAGTTCGAGCTCTCCAATTGCAAGCCCGAGCTGGAGGGGACTGGTAGAGTGCGCCTGCGTCAAGATAGCGCTCGACTGTGCTCGATCGCCAACCAGGTAGGGTTGTTTTGGTCTTTTCACTTGTACAATTGAAGCGCTGGACTGCTTATTGTAGGCTTGCCCATCTTGTTCTCTGTCCCCTGTCCCTTCGTCGTCTCTACCATCCATTCGCCCATCATTACAAATCTTCCCTTGGGACTCATCCACAGCCTGTATGCTTGCTATTGCGCATAGCATGTTGGCTGACAACCTAGGCTGTACTCTTCACCTTCCTGCATTTACCGAGACCACAACAACGCAGGGACACATAAGTAAAGGGCATATCAACTGGTAGAACTTGCAATGAAAAACAACATAAAAAAGGAAAGAGCATAAAATTTAAGAAAAGAAAGATAAGATGATTGAATATGTTTGGTGAATAATGAGAAGGATCCCCTAAAATTTTACCAAATAGAAATGCTTATGGTCCATCACATCTTTTGGGCTCCTTTCTAGGTAAGATTTGAACTCGTTTGGAAGGTCTATATAGGTTCATGTGTGGTGATCAGGCAGCGTTAAAAATATATATATGATGATGTGTAGTGATTATCGGGTAGTGTAAAGCCATGCATGGTGATTGGGTAGTATGAGCTCTATGCATGAGACTCTACCTCATTTGGATTGAGATTTTGGCAAGTTTTAGATGTTGGATATTTTGGAGAGTCTAGTGGTGTGTGAACACTTTAGGTGTGAACACCCTCTTATTAAGAGAACCTAAGATAGGGCCTTGGTGTCTTTATAAAGCATTATACATGGTGGGAGTATTATCATAATACAATCATTATTATGCTGTGAAACAAATCCATCTCGTGTGTGTGTGTGTTATCACCTCTCTCTCTCTCTCTCTCTCTCTCAATCACATGATGATTAGAATAATGCGATTCGATATATATGTGCATCATACGCATGTACATAATATTCAAAATGAAATGTGTGTGGAAGAGAGGCGGATATAAGCAAACACTCTTTGTATGTGTCTAAACGAGAGAGAGAGAGAGAGAGAGAGAGAGAGAGAGAGAGAGGGACTTAGAGTGTATGTGTCTTTTGTATGTATGAATTCTTAACATATAAGTGGTATGCAAAAACCTCTACTAGAATATGTGTGTATGTCTCTTTCATGTAGTTACAGATTTTCAAAAAGTACCTTCGTCAACCAAGACTACTCTTGTGGCACTATGTAAACAGAGGTTAGTCTCATTTGTGTAATTTGTAAGAGATCTTTAAAATTTTAAAAAGAAAGTGGAATCTAGTTTTTGTACAAGGTCTTTGAGATTATCACCTCATGTCTCTTCTATAATAGTAAAATAAAGTGTGAGTCACTTCTTCGTAACTATACATGTGGCTTTCCTTTTAGGAATCTCCATGCCCAAGTCGAGTGTTGGTTACATTTGCTTGGATTTGCCGCACATTCCCTCGAGTTGGTATATTGATTTGGCTTGGAGACACCAATGATGCAAGAGTATCTTTAGATAGCTTCAATTGATGCAAGACAAATTTCATTTCTTTGGCACCTCTCTTAGGTATTCCTTGCTGGATTGATTATAAGGAGTCTTCTCTTCAGGACTTGTCTTATCACATATGTCATTCATTGGAGGAGACACCATCTCATGTGCATTGTCTATTATTGGAAGAATAGCATGCAAATGAGAAAAATGTCGCATAACTATTAATCGGATGCCATAAAGGTGCTTTCATTCACTAATCCAATCTAGACAATCACAATAGTTACTTTGCATACTGACATGGTACCATTGACTTGGTGTTGAGCTACTTTGTACCGTGAATAATAATGTCATTTCATTCACAATCTGCAAAGAAAATGGGTCAACTTCATATCTGCGTAGAATCTTCTCTCCTTCAAGAAGTTTTAAAGTGTGCCTTTTTGATGATCCTTTGATGCTAAATCGGCTAGAATCAGCTTATCACACGAGAATAAAAGAGCAAGATTATAAAATTAAACAATTAGCAAGTTACAAAAAAAACAAGTCAAAAACATATACCTATTTTTTGCTTCTGCTTAAAGAAACCAAGTAAGGTTCCACCCATGTGACTGCCAGTCTTTGAATCACCCACAAGTGCATGAATTAAATCCAAAATGGATCGATTTATACGAGCTTCCAAGAGTGTGTATTTGATATATTGCCAGAGCCGCTCCACCAAATTTGTTGTGTTAACATTTTCATAGTTGAAAAGACGTCCAAACTTTGGCCATCGTTTTCTCCACATACAATTATGTCCACACCAACCGTTTGTAACATAACAGATGACATTATTTTGGATTGAATACTTCTGTAGAAGTAGTTGATACCTTCTCTCAAAATCATCCTCTGTAATAGAATGCATAAGGTTTGACATTAAAGTATATATGTCATCTCTCATCTCCTTTGGAACCTGAATTTACAAACAACGTTTGCATATACACAAATATATAAATATAAATAAACTTGACTAGTATAAAATGAATTAGTTCTACCTGTGGAAGAAGATTCTCAACCCAAGCCTTCTTGGTATGGAACCAACATAGCAAGACGTGACATGCAATCTGAATCATTGTTCCATTGTCTTGAAATTTTCAACAATATGAATCTTCATTCACCACCTTGAGTATAGCCTCTAATTCTTGCTGTGAGTTATCAATAACAAGTGCGGTAGGACGAACATGACCCATTCTAGAGAAAAGAAGAGCCGTAGTGTCATTTGCAAGGTAATGACTTCATGGTGGGCTCCCACATCACATGTGCACAACATGAACCAAATTGGTATGCCAATACCAAGTTGATTTGGTAGCACTACAGCATATAAGGGTAACCCAAATACGTTTGTCTTGAAAGTGCTATCTATGGCCCATGAGTTGTTTTTAGAGAAACGTAAAGCCATTTCTAATATCCAGTCATCTTGCAAAACCAAGATGAATGGCCTATCTTTGGCATCCTTTGCACTTGGATTATAGGGTTGGCAATACAACACCTACATAACAACAATGTGTGATATACCAAGATGCAACACATATGGTAGAGATCTCCAAAGTACTATGAAGTTTAGAATACACTACCTTTTGTTGTTGTTTCAATGCTAAAGCCTCCATGTACATTGACTCTCAATCATCTTTTGAAACCTTACCTGCATCATGTTAGTGCACTCAAATAATTACTCTTTGTGATCTAACAATATTTACTCATAAACAAATGATCATTCTTAAATATCTTATCATATTTAATCATGAACAAAGAGCAAGAAAGTACCTTCAGTGCAAATTCGATATGACAATGAAGAAACCTCTTTGGGAATCATGAAGAACCTATAGATAGCACAGTCAAGAGTAGATGCTCTCTCCATATGATATCGTTCTTTAGATAAGGATATTTTTGCAACATGGCGAGAGCTTCCCACATCAAACAAATCATCCGTGCAACATTCAATAACAGCTGGGTGAACTGGCAAGTGATATAAGTCACTTCTTGTTCTTGGTTCATGTCCTGTATGGATTGGATTAATGAAAATACACACTTCATCCTTGCCGTCAATGTATTCCACTTGCACTTTGAAAGTGCATCCACATTTCTTGGATGTACGTAACCTCTTAATTTTTCCACTTCGTTTAGGTCCACCTCCTCTATGACACATGTAGTCCACCATAGCCTTGGAAGGGTGGTGTCTCTTTGATGACCGCACCTCCTCTATGACACATGTAGTCCACCATAGCCTTGGAAGGGTGGTGTCTCTTTGATGACCGCATTATGACTAGTCTCACCATATGAGCTCTATCATTATATTCTTCAATTGCATGTCCAGATCAGCCCTATTTGTAGTCCACCATAGCCTTGGAAGGGTGGTGTCTCTTTGATGACCGCACCATGACTAGTCTCACCATATGAGCTCTATCATTATATTCTTCAATTGCATGTCCAGATCAGCCCTATTTGTATGTATAGCATATGATGGCTCCTTGTTTAGATCCCATTTGTGATGCCTAATTAAAGGGAGTTGTTGACTCGTGCTACGATTACATGTACATGTATTAATAAACTCCTTGATGTAAGATGAGGGTATTCCATGCCTTTTGATATCAGTGCACTATGTTGACTTGATCGCTTCAAGCATGGCATTTGCACTTTTGTATTCTCTTGAGCCTTTGACACAATGTGCAACTTTCACAATGCTTTCCCACTCCTTAATACATGTAATCTTGACAGATTAATCTTGTTTGAGAAATACCTTCTTGACAGATTAATGCAAGTGGTAGTTTGATCTTTAGATCCAATAAGATAATAGAATGTTCTTCTCCTTCCCACTTTCTGCAATGTATTGGCTATATATATATATATATATATAGAGAGAGAGAGAGAGAGAGAGAGAGAGAGACTATAATATCAATGAAGTCCTCCCAAAATTACGATGGACTAAGATTACTATTATCCCGAGATTACTCTTGTTCCAAGATTACTTAGTGGCGGCTAGCATTATGTCCATGTAATGATGTTTAATAAATATCATTTAAAGAAATATGGACTCTTTTCAAATTTTTCAAAATTATACCAATGCATTCAATTCTCTTTATTTTTCGAAAAGATTCACCACCCCTTTATTTTTCGAACAGATTTGCCACCCCCCGCGTGCCCCACCCCGAGATTACTTTGGGCCCGAGATTACTCAATTGGCGCCCGCTGCCAAGATCAACGCCCCTCGCGTCAAGATGCGACCCCCAAACCTTCTCCATCGTTGATCCCCCTTGGCCATGCCCGTGCCAAATAGAGCTGAGGCCACTCTATCTACTCACTTAGATGTGAGTAGAGTACTTTTTTTTTTCCATAAGCACGGTGAATTGAATTAGAATAGAACAAAAATTGTGAGTAGAGTACTTTTATTTTAAATTTGACTTAATTTTCTTAAATACAACCACCAATTTTTCCCTAAAAAGTCGTCGTATTACGTACGCCGTGTGGAACCGTTGAAAAAGTCTCTCCTGTACTGAGGCTGTAGAGTCATCGCAAGCTAATATTGTTTTTTCCTCACCTGGTTCACTTTTTTTTCCACTGTCATTTTAAGAGCTCGTATAAAAACACTCATCATCGAGCGTCTCACCCACACACTTTGTAGTGGAGTGCATCGTATCAATGGGCATTAAGCATTTACTACCTGGCTCTGTCTGTGTATTACCTATGTTAACTTTAATTAACCTCCTTAATCCTCCTGATATTCAGGGGCTTGATTCTAGGAGATGGTGGCGATGGTGGCCACAATATGGTGCTACTATCAGGGGAGATAATAGAGGAGGCCTAAGTCACTCAGCTAATCATAGATTAGTGTTACATAATCACCTATATACTTGCTTATATAAGAGGCTCGCATCTAACGACGCAGGAAACAAGCTTATTTTCTCATGATTATGTTATTATGCTAATTTTCATGTGATTAGTCTTAATCTCTCTTTAGTGTACTTTATTTTTAAATATGTGGTTATTCAATGCTAGCTTACACAATTTAAATTTTTTTTGCCCTCCCCATGTACTCCCATAAAAAGGTTGATAAACATTTTTGTGAAGCTAGTCATTGAATAATCCTCACAAATAAAAGGCCAGAGATGCCCATCAAGCAGAGCAGCAGTTCAGGGCGGAGGTAAGCACCCTCGGCAACATCCACCACGTCAATCTGCTAATGTTGCCACTGCTCCAAACAACATTTGCACTTGCATCAGAAAGCTCTAAAATGCCTTGGCTTGTGAAATTGAACATGGCACCACTTTGCACCACCGGATTATCGCTATCCTTCAATTTAGCCGGCCACCAGAGGGATGTCTTGTTTGGATCACTGGTAAACCATATTGACAGCAAATACCAAAAGTGCAATCTCCATTCTCGGACAGCCAGTAATCAGCACTGTCTAACTGAGTAGCTGCAAAAGAGGCGTTGCGCCCGAGCTGAAATACTGTGGCAGCAGCGCCAGTGCTACCCACAAGGAAACTCCCAAGCCAACACCCAGCTAGAAGAAGAAGAGAAACTCGGACAGCCGTGCTTGATGATTGAGCAATTTGTAATATCAGGAGGATTAAGGAGGTTGATTAAGGTTAACAGTGGTAAGAATAGATAGATGCACAAAAAGACCCATACTCATTTGTGCTACTCATCACATAGCTTGTCCCTTGCCTGAACTAGCAATATTTGGAAGATCTCTAAATGTGAAATGGACATCAAAGATTGTGTCTCACTTTCTGATGCATCGTTCTCTTAACCACTAACTCTGAAAGTGTGCCCCTTGAGCACCTTCACGGCCATCATTTTTATTACCTAGATCAAGAGCGCTCTCTCTCTCTCTCTCTCTCTCACACACACACACACGCACGCACATATACATGTGCGCGCGCGCACACACACAAAATAAAATAAGATTGTATAGGAATACTAGTCAGCGGGAAGACTTTTGTTTTAGGGGATGATGGGCGAGAGTTAACGTGCTAACGAAGTCGGGGAGTTATTTCAACAAATGGCTTTGCATGGTTTTGTACGTAAGGCAGGTAAGCAAAAGGATCCATAGGACATGAAGTACATTCGCGATGTTGAAGGTGAGGAGAGGGATACTAAGAAATTGCATCCAGATTGGATCACAGCGAGACTTAATGCCCGATCTCAGAGTTCCCAAGTGACTCGGTGTAAGGTATGTATGAGAGTCTCTTCTAAACTGATTAGGAGACAGATAGGCCTCTTCTTAATATATGCAGTCCCAGAGTCTTCTGTCTTGGTACACCGCCAGCCAAAGCAAATTTAGGGAAGTGGATGTAAGAGGATATATTCCAGGACAAGGTGGTGTCGCAGGTGTTCTATTTGGGTAAGGGCTTGTTTAATGTGATGTTCACAAAAGGCCACGCTGTGTCTGATCTGTTCGTAAGGGCTCCATTGTTTATGGGACAGAAACTTATTCATGCTATGCTTTTCAACCCTCTGTTTGATGCAAACAAGAGTTTGTAAGAAGCCTGCTCGGTCTGGGTTGAGATAGTTCCAACGCCACCCTTAGCCAAGGCGGTAGGCCGGGAACTAGCTAGCGCACTTAGCTAAGTGTGTTTTATTCATGAAAAATTTATAGATAAGGGGTTTTTAAATCAGGCCTTGAACGCACGTGATCTAGAGAGTTTACATATAGTGAACCCCCTGAGGTGATGAGGAGATAGACATGGTCCCTAAAATTGCTTTAATATAAGTAAGAGTGAGGAAGTCAGAGGCTATACTTGGCATGTAAAGGGGATTAAAGATAGGAAGAAGAATGGCTATCCAGGAACAGGCCTGAACGCACGTGATCTAGAGAGTTTACATATAGTGAACCCCCTGAGGTGATGAGGAGGTAGACATGGTCCCTAAAATTGCCTTAATATAAGTAAGAGTGAGGAAGTCAGAGGCTATACTTGGCATGTAAAGGGGATTAAAGATAGGAAGAAGAATGGCTATCCAGGAACATAACATTTTTGGTCTAAAATAATTTATGAGGGATATGTATAAGGATTGGGTTGTTATGTATGGTGGGGTCGGGAGGGGGGGCTATATGGGGGTGATGACCATCATTAAAAAAACATATGAGTCCTTGCATAGTAGAAAACCATCCTAATGGTAGGACTATAGTGGTTGAGATTTAGATTGGTGATGAAAGGCCATGGGTGGTGAATGTGTATGGGATTCACAATTATAAGGTGAGGTGTGGAATGTGGGAGTGGATTGCTAATCTTGGTATTCAGGGCCCTTGTATCTTGATGGGCGACTTCAATATGGTTGAAAGGAAATCAAATAGATGTGGGGGGAACACTAATCTCATGGGTCAAGAGGAAAAGAAATGAGAAGAGTTAAGGGGGAAAATGGGGCTTGCTGATGGGTGGAGGGGGACTAGGGATCTGACCCTGGTCACACTTACTTCAATCTACAGTACTTTGGCTCTTCCTCCCAAAATTGATAGAGTCTTCTTTAGCCAGCAAGATATATGGGTCCCTCATACCTTGAAGGTTGTAATTGACTCTTGCACTGATCTATCTGACCACATGCCTTTTGAAGTGGGAATGGTATGTGCAAGACTAGGAGGAGGAGAAACTGAATAAGTTTCCTACAAGGAAATTGGGGGTTAACAATTGGTTGCTCACGCCTACAGTCAAGAGGCCATTACTACACTAAGAGGAAGAGGGAACAATGCAGGGTCCTGGAGATCCTTTGCCACCAACGATATGTAGTGCATCATCAAGAGAGTGGGGAAACTAAGAGCCAATGATAGAAGACAAGAAAGGAGAAGATGGAGTGAACAAGTGGAGTCTCTTTTAGAGGAAAAGGCAATAAGGAAGAGGTTACCCTCTATACTAGATGCTATACATGCTTGGAAAATGAAGATGACAAGCTTTCTAGTGAGAGAGGAAGATGACTAAGATGGAAAGCCTTCACAACCAAAAAAAAAAACTTGAGAAATACCTCTTTAAGTTAGTAGAAGTTAAAGGCAATAGGGAAGTGGTGGGGCAAATCAAGGATAACAATGGCCAAAATTTGTGGGAGATTAACTAGGTGGCCAAGAGGTGGGTGGAGTTATTGGCCTATAAATTAAGCCTGAAGGAACACTGCTAAAAAAAAGGTTCCTAGTTGAGAATAATCTTTTAGGATTGATCAACCAAAGGGTAGATGCAAATAAGGGTAGATGGTCCGAGAGAGAGGTGGATCTAGATGAATGTTGGCTAGCCTTGCAAAAGCTAGGGGGAAAGAAAAGTCCCTTGGTTGGGATGGGCTATTTGTAGAATTCTTCATTGCTTTCTAGGCCTCCTTGAAGGAGTTGGTATGGAATATATGCAAAGAGGCTTTTAATACTGGTAATCTGGATAAAGATATGAAAGAGGGAGTGGTGAAACGTATTCCCAAATAGGCTACATGTAATAGATTTAATCATTGGAGACCCATCACTTTGCTAACTATGATATAAAAATTCTAGCCAAAGTCATGGCCTTGAGGATCACTCTTGTCCTATAAGAGATTATATCTAGGAAACAATATGGCTTCATTAAAGGTAGATCTATATAGGACAACATATTTGGTACTATGCTAGGGAAGGATGTGGCCCAGAAGCTAGATCAATAATGCATTTTGTTATAGCTTGACCTGGAGAAAGCATATGATAGGATTCATTGGTCATTTGTGGCAAGGCTAATGGATTTTGGATTCAAGATGGATACATGTATTTATACCTTCACCATGGGTGGTCACTCTAAACTGCTATTGAATGGAAAGCCTGGTGGGAGGGTTTGAGGTTAGGAGGTCTATGAGACAGGGATGCCTTTCCCCCTTGCTATTTGCTACTATTACCTCTCATCCCCTCGTTAGTGGCCCTTGAGGATGCCTGTGGGAAAAGGGAGGGTGATTGGACTAAAGTTGAGGAGTGGTGAGCAACTAGTTATCCAATGCTTTGCTAATGACTCACTACTCTTCTTGAGGGCAGAGAATGACAATCGGAGACAAGAATTAGTCATTATACAGGAATTTGCTGAGGTTTCTAGGTCTAGATGCATCATACATAGGTCCAATATCATCAATCTGACTGAAGACAATGCCGTTGACTTAGAGCGATGAGGGTGTGAGGTAATTAGCAGGGGCTAAAAAATTAGACACCTGGGAGTTCCTTTTGGGGTGGAGGTAACAAACAACAATTGACACTGATTGGCCCTAGAGAGATTTATCCAGAAGTTGAAGAAATGGGAGGGGGTTAGGGTTCCCTTTCATGACATGGTGACTATTTGTAGAGTTGTTTTAAATGCCTACATCATGTTTTTGTGCCCACTGTTGGATTTTGGTAAATGTCACTGGAAGAAGATTATAAGGCCTATAAGGGACTTTCTATGGAGAAATGGAAGGAGTAGTAGGAGAGTGGCAGTCTGGCTTTCCTGGGACAAGCCGAGTATGCCCAAGAATGAATGAGGCATTGGCATCCTACACTTACCCACTCATGCTATAACTAGGATAACTTTGTACCTTCCCAAGTGTTTACACTAACAGGAGACATGGGCCAAGCTGATAAGGGAACTAGTGAATACTCTCATGTCCTTGTAAAAGGCAAATGCCTAGGGTAGGCTAGAAAGATAAGCTTCTGTCTTATTCTCCGCCCCTGAGAATTACAGGTTCTTCTTTTTGTAAGTTCCTATGTGGTAGATGGAAGGAAGAACTAGAGTTGGTGTTTTGGGATGGATGCTCTAGAGTTACAAGAAATTCTTTATTTAGCATGGGATTATGGTGGACTCATAAGTTTACTCCCCCTTTTGTTCTTTTGGACATCATCCTAGCCAAGAAGTTGAACAATAGAGGTCTAATAAAATTGGCTTACTATTGGGAATGGTCACTAGTGTGATGGAAAGAATAAGACCAAAGGGAAGAAGAATTTAGACTACTTCCAAGATAAAGGCAGCTAGTAAGACAGGTGTTGATAGAAGTGCAGAAAGAATGGGTCTCTACAACCTTTCATGAGACCTACTGGATAAATGACTAGGTTTGGTTTAATGGAGTCAAGTTGGATAAAGGGGCAGCTAGGGTTTGATATTTGGAACTAAAAAGGAGTGAGGTGAATATAGAATATTGCAATAAAATTTGGAGGGTAAGATGGAACCCTCGTGTCTAGAGGAAGAGTGGAAGATAATCTAGGAAGCAAATATTCTAGTGAAAGCCCAAGTATTCTTGTGGAGAGTATGCATGTGGGCCTTACCTATAAGGCTTAAGCTATTAGAAAGGAATTTCACTTTTGGATGTTGTCCTAGGTGTAGAATTGCTCTAGAAGATGGGAGGCATGCCTTTTGGGAATGTCCAACTATTAGAGGGGTATGGGGAAGAATTGGGAAATGGGTCTCAAGAAACATAGGGGTGCAAGGATATTGGGGGGATTGGGTCCTTTGTAGATTTGCAACTGTTGATAGGGATGTAGATTTTTTCTTTAACAGAATCAGATTGCTACGTGTGGGAGATATGGAATCAGATTGCTACGTGTGGGAGATATGGAATTCTAGAAAAAATATAATTTTAAGAAAAAGGAGACTAGTCTTGGGGTAGATGTGCTCGAATTGATATATAAATGTGTACATATGTGCTCGTCAGTATACTATGTTAACACCAGTCTTGTAGAAAAAAGGCACTTTCATGGATTTTAGACACTTTTGTAAAAAAAATATTACTCTATAGTGATAAACTTTCAAACAAATTCCTTTTATGGATTTATACCCACAACACAAGATAGTAGTTGAAAAAAATATATAAGAACAAATAAGCTTAAAAAGTATGCTTTTTGAAAGTCTTCATTGAGAGTGCTTTTGAAGAATATTGTTCAATTTGAGTTTTTGTACCACAACTTTTTGAAAGATTGTTTTAGGAGGCCACAAATTTTGAAAAATTCTTCTATATGTATGTGATTCACTCATATAAATATGAAATTAGTAAGACAAAATTTGACAACTATTTCATACCATCAAAGTTACGTGTCCTGAAATTTTTTGAAGCACTTTTGTGGCTTTTGAAAAAAACCAAGATTTAAAATGAGCTAAACTTCACAAAAAAAATGACACCCAATTTTTTTGTTGTTAGCTGGATACACTAGAGAAGTTTCATCAATTTTAAAATTCAATTTTGAGAGTTATATCCAAATCAATAGAATTTAGCCAAATCCAGCTTGAGTCACATTTGTGGCTTAAAGCCACTTTTATGGCTCAATTACAAGACTAGTGTTAATAAATTGAATGATGATGTTGTGTATAGTTAATTTAGGCCCTTCAAGTTGGGATTAGATGATTTGCTTAAGGCCACTTCTATGGCTCAATTACAAGACTAGTGTTAATAAATTGAATGATGAAGTGGTATAGTTAATTTAGGCCCTTCAAGTTGGGATTAGATGATCTGCTCTACATTTTGGGAAACTCTTGTACATACTAGGACATCCTAGAAGTTGTCATCAAGTAGGGATACTCAAGTATTGATGTGAAAACAAAGCATCCTAAGTTTGGGACAAGGAGGTGGTAACTGAAAGAGAAGCAACTAGTCTATACCTTTGTGGCATTTATTGAGAACCCCTTGGGAACTAGGCTAGTGTTGAGAATCTAGTAAAGAGGGGAGGTCTCGGAGAAGAATCCTAAGGGATGCACTTCTGAAGCCATGATTGTTGCTTGTATGCAGCTAGGGTACCACATCTCATGGGGGCAATCTTCCTTTGTCTAGGAGGATGAAAGGTGGGACCTCATTTATAGATTACTCAATAGTGAATTAGAAGGTCTTTGAATTTTGGTATGGTCTATTGGTTTCAAAGTCTTTACTTGATGTAGTGTAATTAAGAGAAGGGATGTAGGAGGCCTTTTTGTAAAGGGCAACTTTTGTTAATATTAATATATATAAATATTGTTCCCAAAAAAAGGAATACTAGTCAGTGCCCTGGCCAAACTATGGACAACACACACTATGATTGAAAATAAGGTTTTTCAAAAATTTGACTCAAAAGCGGTCGTGAGGATGAAAAGCAAAAAGCTAAGAAATAACTAGGAAAAGGTACAAGATTTTTATTTTTATTTTGAAAAGTAAGTGAAAACAGTGTATGAACATATTTTTAGATTTTTTCAATATATATTTCTTAACCCATTAGTATTGAACAAAGGGAGTAGGGAAAGGTTGTTAGGGCACACTTCATACTTGACTAAGCAAAAGTCCTTCATTTTTTTGGGAAAAATATTATATATTTATATTAACAAAAAGTTCCATTTACAACAAGTCATTTTCAACTAGTAAACACATCCCTTATCTTTTTTACATAAATACTTTAAAGTCAACAGACAATGGTGAATTTCAGAGAACTTCCAACATTTCACTATCTAGTAATCTATAGATCAGGTCCCACCTTTCATCCTCCGAGACAAAGGAAGACTTCTCCCATGAAATATGATACCCCAGTTACATACATGCAACAATCATAGCATCACAAGTTCAACCCTTAAGGGTTGCTTCTCCATAACCTCCCCTCTTGTCCAAATTTTCACTTGTATCTAAAGGATTCCTGATGAAGGCAACAAAAAATATAGATTGGATTCTTCTTTTTCAAGTACCACCTCTTTGTCTTTCGCCCAAATTCATGCAACTTTGCTTTCACATCCAGTGCTGAGTATCCTTGTTACATGATGATAGCAATTGTTATAGTAGCCTAGTATGTATAAGAGTCTCCTCAACTGTAGATCAGATCATCTTGTCCCAACTTGAAAGGCCTTGATTAATTGCACCACAGCAACCTCATTTAATTGATTAACATAATATACTGACCAACACATATATACACATTTATGCATCAATTATAACACATCTACCCCAATAAAACTCTCTTTCTTAAAAAATATTTTGTTCTTAGAATTCCATATCTTCTATAGACAATAATATTTGATTATGTTAAAGACCAATCCAAAAGCCTCATCGGCGAACAAGCTACCTAGGACCCAATTCCCTCAATATCCTTTCACCCCTATGCTACTTGAGACCCATTTTCTAGTTTTCCTCATGCCCCTCTAATAGGTGGAGACTAAAAAAAGGCATGCCTCCCATCTTCCAGAGCAATTCTACATCTAGGACTGCATCCAAAAGTGAATCTTAAACCCAGTAGGCAAGGCCCACATGCACTCTCCCCACAAGAATTTTTGAGCTTTCGTAGGAATACCTACTTCCTATATTATCTTCCACCAAATGCTAGAGTTCTAGCTTACCCTCCATATTTTTTATAATAAGTTCTACATTCACCTCAATCCTTCTTAGTTGCATATATAAAACCTTGGTTGCCTCTTTATCTGAGTTGACGAGTTCCATTAAACCAAGCTCACTCTTTTACCTAGCAGGTCTCACTACAAGACACTGTTGCCATCAATACACGCGATAAGTTACGGGCGCATGTATGGTCGCGCATGTATATGAGTAGTATCGGGCGCGTGTATATTGGCATCTAAATTCGCGTGTATTGAAGTTTCAGAAATGCGTCTACCAGCGCATGTATATTGGCATCTAAATTCGCGTGTATATTGGTTTCAAAAATGCGTGTATCAGCGCGTGTATATACACGCAAATGCATTATTACACACGAGATTTTTATTAAGAAAAACTCCATTCCTTTATAAAATTAAAAACTATTTTCTTGTAACCATCTCATAGTACATTACAGTATATATCATTACACAATCCCACTACATGCATTTACAACAATGAAATATATTCAAAAATAAATCATGAGATGATAATTAAAAGACAACATATTCAATAGAAATGTCATCAATTTAGAACGATACAGTGATGGATTGTTTAGCGTTCGATCTCATCTTCAATAAGATCCATCCTTGCCAAACGATCAACATCAATATCCATTTGATCAATTTGTAAGGCTACGATTAAATTTATTCCACTATCGATATTCTGTCCATTGATAATGGTATCGATGTCCTGATCATCCTCATCAACATCACCATCATCCTCAATGGTAGGGTCATTCTCATGATCATGAGAAATGGCACGCTCATCCTCATTATCATGATCATCTCTTATTTCTTAATCATCGATCACAACATCTTCATTGGCATGTTCGACATCATCTTCATTGCGGCTTGTTACATCCTCCATATACTCCATATCAGTGAATGTATTATACATCACTTTGGAACATGGTGCAATAGGGATGGTGTACCACCATTTAATGTCATGCACCATTGGCAGATAGATAACCTACTCAAATACACATACTGCAGTAATTAATTAGCATATCAAAAGTGAAGGGGTACGCGAGCTTAGATATATATGTACATGAAACACATTAGTAAAAAAATGCATACCTGCTCACATTGTTGTGGCAATACGAGCCTATCTTTCTTTGTTTGCCAAAACTTTGTAGAGTCAATAGTTACATAGCCACTTGCATGGCGTTTTTATCGTTGCATTAGGCCCTTTTTCCACCATGTTCATTTGCCATTTGACATCCAAAACATACACAAAGAAGCGACGAAAGTCAAGCCTAAATATGTAGACGTGGATTTTGCGACAATAATCATCCATTTTTCCATTAGCTCCCTCAAAGCTACTAATGACACCGCAATATTGTGTACTATTCCTCTTTTCATCAATTCTTTGTGTTCGAAAATGCTTGCCTTCACACTATATAGCATTGAACATAGTGCAGTGCACCAAAATAGAAGCAATATTTGTGTAAGCAATGTGAATAAATATTAAAAGCAAATCACTTACAACTAATGCAAAACATTAGTTCTATGTACCTTTAACATGCATCCTCGTGCATACTCCCATTCTTCCGCCGTGATATGTAGCCCCTCGCCGCTCTCTGCTCTCTCCATTTCCTCATGCAACCAATCAACATGGATATCATTCGAAAGTGTTGCTAAATGCTTAGGGTATGCCTTACGAGATCCATGTTGCGTTCGAAAGAGAGCTCTTTCTGCTTGCCTTTTTGTCTTTGCATCCTCATATCTTGTAACCCATCTGCTCATCACATCACTATTAAGGATGCAAGTGAAATTGAGATCATCAATCAATGTTATGTCAACAATTACTTTACTCTGTCCTTTTCCTTGAGGCACAATAGAGGTCATCCTTAAGTTCTCTTCATTGCTCCATAGTCGTGGCAAAGAGCTGTCCACCTGACCAAGAAATTCTGAAATATATACAAGAGACTCTTGTATCAACCAACCCTCGGCCATGCTTCCTTCGAGCCTTGCACTTTTCCTCACAAAGTCTTTTAAGGTCTTCATGAAGCGCTCTAGGAAGAATATAAGTTAGAATAATAATATAGCCAATAGTTATAATTAATATAGCCAATAGTATTAGAGTAGAGAGGTAATTAAAACTCTTACCAGAACAATCACTGTATCCTGGAAAGTCATGCATTGTCCACATCAACACTGCTTTTAAGTCAAAGTGTCGAGAGGAGGGAGGCCTACTAATGTCCACCACCGCCGCAACACCTCTCCATAGTTCCTCCAACTCATCAATCAACGGTTCGAGATAAACATCCATATGCTTGACTTTATGTTTCCCTGGAATTAGAAGGGATAACATAAGATGTCCCTTCTTGATCGCCATTGATGGTGGAAGGTTGTAATTCACCAACACAACTGGCCACATGCTGTATGCGGTGCTTTTGAAACCAAATGGATTCACTCCATCCATACCTAGGCCAAGTCTCAAGTTTCTGGGCTCTGTTTTAAAGCTGGGCCACTCATCTTTAATATGCTTCCAAGCAGGAGTGTCTGCGGGAATTCTCCACATGCCATCATCCGATCGATGTGAGGAATGCCATGACATGAGCTTTGCTATGGATTTGCACTTGAACATGTGTTTGATGCGAGGAATTATAGGAAAGTGTCGCAAGACTTTACGAGGTACATCAAAACTCTTCACATCTATCATTATACCTTACTTTACCACAAGTGGGACAATGTCGAGCCTCCTTATGCGTCCCACGAAAGAGAATGCAATCATTGACGTATGCATGTATGCGATCATAATCCAATCCTCCAAGAGATGTCACATAGCGCCTCGCTATGTCTCTTGAGGTGGATAGTCTATTCCCCTTTGGAAGCATGTTTGATAATAGCCTGCATCCAATATCATCAATTAGTCCTAAACCCTAAATCCTAAACCACTAATTCAAATTTGCAAGTTAGAATGCTTACTTCAATAATGCGTCAAGACTTGCATTGCTCCATCCATAAACTGTTTGTATATTGAGTAGTTCAAGTGAAGCACGTAAAATAGAGAATGTGCACCCTTCAAAAACCGGTGTCGATGAAGCCTTGTAAAGATGCTCTTGTTCCATATCATCCTCGTCCATACCTTTGGGATCATCCCTAAAAAGATACCGCACGATATCATCAAACACTTCCTCTTCCACAACTTCGTGGGGTGCAGGGCTATTGTCATCCCTTTCCCACTCATCTCTGACAATAGATCCCGAAGCTCCAGCATCATCTCGTCGACGCTTTGCGTGCTCTCGTCGCACGTAGGACACCATGTTAGGGTGTGGTATTGCATCCTGCTTCAATTAGAGTATATATATTACAACTCCATTAATTTAATTTGGATACCATGAGTTATTTGAATACTATCAATTTACATCTACTCACCTCTAAACCTGTTTGATTCCATTCTCCATACATGGAGATGTGATTCAAGGTAATTCGACGCGCTTGTACAATGCATCCTTGACATCGATTACACATACACTTGATCCTTTGTCCCAACCACACATCGCGATTACGATGACGCATTGTCTCATCCTCACCAGAACTGCTTGAGGAGGTTGATGACATCCTATGTACAAAAGAGCAAACACAAAATCATAATCAGTTTTTAATGAAAGTATAAAATTTCTATAAATCGCATGTAACAGCGCATCTATATCCTTAAAATTGCATGTATCAGCGCGTCTACATCCTGAAAATCGCGTGTATAAACACGGCTACTTCTTGAAAATCACGTGTATAAACGTGGCTAAATCCTTAAAAACGCGTGTATAAATGCGAATGATTTATTATAAACGCAAAAATACACGCGCTGTTACACACGACGACTTGTCTATACCTAAAATAACCCGCCTTCTCCAAATAAACATTTTCAAACTAAGATTTGCCCTCCTTCGTCGTCGCTGCCTCTTCCAACAGAGCACTAAACCTAAGTGCAAGGAGCAGACAAGGAGCACAAACGGGTGAAGGAAACCAGCCAAAAAGAAGACTCACTTTTTCATAGGTGAGTCAGTTTGTCTTTTGTCCTGTCTCTTTCCTTCCATTTGTTTATGCTATTGTCTCTTTCCTTTATGCGTTTGTCTCCGTCCTTCTCCTTCTCTCTGGTAGTACTTTTGTGAACGATTGTGACAGTGGGCTTCTTTTATAAGGATGATTTGTCGGAGGTTGGTCGCTTTCAAAAAACATTTTGCGCAGGCCGCGTGTAGGAACGCGTGTATGTCTGCGTGTATCCTGTTTGCACAAAAATTCACGTGCATATACATGCGGTTTTGGATGGGTGTATACACGCGGCTGTTTTTCACCCATGCTTGTGATTCAGGTTCTTCAGAGAGATGATCCCATCTGCATATGGCTTGCCTTCAAAAAATCATATGTGCTAGCTTGCATTTGTGCTTTGATGCAATCATGTATATACTTTTATTTTTGCAGATTCTTTATGGATCCAGGTTCTTCATCCGATCCATTTGCGTATGGCACTTGGATGATGGAGATGCTAAATCATTTTGGGCGCCATCCTGGTCCAGTTGAGCTTACAGAGTACATGTATGCCCATCCCCCTCTTGGATTGCCTGGTATCTATACCCCGCCCCCGAGTATCCATGTCACTCCACTGCCGTCTATGCCTGCGAGTCCGATGAGATGACATGCAGCTTCTCCTCTTCCATGCCCACCGAGGAGACATACCCCATCCCAGACACACTCACGCACACCCTCCCAGAGCAGGCACCGTCACGTCAGGGCTCACAGCCACCATCACGTACTTCCTCACAGCCACAGTCACGTAGACAATCCCCCAGTCGTGACTCCACCCGCAGTACAGAGGAGAGCAAACGCCGCAGTAGGAAGAGTGGGAGTGGAGGATGCGGCGGGTGCTTTGGTGGGGGAGGTAGTAGGGCACGTGGTGAGAGAGGAGATAGAGGGAGAAGAGTTAGAGGAGACAGTGAGGAGGAGGAGGAGGTGAGAGAGGTGGAGGGAGTGATCTGCTATGATGTGACGGATAGGAGCAAGATAGTGATGGATGCGAGGGGGAAAGAGGTAATGGAGTACATGCGTGGGGTAGTATCAAACTTGTATAGAAATTGTTTTATTAGATTTAAAGATCAAAATAGCCGATTAGTTGGGGAGGTGATAGATGTTGTACATAGTCAGTACCCCAATCTCCCACATGCGACATTCTCGGATGTATGGGGAAGGACGCGAATAAGGGAGATCTTAAGTAATAAAAGATCTCACCTTAAGAAACTCGCGTACAATGATGGGCTAAATGTAGCTGCGGGTGGCTATCCTGCCGAGAAACGTGCCACTGCGCACAAACGCGAGTGGAAGGAGGCAAAGAAATGAGCAGAGGGTGGCGTGAAGAGCAGGCAGCATGTGGAGGCACGATGGATCCAGATGGAGAATCTTCGCATTTCGGATCTGGCAGCATCGAGTCATGGGAGGCAGAGTTCGTATCTTGCCACTTTATTTGATTGTTTACTTAATTCATTGATTCTATGATTGTTTTAATCTTACAAATTGTGTTGATTATGATACAGCGCGACGGGTTACGGGGAGGAAGCCCACAGCCCACGATACTGGGTATGCTCGTCGGCATAGCAGACGTGACACGTGGGCCCTCTTCAAAGCCGAGGGACGTATTACATGGACGCGCAGTTTGAGATGGCCATGAGACCATACGGTCGACAGGTACTTGAAAACTCTAAAGGAATGATTTTGGCTTATTGAATTACATCTATATATACTTATATACTATATATTACTTGAACAGGCACAAGCTACTGCTGCACCTGCTGATGATCCACCCGCTGCCACTGCAGAGGGTGAACGTGAGCACTACTCATCGGACATTCCGACCGATGTGAGCTCATCTGATCATGGAGGGAGCAGTGAGTCATCATCTGGGTCTGAGTAGTACTCAGACTTATAGTATCACATTCCATATTGAGGATGTGGTTGTATATATATTTTTGTAACTGAAGCCATAGGCTACTTCGACATATGGACTCCCTTGTATATATGTATACACATAAAATTTTGATAGTAATATTGAATCGTGAATTGATAGTATTGCATTCATGTCTTGAATCGTGTATTGACAATGTATTGACAATGAATGCATTCATGTTGTTCTTGTCTTAAATCTTCCTCGTGAATGGTGCAATGCACCGAAAAAAAGAATTCAGAGAGTGTTATTGGGTGCTGGAATGCTGGAACAGCATTCAGGTACCAAATAGCACTCTCTGTATTTTTTTTTAACTCTCTGTTCACGTGTATAGACGCGTCAACTCTGCAAAAAGTCACGTGTATATACGCAGATACTCTGTGAAATGCACGTGTATAGACACATCAAATCTGGAAAAGTCACGTGTATATACGCGGATACTCTGTGAAATGCGCGTGTATAAGCGCAACTAAACTGACAAAACGCGTGTATACACCCTCCTATCAGCGCATCTAAGCGTAGCTAAATTGACAAAACGTGTGTATACGCCCGTGTATCAGCGCGCCTGACTAACCAATCCCAATAGTTAGCCAATCTTCTAAGACCTTTATTGTTCAACTTCTTAGATAATTTAATATCCAGAAGGGCCAAAGGAGGGGTGAACTTATGAGTCCACCATATCCCCAGGCTAAACAAAGATTTTCCTATGACTCTTGAGCAACCATCCCAAATCACCAACCCCAACACTTTCTTCCATTTGTCACATAGGAACTTACAAAAAGGAGAACCTGTAATTCTCAGACAACTTATCTTTATAGGGTAAACCCAACCATCTATTTTTATAAGGACATAATAATCTTCCACTTGTTCCCTTACCGGCTTAGCCCATATGTCCTTTTGATGCAGGGAAGGTACAAAGGTATCCTAGCTTGAGCATGAGCAGGTAAATGTAGGATGCCAATGCCTTGAGACCTCAGCTTATCCCAAGAAAGCCAGGCTACCACTTTCATGTTGCTCCTCCCATTTGTCCATAAAAAGTCCCTTACAGGCCTCAGAATCTTCTTCCAATAACATTTACCAAAATCCAGAACAAGCATAAGAACATGGTGTAGGCATTGAAGACTACATAACCGATAGCCACCCTGTCATGAAAGGGAACCCTAACCCCTTCCCATTTCTATAGATTCCCATAAGAACATGATGCAGGCATTGAAGACTAGCATGTCATAAAACGGAACCCTATCCCCTTCCCATTTCTTCAACTTTTGGATAAATCTCTCTAGGGAGGACCAATCAGTCAATTGTTTATTTTTCACCTCCACACTAAATGTCTAACTATTTGGCCCTCCTAATTACCTCACACCCCTTTAATGAAACTAATGATCTTAGACTTATGTATGTCACATCTAGTCCAAGAAGCCTCATAAAATTCCTATATAATATGTAAATCTTATCTCATATTGTCATCCTCTACCTTCACAAAAAGCACTGAGTCATCAGCAAAGCATTGGATAACTAGTTGCCCACCACCACTCCTCCACTTTAGTCCCCCAGTCACCCTTCCTTTTACACATGCATCCTCAAGGGCCACTATCAAGGAATGAGAGGCAATAGCAAATAGCAAGGGAGCAAGAGGGCACCCCTGTCTCATACATCTTCTAACCCGGAAATCCCTGCACTAGTCTTCCATTCAATAGCAGTTTAGAGTGGAAAAACATGGTGAGGGTATAAATACAGGTAGCCATCCTGTTTCTAAAGCCCACCCTTTCAATTACCCTGGCCACAAATGACCAATGAATCCTATCATAGGATTTCTCCAAGTCAAGATGTAACAAAATGCATTTTTGATCTATTTTCTAGGCCACATCCCTTCTTAGCATGGCAACAAATATGTTGTCATATATAGATCTACCATTAATGAATCCATATTTTTTCCTAGACATAACTGCCTTGTAGAATAAGAGTAATCCTAAAGGTAATAACTTTGGCTAGAATTTTGTATACCATCGTTAGCAAAGTGATGGGTCTCTAGTGATTAAATTTGCTAACATGCAGCCTGTTTGGAAATCAGTTTCATCACCCCCTCCTTCAAATCTTTGTTTAGATTAGTAGTATTAAAAGACACTTCACTTATATTCCATACTATATCCTTTAAGGAGGGCCAGAAAGAAATAAAGAATTCTATAGATAACCCATCCCGACTAAGGGACCTCTCTTTCCCTAGCTTTTATGGGGCTAGCCAGCATACATCTAAATCCACCTCTCTCTCCAACCATCAAGAATAGGCTTACGCATAGACTTATGCAATAGGCTTAGGGTTTATACATAAGCCCTTATGCATAGGCTTATGCATTAGCCCTTGTGCATTAGGCTTATGCATAGGCTTAGGGTTAATTCATCAGCCCTTATGCATAGGCTTATGTAATAGTCTTATGCATAGACTTATTCATAAGCCCTTATGCAATAGGCTTATGCATAAGCCTTATTCATAAGCTTATGCTTGGCTTATGCAATAGGTTTAGGGTTTAGGGTTTAGGGTTTAGGCTTATGCATAAGCCTTATGCAATAGGCTTAGGGTTCATGCATAGGCCCTTATGCATAAGCTTATGTAATAGGCTTGTCCATAAGCCCTTATGTAATGGGCTTATGCATAGGGTTATGCAATAGGCTTAGGATTTAGGGTTTAAGCTTATGCGCATAAGAAAATGCATAAGCCCTTATGCGATAGGCTTATGCAACACCCTTATGCAATAGCCTTTATGCATATAAGCTTATGCATAGGCTTATGGATAAGCCCTTATGCATAGGCTTATGGATAAGCCCTTATGTAATAGGCTTAGGGTTTAGGGCTTATGCATAGGCTTATGGATAAGCCCTTATGTAATAGGCTTAGGGTTTAGGGTTTATGCATAGGCTTAGGGTTTAGGGTTTATGCATAGGCTTATCATTTAGGGTTTAAGCATAGGCATAGAATTTAGGGTTTATGCATAGGCATATGGTTTAGGGTTTATGCATAGGTTTAGGGATTAGTGTTTATATATAAGCCCTTATGCATAGGCTATGCATGTATGAAGTTTAAATGTGTAACTAATCACTTTTTCTCATGTTATGTTTTGTATATCTTGCATTGTTATCCTCTCCTTTGGCTAACATTGTTAAGGTAAGCTATCATATTTATGCAACTTGATGTTTATTGGCCTCATGTTGGGTTTAGGATCTAGGCTTATGCATAGAGATATGGGACATTATTATAGGCCATCTAGAATGCTATTTAAGTTAATTTAGGAGTGGTTATCCACGAGTAGGTGGTTATAGTGGAGGGAAAGCCCTCAATCTCTTCACTATCCTTCTCTTGGAGATCATGTGGAAAGTCCTTCGAAGCTATCATCCAAAAGGGGCACTGTCCACCCTGCTTGTCTGAGAAGTATTGTGGAAGGTCTCAACAATGTTATAATATCACATGTTTCCTTTTTTGTTTAAGCTTTAAGCATTATTCTATCAGAGAAATCTTTTGTGTTACCTCTTTTGTTTTGCATCTCTTGCACTAATCCTCTACTTTATCTTCACATAAGAGTGGTAAGTTGTATTCTTCTCTTGATTGCTTACAGCATGTTTTTCCTTTATTTCAACCTTGGGTGCTGAGTGGCACGGGGCTGAGTGGTGCAGGCCCATCACGCTATGGTTGTGATGAGCCTACACCACCGACCTCGACTAGACCCACCCCCACTCCCTCACGACTATCTTCAACACAACGACGACGACGTAGTAGGGAGTCTGAGGGGGCTAGTAGACATGCTAGTGGGGGGAGCAAAATATTTTTGCTTTGGCAAAAGTAGCATTAGGTATCCCGATGCATCTACCTAGAAAGGGAGCTCTTCATCTACTCATTATTATCAGCCAGCCCTAAGGAGACTGATTCCATCATTTGATCCACCTACCATACAACGTGGATGTTGATGGTGCCCTCGTGATGGATGTAGGAGTGAAGTAAACCCTGAAATGCATGCATGTACTTGCTAACCTAGAGTTCTTGAACTCATTCAACAAGTGCAAAGTACAAAATGAGCTTTCAAAGAAATACATCATTGATGTTCTTAAGTTGGAGTTCCTTGTTCCACATGCGGGTCTTTTCTTCTCGAAGGAGTGGATGAAGAGAAGAATCAGGCTTTTTCTCTCTAATAGGAGAGAAAATATCAAGAGAGCGACAAAGAATAATTTGGAAAAGCCCAGCGTTTGCACGCACGAGGAGTGGAGGAATGCATGTAGCTTCATGAGAAAGCACCCACATGCTTTTCAACAATAAGCCATCAACAATAAGCCACGGGTGAGTGCTTTCCAACTATGAAAGCCATGGGCTTCACACTTGGGCTCGGGAGGAAAGTCCTCCTTCATTGCTCGTTTCATAAGTACCTATTATACTAATCATTTATTCTCCTCTTTTATTTTGTTTTATAGTATATTGTTTTCTTTAACTAATTGTATATTTTCTTAATTATTTTTTGTAGAGGGTGGTTGTTAGGTGTGACCCAACAAAGGAGGAGTACAACTATGGCTAAAGAGCCCACTGTGTCTGTGGATATGTACACAAGGCGTACACTTGGACGAGTCCATTTTGGGAAATCAAGTAGATGAGTTAAGTAGTGAGAAAACCCTTCTCTTATCTACATCTAACTGTATCTTATTGCCCTAGTCTTACCTTATGCTTGATGGCATGTATGTAGGATGAAGGGGAAGAGGAAGAGGAAGATCCAAATTACGAGCATGAAGCGGTCAAAGGAAGTGAAGAGGAGGATGAAGACGATGATGATTAGCACTCAAAATCTGATGATTAGCACTCAAAATCTGATGAGGATTCCGATTAGCCAACTCTTCATTGATATACTTTTTGTATATGTGGCCAAAGTCCTGACACTAAGAAATAAAATAAATTTTGGATTCCATTGCATTCTTCCCAATCTATGTGTTTTTCATGTTTATGTTTGTGTCATAAAACTGTGACTTGGTTTTAATTTTTAAAAAAAGAGCTTGGGTAGACTGGGGAGTCCTGTGAAAACTCCCCAGTTTGCCTTTACTGTGTAGTACTTTAGCTCTACTTAACAACAAAAATCATAGCAAAATATCGTTGCTCAGTAGTGCTATTTCATTGTTGAACATCAAAATTTCTCTATTGAGCAATATTCTTTCATTGCTCAGTAACAAACCCACAATGAAAATAGTAGCTTCTTTAGCCACAACAAGAATAGCCCGACATCTCCCTATCCTTCTAGTTATAAAAGCATTGCTATTTTCGCTGCTACACCCTCATTCTGTTGTAGTGCAATGACATGTGAAATGTTAGCTCTCTTCACTTGGTATGCCTTGTGCTATTTAGTGCAGTGATTTTAGGCTTTCCAAAAGCATTCCTTAGATAGAGATATAATGTATTCACTATATAATTTCCTAGGTACAAATAAGGAGATTTATGAAAAGTAGAAAACTAGGGAAAATGAAATGATTTCCTAGAAAGGCTAACTAGAAAATATAATGCATGGATTTCTCCTTGAATGGTTTGTGGGGCCCCATCGGACCCCAATGCCACAATTGGATCTCTTGCAATGTGCTTACACAACTTGGAAAAGACTGATGCGTATACACTGGGGCACTTATGTGCAATGATGGTATGCCGGAGTGTGACATCACATTGAACTTGAGAAATTCTCTTGATCATCACTACAAAATGCAAGGCATGAGTGATGTTATTACTGCAACTGAAAATTCCTCAAGAGCCATTGAGGAGAATCTAGGTCCTAAAACCATTGCTTTAGGCCCTAATGTGGTTTCTCCAAGTACTCAACCCATCACAGCTGGTCATAATGATACTACTCCAAGTCCTCAAGCCATAGCTTTAATGTCAAATGATCTTTCTTCAAATCCCCAACCAATATCTTATCATAAATTACCATATAATCTTTTACTCCAATTGGATAATTGTGCAAGTACTCAACCCATCACAAGTGGTCATAATGATACTACTCCAAGTCCTCAAGCCATAGCTTTAATGTCAAATGATCTTTCTTCAAGTCCCCAACCAATATCTTATCGTAAATTACCATATAATCTTTTACTCCAATTGGATAATTGTGCAACAGAGAATAGGAACCATTATTTGTTTGCTTACTTGTCTTTACTAGTAGCCAAAGGGGTTTTCAAAATGGTGCAGATAGGCTTCTTAATGGTGGGACATACACATACGGACATAGATGAAATGTTTAGCATATTTTTAGAGAAGTTGCAAACTGGTATGACATTCACATTCGCACATTCAATGGATACATTTAGGCAATGTCATCTCACCAACACCTTTTTATTATTATGCAAGTTCTAGAATTCAAAACCTTTGTTGATGGGTATATTTTCATGATAGGAAAGACACTCTAGTGAGACACTTAAAACCATTGTGATTTTCATTTTTTATGTGAGGTGAAATTCCAATAATGCAGTACAAAATTAACCCAAAATCACTTGAGTGGTTGCCAAAAGAAGGATGAATTGAGCTGCTTTATATAGAGACATTGAAGGAAAATCAATGCTACCAATTGGTTGCCCTAATGTGTTGCCTATTGTTACTACCAATTGGTTGATTATGTGAGAGATAGCCAATATGTGGCTCATGGGTTAAGGGACTATCTAGAATTTTGGTAGAAGTGGTCACAAAAGAAGGGAAAGGAAGAAACATGTACACAATACATCAAGCTAGTCATATTGTACTTTGATGAGCTATAAAATCCAACCAATAAGTGTGTAAACTATGATATACAGAGGTTTTTGGCCAGCGGGGCGGCGAATGAGAGAACCCATCATATGGAACTGATAGAAGAAGAGTAAAATGCTCATAACTTTTCGCTCGATTGTCTGTTTTTGAAAGTTTTTATATTGGCGCGAAGCTCTCTTCAAGCTCTACGCACCTATATAATCCTTTTTTGCATAGCCTATATGGATTTAAAATTGCAATTCTCTGTGTATCTCTATTTTTATAGAATTTTGACAGTTTTTATAGTCTTGCAGTAAAATGCTCATAACTTTTCGCTCGGTTGTCCGTTTTTGAAAGTTTTTATACAGACGCGAAGCTCTCTTCAAGCTCTACGCATCTATATAATCCTCTCTTGGATAGCCTATATGGATTTAAAACTCCAATTCTCTGTGCATCTCTATTTTTTTTATAGATTTTGGCCATTATTTCTTCTTTATCATGATTAATTCCTCCTAATCTCTTATCAAAAGGCAAACCCCATGTGTCTTATTCTCTTGTAAGTGATTGCTATATTCATTTTCTTTAATATTTTCCGTCCAAATCGCCCAATTCGAAATGGATGAACCTTACCAATATTCCCCGTATGTTTTCCGTTCACATAATCCTGAGTCAGAAGATTTTCTTCCAACAAAGAATTGCCCTCTTGTTTGGAGCTGCAAGACTGGCAGAAATTCTTACTTCTCCGGAGCCTTTCATCTTTCCTTCCATGAATTATGATCTCACCTTTGATGTGTATATCTTTATCTTAACATAGGGAGAGAAAGGGAGGTAAGGAGGCTGTGAGATTTCATACAAGTGTGTTTTGATTCTGAGAAGTGACCGAAGTCCAAACCCCAACTTCGTGTCACACTACGATGCGGTGGAGCTAGAATCGTAGAGGTAGAAAGCTTTGAGGTCTAGCTCTACCAGGTGGTAGAGCAAGAATGCATCGATCTAGCTGTGTTCCATCGATCTAGCTGTGTTCCATACACATCAACAAAACCAATTACTCCAAGAAGAGACCTACTTCACATGACAAGAACCAAGGAGCTCGAATTGCATTTGATCTAGCTCTACGATGTGGTAGAGCTGTATTCTACCTAGACTACATCGTAGAGCTAGAATGCTTTGAGGTCTAGCTCCACCATCATGTGGTGGAGCTAGAATGCATTCTTTTAGCTCTACCATGTGGTAGAGCAAGAATGCATCGATCTAGCTGTGTTCCATACACATCAACAAAACGAATTACTCCAAGAAGAGACCTACTTCACATGACAAGAACCAAGGAGCTAGAATTGCATTTGATCTAGCTCTACCATGTGGTAGAGCTGTATTCTACCTAGACCACATCGTAGAGCTAGAATGCTTTGAGGTCCAACTCTACCATGTGGTGGAGCTAGAATTGCATTTGAGGTCTAGCTCTACGATGTGGTAGAGCTGTATTCTATCTAGACCACATCGTAGAGCTAGAATGCTTTGAGGTCCAGCTCTACCATGTGGTGGAGCTAGAATGCATTCTCTCTACCATTTGGTAGAGCTAGACTTCAATGAATGTAACCGGCTGAGGTTGAATGTAACTGTGGTAGAGCTAGACCTCAAAGCTTTCTACCTATACGATTCTAGCTCCACCACATGGTAGAGCTAGACCTGAAATGCAATTCTAGCTCCACCACATGGTAGAGCTAGACCTCAAAGCATTCTATCTCAATTACTCCATCTTGGAGCTCTCAATACATTTATTAGTCTTGCTCTATCACATGGTAGAGCTAGATAAATGCATTGTAGCTGGACTTCAAAGTATTCTAGTGCTGGTTTTTCAATGGATATTATATCTACCAGGTGGCAGAGCAAGATTAATAAATGTATTGACCAGAATGCTTTGAAATCTAGCTTTACCAACATGTGGTGGAGCTAGAATGCATTCTTCTAGCTCTACCATGTGGTAGAGCTAGACTTCAATGAATGTAACCCGCTGAGGTTGAATGTAACTGTGGTAGAGTTGTATTCTACCTAAACCACATTGTAGAGATAGAATGCTTTGAGGTCTAGCTCTACCATGTGGTGCAGCTAGAATTGCATTTCAGGTCTAGCTCTACCATGTGGTGGAGCTAGAGTCATAGAGGTAGAAAGCTTTGAGGTCTAGCTCTACCATGTGGTAGAGCAAGAATGCATCGATCTAGCTCCATACACATCAACAAAACCAATTACTCCAAGAAGAGACCTACTTGACATGACAATAACCAAGGAGCTAGATATACATTTGATTTAGCTCTACCACGTGGTAGAGCTGTATTCTACCTAGACCACATCGTAGAGCTAGAATGCTTTGAGGTCCAGCTCTACCATGTGGTGGAGCTAGAATTGGATTCTTCTAGCTCTACCATGTGGTAGAGCTAGACTTCAACGAATGTAACTGGCTGAGGTTGAATGTAACTGTGGTAGAGCTGTATTCTACCTAAACCACATTGTAGAGATAGAATGCTTTGAGGTATAGCTCTACCATCTGGTGGAGCTAGAATTGCATTTGAGGTCTAGCTCTACCATGTGGTGGAGCTAGAGTCGTAGAGGTAGAAAGCTTTGAGGTCTAACTCTACCATGTGTGGTAGAGCAAGAATGCATCGATCTAGCTGTGTTCTATACACATTAACAAAGCCAACTACTCCAAGAAGAGACCTACTTCACATGACAATAACCAAGGAGCTAGATATGCATTTAATCTAGCTCTACCACGTGGTAGAGCTGTATTCTACCTGGACCACATCGTAGAGCTAGAATTCTTTGAGGTCTAGCTCTACCATGTGGTGGAGCTAGAATTGCATTCTTCTAGCTCTACCATGTGGTAGAGCTAGACTTCAACGAATGTAACTGGTTGAGGTTGAATGTTACTGTGGTAGAGTTGTATTCTACCTAAACCACATTGTAGAGATAGATTGCTTTGAGGTATAGCTCTACCATGTGGTGGAGCTAGAATTGCATTTGAGGTCTAGCTCTACCATGTGGTGGAGCTAGAGTCATAGAGGTAGAAAGCTTTAAGGTCTAGCTCTACCATGTGGTAGAGCAAGAATGCATCGATCTAGCTATGTTCCATACATATCAACAAAACCAATTACTCCAAGAAGAGACCTACTTTACATGACAAGAACCAAGGAGCTAGAATTGCATTTGATCTAGCTCTACCACGTGGTAGAGCTGTATTCTACCTAGACCACATTGTAGAGCTAGAATGCTTTGAGGTCCAGCTCTACCATGTGGTGGAGCTAGAATTGCATTTGAGGTCTAGCTCTACCATGTGATAGAGCTGTATTCTATCTAGACCACATCGTACAGCTATAATGATTTGAGGTCCAGCTCTACCATGTGGTGGAGCTAGAATGCATTCTTCTAGCTCTACCATTTGGTAGAGCTAGACTTCAATGAATGTAACCCGCTGAGGTTGAATGTAAATGTGGTAGAGCTAGACCTCAAAGCTTTCTACCTATACCGTTCTAGCTCCACCACATGGTAGAGCTAGACCTCGAATAAATGCAATTCTAGCTCCACCACATGGTAGAGCTAGACCTCAATTTTTTTTTTCCTAATTACTCCCTCTTGGAGCTCTCAATACATTTATAAGTCTTGCTCTACCACATGGTAGAGCTAGATCAATGCATTCTAGCTGGACTTCAAAGTATTGTAGTGCTGGTTTTTCAATGGATATTCTCTCTACCAGGTGGCAGAGCAAGATTAATAAATGTATTGACCATAATGCATTGAAATCTAGCTTTACCAACATGTGGTGGAGCTAGAATGCATTCTTCTAGCTCTACCATGTGGTAGAGCTAGACTTCAATGAATGTAACCCGCTAAGGTTGAATGTAACTGTGGCAGAGCTGTATTCTACCTAAACGACATTGTAGAGATAGAATGCTTTGAGGTCTAGCTCTACCATGTGGTGGAGCTAGAATTGCATTTCAGGCCTAGCTCTACCATGTGGTGGAGCTAGAGTCGTAGAGGTAGAAAGCTTTGAGGTCTAGCTCTACCATGTGGTAGAGCAAGAATGCATCGATCTAGCTGTGTTTCATACACATCAACAAAACCAATTACTCCAAGAAGAGACCTGCTTCACATGACAATAACCAAGGAGCTAGATATGCATTTGATCTAGCTCTACCACGTGGTAGAGCTACCTAGACCACATTGTAGAGCTAGAATGCTTTGAGGTCCAGCTCTACCATGTGGTGGAGCTAGAATTGGATTCTTCTAGCTCTACCATGTGGTAGAGCTAGACTTCAACGAATGTAACAGATTGAGGTTAAATGTAGCTATGATAGATTTGTACTCTACCTAAACCACATTGTAGAGATAAAATGCTTTGAGGTAGAGCTCTACCATGTGGTGGAGCGAGAATTGCATTTGAGGTCTAGCTCTACCATGTGGTGGAGCTAGAGTCGTAGAGGTAGAAACCTTTGAGGTCTAGCTCTACCATGTGGTAGAGCAAGAATGCATCGATCTAGCTGTGTTCCATACACAACAACAAAACCAATTACTCCAAGAAGAGATCTACTTCACATGACAATAACCAAGGAGCTAGATATGCATTTGATCTAGCTCTACCACGAGGTCTAGCTCTACCATGTGGTGGAGCTAGAATTGCATTTGAGGTCTAGCTCTACCATGTGGTGGAGCTAGAGTCGTAGAGGTAGTAAGCTTTGAGGTCTAGCTCTACCATGTGGTAGCGCAAGAATGCATCGATCTAGCTGTGTTCCATACACATCAACAAAACCAATTACTCCAAGAAGAGACCTACTTCACATGACAATAACCAAGGAGCTAGATATGCATTTGATCTAGCTCTACCACGTGGTAGAGCTGTATTCTACCTAGACCACATCGTAGAGCTAGAATGCTTTGAGGTCCCGCTCTACCATGTGGTGGAGCTAGAATTGCATTCTTCTAGCTCTACCATGTTGTAGAGTTGGACTTCAACGAATGTAACCGGCTGAGGTTGAATGTAAGTGTGGTAGAGCTGTATTCTACCTAAACCACATTGTAGAGATAGAATTCTTTGAGATCTAGCTGTACCATGTGGTGGAGCTAGAATTGCATTTGAGGTCTAGCTCTACCATGTGGTGGAGCTAGAGTCGTAGAGGTAGAAAGCTTTGAGGTCTAGCTCTACCATGTGGTAGAGCAAGAATGCATCGATCCAGCTGTGTTCCATACACATCAACAAAACCAATTACTCCAAGAAGAGACCTACTTCACATGAGAAGAACCAAGGAGCTAGAATTGCATTTGATCTAGCTCTACCATGTGGTAGAGCTGTATTCTACCTAGACCACATCGTAGAGCTAGAATGCTTTGAGGTCCAGCTCCACCATGTGGTGGAGCTAGAATGCATTCTTCTAGCTCTACCATGTGGTAGAGCTAGACTTCAATGAATGTAACCGGCTGAGGTTGAATGTAACTGTGGTAGAGTTGTATTCTACCTAAACCACATTGTAGAGATAGAATGCTTTGAGATCTAGCTTTACCATGTGGTGGAGCTAGAATTGCATTTGAGGTCTAGCTCTACCTTGTGGTAGAGCAAGAATGCATCGATCTAGCTGTGTTTCATACACATCAACAAAACCAATTACTCCAAGAAGAGACCTACTTTACATGACAAGAACCAAGGAGCTAGAATTGCATTTGATCTAACTCTACCACGTGGTAGAGCTGTATTCTACCTAGACCACATCGTAGAGCTAGAATGCTTTGAGGTCCAGCTCTACCATGTGATGGAGCTAGAATTGCATTTGAGGTCTAGCTCTACCATGTGGTAGAGCTGTATTCTATCTAGACCACATCGTAGAGCTAGAATGCTTTGAGGTCCAGCTCTACCATTGCTCTACCACATGGTAGAGCAAGATAAATGCATTCTAGCTAAGCTTCAAAGTATTCTAGTGCTGGTTTTTCAATGGATATTATATCTACCAAGTGGCAGAGCAAGATTAATAAATGTATTGACTAGAATGCTTTGACATCTAGTTTTACCAACATGTGGTGTAGCTAGAATGCATTCTTCTAGCTCTACCACATGTGGTACAGCTAGACTTCAATGAACGTAACCCGCTGAGGTTGAATGTAACTGTGGTAGAGCTGTATTCTACCTAAACCACATTGTAGAGATAGAATGCTTTGAGGTCTACCTCTACCATGTGGTGGAGCTAGAATTGCATTTCAGGTCTAGCTCTACCATGTGGTGGAGCTAGAGTCGTAGAGGTAGAAAGCTTTGAGGTCTAGCTCTACCATGTGGTAGAGCAAGAATGCATCGATCTAGCTGTGTTCCATACACATCAACAAAACCAATTACTCCAAGAAGAGACCTACTTCACATGACAATAACCAAGGAGCTAGATATGCATTTGATCTAGCTCTACCACGTGGTAGAGCTGTATTCTACCTAGACCACATCGTAGAGCTAGAATGCTTTGAGGTCCAGCTCTACCATGTGGTGGAGCTAGAATTGGATTCTTCTAGCTCTACCATGTGGTAGAGCTAGACTTCAATGAATGTAACCTGCTAAGGTTGAATGTAACTGTGGTAGAGCTGTATTCTACCTAAACCACATTGTAGAGATAGAATGCTTTGAGGTATAGCTCTACCATCTGGTGGAGCTAGAATTGCATTTGAGGTCTAGCTCTACCATGTGGTGGAGCTAGAGTCATAGAGGTAGAAAGCTTTGAGGTCTAGCTCTACCATGTGGTAGAGCAAGAATGCATCGATCTAGCTGTGTTCCATACACATTAACAAAACCAACTACTCCAAGAAGAGACCTACTTCACATGACAATCACCAAGGAGCTAGATATGCATTTGATCTAGCTCTACCACGTGGTAGAGCTGTATTCTACCTAGACCACATCGTAGAGCTAGAATGCTTTGAGGTCCAGCTCTACCGTGTGGTGGACCTAGAATTGCATTCTTCTAGCTCTACCATGTGGTAGAGCTAGACTTCAACGAATGTAACCGACTGAGGTTGAATGTAGCTGTGGTAGAGCTGTATTCTACCTAAACCATGTTGTAGAGATAGAATGCTTTGAGGTATAGCTCTACCATCTGGTGGAGCTAGAATTGCATTTGAGGTCTAGCTCTACCACCACGTGGTGGAGCAAGAGTCGTAGAGGTAGAAAGCTTTGAGGTCTAGCTCTACCATGTGGTAGAGCAAGAATGCATCGATCTAGTTGTGTTCCATACACATCAACAAAACCAATTACTCTAAGAAGACACCTACTTCACATTAGAAGAACCAAGGATCTAGAAGTGCATTTGATCTAGCTCTAACACGAGGCAGAGCTGTATCCTATAGGTAGACCACATCGTAGAGCTAGATTGCTTTGAGGTCCAGCTTTACTATGTGGTCGAGCTAGAATTGCATTTGAGGTCTAGCTCTACCATGTGGTAGAGCTAGACTTCAATGAATGTAACCGACTAAGGTTGAATGTAACTGTGGTAGAGCTGTACTCTACCTAAACCACATTGTAGAGATAGAATGCTTTGAGGTCTAGCTCTACCATGTGGTGGAGCTAGAATTGCATTTGAGGTCTAGATCTACTGTGACATGAAAAATTGATCTTTCATTGTCAATTTTGTGCATATTTTGATGGTTTCTCAATGGTAATAAAGTGGAAGCTTGTCCAAGAAGATTGCGGCGCCCACAACGGAATAACGGCGTGGTGATGCGGCGGCTTGGCGGCTACCCCGATAACAGCATTCTATCTTCAAATATAATGGTTTTACTTGATTTAGGGTGCACACATTGTAAATGCCACAAGTATGCTTGATAAATACTTTGGTATGGTAGATGGGCTAGTGATGTGGAAAATAAAAGTGGGCCTTCATGCTCACATGGATTTTTATTGTATTATTAATATGGTATTCACCATAAGGCAACAAGTTGGGGAGTGTGGAAGGCATGTGGAGGAGTGTGTGTAGGTGCATAATTGGAAAAGATTCTTCTAGAATGCCTACATGGAAGAGGAGAATTCCGCCATGTGTAAGTGGGATCTCCACCTACACGCCACTTAGGCTTGGCTATTATCTCATCACACTCTCAAAGTCAAAAAGTCTTCAATTTAATAATCAATAGAAGACTTAGCCTAAGAGGACAATTGATGGTGACATCTACCCTTATGTCACTGAAGGGTTGAAGATTTTTATGTTGTAATTTGTAACAATGGAAGAGAGGGTGATTCTCCACCTATAAAAGGAGCCCTCCTCTCCCTTTCAAATTAAGGAATAAGCCTCCTTAATTGAGCATTTTGTGTCATTGCCATTCTGTTATCTTTCAAACCCCTATTCAAACACTCTCTTTACATGTGAATGTCTCATTTAGCATTAGCTCCTCATGCTTAACCCAATTTTAGACCTCTTTGATGATTCATGATAAGTGGGATAAGGAGTTATTATCTTGGCGGGCCTGTGACTTCTCAAGGTAGCCCTTGCCTTATTGTCGCCCTCCTTTGGAGGTACCAATGGTTTTAGCAGTAATGAGCATGTGTAAAGACTTTGGGAACCATAGGTAAATCTTTACGATTGTCCGCTGAGCAATGTTAACCCTTACCCTCTAGCTTTAATCATGAAGGAGATGAAAGGCAAGAGGCTATGTGAAAATTAAGGTTTCATGCAAAGAGAGGGAAGTGCAGTTTTTGTGGTCCAATACCCAATTTTCAACCGGTAATTACTCATCACTCGGGTGTTGGTTTCTTAAATTGATCATATGGCTAGGAAGCTCTTTCTATGCTCTTTCCACTCATATAACTAATTTCTGAATCCCTTACTTCATTGATGATCAGAATTTCTCCCAAATTTACTAATTTTTAGGCGAATTTTGGTAGTTTTATAGTCTTGTAGTAAAATGCTCATAACTTTTCGCTCGATTGTCCATTTTTGAAAGTTTTTATATGGGCGCGAAGCTCTCTTCAAGCTCTACGCACCTATATAATCTTTTTTTGCATAGCCTATATGGATTTAAAACTACAATTCTCTGTGTATCTCTATTTTTATAGAATTTTGGCAGTTTTATAGTCTTACAGTAAAATGCTCATAACTTTTCGCTCGGTTGTCCGTTTTTGAAAGTTTTTATACAGACGCGAAGCTCTCTTCAAGCTCTACGCATCTATATAATCCTCTCTTGCACAGCCTATATGGATTTAAAACTGTAATTCTCTGTACATCTCTATTTTTTTAATAGATTTTGGCCATTATTTCTTCTTGAAAAGTGCTGAAAGAAGAGGTAGGTTTCCATTACCTTTCTAGGATGGGATTTTGGACAGTGTGGCTATGGGCATGAGAGATACAGTGTGTGTGATGGGTGTTCAGGGTATTTTTAGATTTCTGTTTCTCTAGAGGACCAAAGAAAAACTACTATCATCACCTTGTGGGGCTACTTTGCTTACAGGTTCATGCCCTTTGGGGGGCTGACAAATGCTCCAGCAACCTTTGTAGAGGTTCATGAACTTGGTGTTTGAGCCTTATTTGGGAGCTTTCATTAGGTCTTTTATTGATGAACTTGGTGTTTAGAGGTTGGTACATTGTGAGAAGTTGGAACTTTCTTTGAGGAGAGTTGATGATTTTTGAGGTCAACTGAATCCAAAAAAGTGTCACCTGGCCCAAGCCAAGGTTTCTCTTCTTGGCCGTGTAGTATATGAGACTGGGATTGAGGCTGATCCAGAAAAGGTAAAAGCTTTGCTACTTCTGAAGGCTCCTCGGGATGTGAAACAAACCTTCACATAGAAGGCGAGGTATCTTGCCAGGTTTATTTTCCTTTTGTCCTAAGCTTTGTATCCTTTGTAGCAAGCATCCCAGACAGAACCATTTATTTGGTACAACAAGGAGGAAGAGTCTTTCATGCAAGTGAAAGAGACTCTGTGAGTACCCTACCAGGGATCATGCCTCCTAATTGGGACATAGAGTTCTTTGTGAACCCAAGTGTGGGTCAAAATGTTGTGGGTGGGGGGTTATCAAATAACCAAGCAGAAACCTCCGAGTGGCTGAGCGATGAAAAAAAGGAAGGGGCACTTCTTCTTCACAGCTTAGGCTCACCCATTCCAGCCACATCTTTAAAGACAAACCCCCCATTTGTAAGGAGTTGCATCTCAAAAGATTCTAAGTTAGTACCTCTGTCCACCACCCACCTTGCAGGAGCCTTGTTGAATTAAAGATCCTTGGCTGCTTTAGTAGGATTTAAAAAATGCTCCACATCATGTCCACAAAACCATAGCATCTGAGGATGTTCAAGGTCACCTAATTTTATTCTTCCAAAAACAGAGGGTGCTAGCACCCCTTTGGTCCCATATTCTCCCTTGTCAGCAAAACAACCTATTGCACTTGGACCCTAACTCCCTAATGTAACCTTGACATCACACTTGGTTTCTGAGGTTGGTGCGTCTAATGGCCCACTTGGTCCTATGAATATCTACCTCTGGCTGCTCAGATATGCATTGTATCACACATCCCCCATCTCACTTGGCTCCCGGGGTTGGTGCGTCTAATGGCCCACTTGGTCCTATGAATATCTACCTCTAGCTGTAACATTAGATGTGCATTATATCCCACATCCCCCATACTAATGTGCAGTTTGATTTTTTTTTCTTGATCAGCATGGTAACATGTTGAAATTCTGGCCTATGACAATCATCAAGGTAAAGAAGTAATGAATGAGTGTGGGAAAAACACTTTGGAAGGGAAATGGGTTAAAGTTAACCAGTGTTAGGTAGGCTAAGGCAAAAGCCAAGAAGGCTCAACCTAACTGGGGATCAAAGAGTAAAAGGGTGGATTATTGTGGGAATCTGAATCCTATCTATTACTGTAATCCTTTCAGTCCACTTAATGATAGTGATAGCTATCCCTTGTCTGAACAAAGATTTGACCTTTTAGTGGGGGAAGCTTGGAAAGGAATTCAAAATGAACAGACCAATATGAGGAATGAAGAGGAAGTTGAGATGGTAACGAAAACTACTCTTTCATGAAAAGTTTTCTAGAGTTTATAGGTTACAAGTGGAATGTTAAGGGTATCAAAGATAAAAAGAAGAATGCCTTGTTTTGGGGGTTAGTGAAATCTTGGGGCTTCTTGGTTTTTGCTATCCAAGAGCAAATTTTTTTTGGGAAAACTCCTAGATTAGATAGGTTTAGTGAGTTGGAGATTTTTTATGGTGGAATTAATTTTTGGTATAGTGGGGTTATGACCCCAGTGAGGAGAGATCTTAATCCTAGTGTCATTGCCAATCACCCTAAGGGAAGGATTTTGGTAGTTGAGGTTTTGTTAGATGGGGATAGAATATGGATTATTAATTTATTTGGGTTCCACAGTCATCAAATTAGGAGTAATATGTGGAATTGGATTGCCAACTTAAATATTCAAGTTCCTTGTATTGTCCTTGGGGATTTTAACATGGTAGAAAAGGCTCTTGATAGATGTGGTGGAAGCACTATCCTCTTAGGGAAGGAGAAAGGGAAATGGGAAGAGCTTAGAAGGGGATTAGGCCTTAAGGATAGTTGGTATATGTAGGTGACTCGAGAGACAATACAGGTCATACCTATTTCAGCCTCCAATATCTGCCCTCATCTTCCAGAATTGACGTGGTTTTCTTTAGCCAACAGGCCTCGTGGGGGTGCCCCATACTTCAAGAGTCTCTGTAGATTGTACATCCGCACTTTCTGATCATTTGCCTCTGAAGTGGGTCTGGAACATAAATAATGGGACTGACACGGATCTTTCTCATTACCCAACAAGAAATTTGAGAGTGAATAACTTGCTTCTTAAGCCTGACCCTCTCTTTGTGGACTATATAGAAGAAGAAATTAGAAAACTTAAAAGGAGAAGGGGGGTTGATATTGCCTAGAGGCAGTTTGCCAACGTAATGAAGAGGATTATGAGAGTTGGCAGTTTGCCAACATAATGAAGAGGATTATGAGAGTTGTGGGTAAATTGAGGGCTGAGGAAAGGAGAGGGGAAAGAAGGAAATGGGCAGCTTTGTTAGAGGAGCTTCTTGTTAAAAGACAAACCAAAGGTTTGGATGCTAAGGATACTATATTGTACTTTAAGTGCCAAGCTAGTATTAAGGAGGAGGAGGATAGATGGTCCCCAGAGAACAGGAGAATTGGGCGAAATGGAATTTCTTTAATAACAAAAGGAGACAGATAGTAGATTATTCAAACTTCCAAAAAGAAATAGTGATAGTGAGGTTGTGGGAAGCATTTTGGATAAAGACAGGACCCCCTTAAATGATATGAATACTCTTACTAAGAAGTGGGTTAAGTTCTTGGGTTCTACTCTTAGCTTGAAGGAAGATTGTTCCTTGAGGAGGTTTCAAGCTAAAGATAGGCTGTTTGGCTTATTGAGCCAAAATGTGCATCCAGACAAAGCAAGGTTGTTAGAAAGGGATATTAACACCATATTGGGGAATATGGGAATTTCCCACAAGTTTGGGACACGTGGTCAAAAGTTTGGATTAACCATAACTTGAATACCACTAATCCAAAATGAGCGCTTTATAGCTCTTTAGATTCCATTTTTCAAGCACTTTCCAACGATAGGTTATATGATAGGGTTTTGAGAAACTTACAAATATGTTATCCATGTCCCCTTTTTTAAGTATTCAAAAATGGGAATTGGGAAATTCCCAAATTCACTAATATGGTGTTTATTGATGTGGAAGAATGCTGGTGTGCCTTGTTAAAAATGCGAAGAGATAAAGCCCTTGGCTGGGATGGTCTATCCACAAAGATTTTCATAGGCTTTTGGTCTTCCTTGAAGGATGTTGTGGGTGATATTTGTAGGAGAGCCTTCAATACAAGGCTTATGGATAAGGATTTTAAAGAAGGGTTAGTGAAGCTCATTCCAAAACAAATTGCATGTAATAGGTTTGGTCACTAGAGGTTAATTACATTGCTAACAACGATTTACAAAATTTTGGCTAAAGTGATTGCTCTTAGAATTACTCTAGTGCTGCAAGATGTTTCCAAAAAACTAGCTTTTATCAAAGGAAGGTTAATATATGATAATATTTTGTTGCATTGTTGGGAAGAGATGTGGCTATCGAAACTCATGAAAAATGCATCATGTTATAGCTGGATTTAGAGAAAGCATATGACTGGACTCATTGGTCTTTTGTAGCAAGAGTGATGGAAAAACTAGGTTTTGGGAAAAAAATGGTACCTTGCATTTTTTGGAAGAGTGGAGGCTATTCTAAAATGTTAAATGGAAGAGTGGTAGGTGGGTTTGGGATTAATAGATCAGTCAAACAAGGTTGTCCTCTAGCCCCTCTTTTGTTTGCTATTTCTTCTCATCCTTTAGTAATTTCCCTAGAATTAGCATGCAGCGATGGGAATATTATTGGGCTAACGCTTAAGCATAGTGAACAACTAGTTATACAATGTTTTGTTGATGACTCCTTATTTACTGTTTTTAAGGGCTGAGAACAATAATGTAAGATTGGCTTTAGAGATAGTGTAGGAGTTTTGCTATGCTTCTGGCTCTAAAGCGACAACATTCTAAAGTCCAGAATTATCAACTTGACTGAGGATAATGATTTTGATATGCAAAGGTGGGGCTATGAGGTGGTACAAAAGGGTCAGATTGTCAAACTACTTGGAGTTCCCTTTAGAGTTGGGGTTACTAATAAACAACTGGTAATGTGGACAATAAATAGGTTCTTGGAGAAATTTTTATTAAAAATGGGAGGACATCAGAGTTCCTTTCTATAGCAGAGTTGATATCTGCAATACAGTGCTGAATGCTTATTTTATGTTCCTTTGCCCTATGTTGGATATTGGTAAGTGCCATTGGAAGAAAATTATAGGACTTGTTAGAGACTTCCTATGGAGGAATGACAATGTAACTAAAAACGTATTTGCTTGGGTAGCATGGGACAAACTAAAAGTTCCTAAAGGAGAAGGGGGCATTGGTATTATACATCCACCTACTCATTGCATTGTAAGGACGGCTCTGATGCTTCCTAGATGTTTATCTCAGAACACTACTTGAGGGAACTGGTTGAGCTCTTTGATGTGATGGCTAAAGGTAAATGGGTGGAATTAGATTGGAAGGATAAACTCTTCTCATTTGCTCCTCTTAAGGTTACTAGTTCAACAGTTTGTAAAATGTAATGCAAAAGTTGGAAAGGCTGTTTGGGACTCATTGCTTGGGATAGGGGTGGCAGAGTGACTAGTAACTCTATGTTCAGTTTGGGTATTTGGTGGACACATTAATTTAACCCCCCTTTGGCTTTACTTGACATTTATGCTGCAAAGAGTCTCAATAATAAAGGCATTAGGTACTTGGATGACTGTTGGGATTGGGATATGGTAGGGTGGAAGGAGGTGGAGCATATAATTTTGGAATATCATTTATTTGGAAGGGAAAGTGTTCTGATAGCCTAGGTACTGGATTAGACTCAAAGAGAGCTATGCTCTACTACCACTGATGTTTCAGTCTGGATTAAAGATTGGGCTTGTCTTAATGGTATCAAGGTAAAGGATGGCAAAACTAGAGAACTATACTCACTAATGAGAAAAGGGGATGCCAATGTGTTGTATTGCAATAAAATTTGGAAAATCAATTGGAGCCCCTCCAGCTTGGAAAAAGAGGTGGAAACTCCTTTGGGATAGCTAGATTCCTAAGAGATTTTAGGTCTTTATGTGGAAGGTATGCATGTGGGCATTGCCTATTGGTTCCAAACTTCAAAATCGAAATATATCTAGTGGTATTTGTCCTAGGTGCAAGTCATTACTTGAAGATGGTAAACATGTGTTTTCGAACGGCCCAACAATCAGAGGAACTTGGTCTAAGTTGTCAAAATGGATAGAGATGAGCTTGGGTATACAAACATTCTAGGGAGATTGCATCTTGGGTAAATGATCATTTAGTGAGGAACATACTCGTTTGGTTTTTAATATCATTACAGCTTGTATTCTATGGGAAATTTGGTCTAGCAGGAATGCCATTATGTTTATGAAGGTTGTATGTGTATTGGCTTGCAAGGGTCAAACTTGATGCATAAGTGTGTGTGTATGTGTTGGTATGTATGCAATGTGAATAAGGTAAGATGCACTGAGTTGGATGTGCTGATACAAAATCTGCAAAGGAATATCATCTGAGTCTTGCCCAGAGTTTGGTGGAGCTTCAAACATACCAGGGGTAAGTTCCTAATGTTGATTTGTATGTTGCAGGTGAGGTGTTGGGAAGGGAAGAAGAGACTGAGGTGAGGTGTTGGGAAGGGAAGAAGAGACCCCCCAAATTTGGAACAAGAACTCAAAGGTGGTACCGTAAAGAAAAGCAGGATGATCATACTTTTGTTGCCTTTATAGAAAACCCTGTGGGAACCAGACCCACTATTAAGATTTGGTCCAAGAAAAGGGGAATGTGGGAAAAATAATCCCCTCATGGATGCACTTCAGAAGCTATGATGGAGGCTAGAATCCCGCTAGGTATCAGATATCTTGGGAGCAATCTTGCTTTTTGATAGAGGAAGAGGGGATTTTTTGGGTAAAATTCTAAATGAAGATAAAAACGATTTGTGAAGATTTATGGTGTACTTTTTACTTGGTTGTACTGCAGTTTTCGGACAGTTTCTCAGTTAATATATATATAATTATTATTGATAAAAAAAGAAAGCAGTTTTTAATGTACCGCCACAGATTACACGTGCATTTGTCACAAAAGGATGGGAAACTTTAGACCTTTCAACGGGGTTCGACCTTTTGAATTGCATGAATACAACAAAAGCATCGCTTTAACTCATTTATTCTTTACTCTTGTTGCATAAAATGTCACTTGACTGATTGCATTGTATTTTCTAAGTGTCACTTGACTAATTGCATTGTATTTTCTGCTTGCCAGCTACAGAGAGGGCCCAAGATGCAGAAGGTAGCGAGCACTGAGAGGACCGGCGCCAGCTAAGAACCAAAAGAGCTGCTTTTGGTGAATGACGTGAAAGACGAGGGCATGGAGAAATGTGAAGACCACGGGGCAATCAAGGGGTTCATTGCTGTTGGTCGCATATGGAAAATCAGGCCTTGACGACGGCAGCGAGATGATGGTGGTCTTTTTTAGCAGCTGATGCACTTGTCTCATTGTTGGGCGATACTGGGGAAGAGGGTGGCAGCATGCAAGTCCTGTATGAAGAACACACCTCCATCGATTATGATAATCATCTTGCAGCATCTCATCATCATAATTAGTAACCGGTCCAATTGATTGTGCCATTACTGGGTCAATGGCATCTAGCAGCTTACTGCTTTGCCGCAGAAGCCACACCCACTCTACTAAATTCATTTCCTGAGGCGACAGCTCAGCATCTAGAACTCTGCGCCCGCTGGTTACCTCTAGTGCAAGTACCCCAAAGCTGTACACATCTGCTCTGTCGGTGGCTTTTCCTGTGAAGTAAGTTTCCGGTGCAAGGTACCCTGGCGTCCCTGCTGTAGTCATGGTGACCATCATGTTGTGAGAAATCAGCCTTGCAAGCCCAAAATCTCCTAGCAGAGGCTTAAATTCTCTGTTCAGCAAAACATTGGCTGCCTTTACATCTCTGTGCAGCACACACTCCCCCAATCCTTCGTGTAAATACTCCAAAGCAGATGCTACACCTAATAAGATATTAAATCTTGTGTCACTGGATAAACTGGCCCCCTCTTTGGGCTTGAAAAGATGTTGGTCTAAGCTACCGTTGGCCATGTACTGGTAGACTAACAAGGCTTTGCCTTTGTGATAGCACCACCCATGGAGTTGCAAGAGATTGCGGTGGCGAATGCTGCTGATTATCTTGACCTCAGAAGGGAAAGTAGCCTCTTCTCCCAACCCATCGTGCATTTTCTTCACGGCCACCACTTGTGTGGATCCATGCAGTCGTAAAGTGCCTTTGTAGACACGGCTGAATGCACCTTGACCCACCAGCAGCCTGTCACTAAAGCCATTGGTAGCTCTTCTCAAGTCACTGTAGTTGTACTGAGGCACAGAATTATACTGCATCTCTACGGCGTCGCTGCTAGGCGCTGGCGGGCCGCCCGGAGCTTGTCTCTCCACGGGCCGCTTCTCATGCAGACGCCTCCGAATCCTCCAGATCACAAACAACATGAGCACAATGAACACAATTGTGACCGGCAAAACGATCAGAAGAGTGGGGAGACGTGATCTCTTCTTCTGGCATTGGCGGCAACTATTGAATGATATTGAGGATGATCTTGAGGTCGGATCAGAAATAGAGAAATTCCAGGAATAAACAGCATGCCCCCCATAGGAACTACCTGTAGCTGCTGTAAATCCTACATACAGAGGCCCGTTGAAAACACTAGAAAGATTTGCATTGGGAAGCTGCAAGCAGGGTTGCGCAGGGCGCTCGATTAAGCTCTTATTATTGAGATTGATCATCCATACCTGGACAAGCTGGCTAGAAGCGTTGTATTCCACCCAAGCAACCAAGGTGTAGTTATTGTAAAGGTGAAGAGAATAGGTGGAATTTGTGTCGTATTTTACTTTGGATATCAGGCTGTTCACGTCGATTCCTATATGGCTGGCGCTTGGGTCCTGCATCTCTGCGTCCAGATGGATGTCGAATTCGACAGCAAAGAATGGACTGTGCGGGCCAGCGAGCTCTGAGCGGCTGACAAGGCCCAGAAGGTCGCCCGTGCTGTTCTGGGGAGGCGCGCCTTGTGCAGAGATAAAGAAGGCAAGGCCATCACCGCTGTTTCCATAAATCCCTGTTGTGATGATCTGGAACATGAAAGAGGTGTTGAAGGAAGCAAAGATCGCTTCATTGCCCACTTGTTGCAGAAAGTCAACAGGCTCTTTCCATATGAACCAGCCCTCGTTGGAGGTTTTCGAGAAGTTGGCTAGCCTCTGAGGGACCTCTGGGTTGGGGGTTAGCCAAACAGTGTCCCCATTAGGATCGTGGAATGGGCTGCTGCCGTCGTAAGACGAGTCGTTTACCGGCACAAGCAGGCTAAATTGGTCTATGCCATTAGAAGTTGGGTATTGGAACTCTAATGTAAGAACCCCTGGCTGGCAGCTTCCAAATAGAAGCATGCAAAAGATCAACCTCACCAGCTGTACCCTTGCCATTGCTGTCGCTTCCTCCCCCAAGAGCCTCTGGTCTCTCATCCCTCTCACCTCTGATCTCTCCTCCCTCTCAGAGCTATGATGGACCTTAAAAACACACACGACTGTGCAACTCCCTCTCAGCTCGTCCGGTATTGAAATAGATATACTCCTATGTGCACGGAGGACTTTGAAAGTCATGGCATTCATTGACCATTTCATGATATTCTCTAGAAGACCTTGGAGGTAGGATTTAGAATTTAACTACCAAGTAGGTAGCCTTGTTAACATGAGATTAAGTTGAATGAATGAAGATAGATAAGTAGTCCATAATCCACATAAGTGTCATTACGCTTTACCTTGACCAATTCTTCTTTCAAAATCCGAAACATCAATCACCAAAAGTTCAACCTCTATTGTTTTCCATTTCTTTTTAAATAAGTGCTTAGAGGGTCTACTTCTATGCCATCAAAATCAACCTCTATTTTCAATGCAAGCAATACTAAAATAAAGTTTTTTCTCGGGGGTGCACTACCTAGAAACCTTATGTATCTATCACGTGCGTAAAAAGAACCTTATTTGTGAATTTTTCATAAATAAAATGACCTCTTTTTCTTTCTGGACTTATGGGTTTTTTAAAAATTGCTTTAAAAAAACTTTTTGTAAATGTATTTATGTAAATGTATCTTAATTTTTTTAATTAAAAAATCTTTTCATTTAAACTCATGTAGTATACTTACACATTTTTAGGTGAACCCCCCGAGAGTTTTTTTCACCATTAATGGTATGGTTCCATGACTTAAGACTTGTTTGGTGGGGTGATATAATATAAGTTTGGTAGCCTTAACACTAGTTTGGTAACACTAAAGGCCACAAATGTGTCCTTTTAAGGATTTTGAAAAAATTGTTACTCTTAGCAAACTTATCCATCCATGATTTCCTTAAGTTTTTTGAAAAAATCATTACTCTTAGCAAACATATCCATGAAATGATTTCCTTTCTTAAGCTTAATATTCATTACTAGACCATCATGGAAATTTTACAGAACTTGTAAATCACCACAATAAATCATTTCTATAACAACCCAAACAAAGGCCAATACATCCTTTCACATAGTATAGAAAATGCATTTACAACTTTAGCTTCTACACTTGAAAGAAAATGTATTCTGAACACCATTGGATTTTTCCTTAAAGCTTCAATATTGTGCAAAACATTAATGCTATAGTGTACGAAAGATATATATTGTATAATGAAGAAACGTTCAAAAGCATATGCTTTTTCTTAACAAAATGATTTTAGGATATCTCACATACCATCTTTCAAATGAAGAACTGCATGAGGACACTACGCTAACCATGATATTATATAGATTGAAAAATAAGAAAAATGGATCTAATTAGTTCATGCTTAAGAATCACATGTATCAATTCTAACTAGTAGGATAAAGATATGTGCACATGACGGATTATAAAATAATGAAATAGTTAAAAAGGAAAATAAAACAAGAAAAACTATCATGAGACATTAAAAAACCCAAAACTAGACATGTAAGATGTCTTCCTAGAGATGATTTCTTATGGATTCAAAAACCATCCATACAACCCATAGTTGAGTTGTGCTGCTCATCAACGAAGCACACAAGAAACTAATCATGGTCCAAAGTCACAAACTTTTCCATCAAGCTATAGATAAGAAACCTAGGATCCAAACACTTGAAGCTTAATATTCAAATGAGTAGACTAATCATGATAAATGATAAATCATGAGATGTATACTCTAAGTAGTCCAAGAGATGTATGGTCTAAGTAGTTCATGATAAATTATGAGATGTATGCTCTAAGTAGTTCATATATGATGATTTTCAAAGGAAGTTGAAATGACTTGCAAATTCAAACCAAAAGCATCAAAAATTATCCCACTCATGTTTCACACATGAAAGATAAGTGAAAAAAAGTGCACAAAGGTATTTAGATCCCCTCAAGGATTAATGATACTCACAAAGACATTTAGGTCATCATGAAGAGTAAATGTAAATGTATATACATACACACACACATATATATGTTTACATGCACCTTGCACATCCATAAGCTTCATGCTACTCTACTTGCATTAAGGAAAGTACACATGCTCTTACAGTGTAAGAGAACATGCCTAGAGCCATGGAAGAACAAATGAAATATATTACTGGGAAATTTTAGATGCTACTCTACGCGCGCACTGCTATAGCCACATGTATAGCCTTGTGTATAGATGCACACATAGTCTCATGTATAGCCGCACACATAGCCTTGTGTATAGCCGCATTCATAGCCTCCTGTATATCCACATGTGTAGCCTCAAATATAGCCACACTATAGACTACAAGGAAAAAAGTAGGGGAGATGTTTCTCCCCCATTCTACCCATTTTTTTTTTAATGTAATGAACATTAAAAACATAGAAGTATAAACAAAAGCATTAGGTTTAGGGTTCGAGCTTACCTCAAGATCTAGCTAAAGAGTGGGGATGTCATAAAGAGTGTATAGCGAGTGAGAGTAGAGGATTGCCCCTCCTAGATTAGAGTCAAAATTTATCGTTTGTTGTATCTCATTAAATTCAATAATATAAACAGTGCCGATTTAGTTTCAAACTTGTTCATTAAATCTAACTTGTGGTTGTTGTGTCATATTTCCTTGTCCCCGTAATTTTGACATGGTGCCACGTAGCCTCTAAGATCAAGCACACCAATATAAACATCAGATTCAGTCACCACAGGCTACCTCAGATTCAATCACACCAACATATACATCAAATTCAGTCACACGCTCCCTCAGATTTTTGCCATCTTAGATTAGAAACCATTCTGCTCTGCATCAATGCTGCATAACTACCAAGTAGGTCTTTTACATTATGGCGTTTGATATTTTGCACTTGGGTTTTAGATTCAGCATTAGCCATTTCTTCCTACACACTCAGATCTGTAGAATCTATGTCATCTTTCGACCTATTGAAGCCATGTCATCTTCTAACCTATTGAAGCCATGTCATCTTTCGACCTACTAAAGCTACATCATATTCTCACTTGCTAAAGCCACATTATTTTTTGACCTATTGAAGCCATGTCATCTTCTGACCTAGTGATGCCACATCATCTTTTGACCTGTTGGAGCTAGTTGTCTGAAAAAGGTATCGAAAGCTAGCTGTTTGAAATAGCTATAGGAGCCAAATGCCTAAAACAACTATCAAAGCCAACTATCTAAATCAGTTACCGAAATCAGTTGATATACAATTAGCCGTTTAAATTAGCTGGTGTTAGAGTCAGCCATTTGAGTTTACTTGCTATACTCACAAGCCGTCGATTTGTTAACTGACCATCCCCATCGACTTGCCTATTGACAACCATCGACTTGCTCTAATAGTCACCATATATCGTACAACGTTTTGCATTCAGAAGATGACATTTAGTGTTTGGCTAGTTTACTCATTTGGTCAGATTTATTCGTTTGATCGGGTTTACCCATTTAATCGGGTTTACTTTCTTGGTTACGTTTACTACAGTCAAACCCCCAGTCACCTCCAGCTCTTGATACCCGAAGGCGGAACCAGTTGTCTGTTCTGCTGACTTAATGGCACCCAACTTGAGTAGCCTACACTTGGACGGAGCTAAAAAACTCAATAGTACAAACTATGTAGCATGAAAACTGAAGATGGAGTCACTATTATTCTTCCAAGATTGTTGGGAGATACTTTCTATGGAGAGACCAACTGATCTCACTCTACAAAAGCCCTAGAAAAATGGGACAAGAAGGCCATGTTTGTTGTCCACATGATAAAGCTCAGTATCAAGGATGACATCCTAAGCCATTTAAGGGAGGTTCTGACTCCCAAAGAAGCTTGGGACAATTTGAAGAAGGTGTCTGAGTCTAAAAGTAGTTCAAGATGGAATTCCTTAAGAGCTGAACTCAGAATAAGGAAACCCAATGAGAATGCTATGGACTTCATCAAGTAGGTGAAAGGCCTGCACCAGCAAACTGATAGATGTGGGAGATAAGATGTCCCGACAACGAGCTTGTTACAATCATCATCCATGGTATAAAGGTAGGCTATGAAGGTCTTGTTCAAGACCTCATCATTCTAAGGGAAAAACCCTCACTTAACAAAATGGAGCAGATGCTTAGGAATGAGGATCAAAGACAAGTAGCCAGGAAGAACATCCATGGTAGCAGCAACACTTCAGCAAGTAACAATGACAAAGCCCTCTTCACATCAAGAGGTAGAGAAAGAACAAATAATCAAAAAGGACGAGGAATACATAACAACTACTAGCCCAACAACAACAACAACAATGATCAAGGTACTCATGAAGGTACTTATTCTTGTAATGGCAGAGGTGGCTAATCCTCTAGAGGTAGAGAAAGAGGTACAATATCCCATAACTCCATTCAATGTTATTACTATGAAAAATATGGACTTTTGAGAAAGATTGCAGGAAAAATCAAGCTCATCTAAAGGGGAAATCAATCGAGTATGCTAAAGATGGAAGCTCTCAAGGCTTTACAAATGCCAACACTTTTCTCTCTATTGAAGAGATCAAATAGGCCAACCATGTAAACCATGGCAGGAAGCAGGAACATGGTTGATTTATAGTGGGCGAGCTCCCAACTGATATCTCATGCTAAATACTTTTCTAAGTTGGATTCTACTCATGATGGTTTGATTTACATTGCAGAAATCACTCCTAAGTCTATCACAAGTAAAGGATAAGTTTCCCTTTGAGCTGAACACAAGGGAAAGGAAGTAGCTTATAGATGTTCTCTTGGTCACCAAGAACTTAATCTTAGATGGAGCCATACTCGATAAAGCCTTCAAAGTGGAATTTTAAGGTTAGAAAATTCCTAATCGGATATCCTTAACACAGCTACAAAGGTCATCGGAAGAGGTTAGAAGCATGGCAAACTTTTTAAGTTTAGTGGATCACTAGAAAAATTCTCAACAATGCAGGCTGATAGGCCAGCCTCCTTACCTCCATTAGAATTGTGGCATAAGAGTTATGGTCACATGATCAATTTTAATGGCATGTGTATGTTTAAATCAAAAGGTATGGTTTTTGTTGAGATATCGAGCTCATCTAGTGAGGTGGTGGACATTGATGACCTGCCTGGGGGATAAGCCCCACACTTACACCACTGGCATGGTTGGTGAGATCATGGGTGATATGCAGCCAGTGGGATGACAGGCTGTGTGACAGCCATTCTAGAGACTGGCATAGTTATAGCACCAGCTCATTTAGTTGGGTTCACACTATAGAGAACCCTAGTATGTATTTGGTTGAGTACCTTTTCATATGGTGTGTTGAGTGTAGTGTGAAGAAGAAGAAGATTTTCAGCGTCTCACCTTGTGTGTTCTCTTGTAGGGTTTTGTGAGTGTGTGTGTGCTTGTTGCAAGAGCTCAAGCTCTCTTCTCCCTTGCATCTTTTCATGGTATCAGAGCGTGGTTCATGATAAGGGCTGAGCTATAAGCAAGAGAAGCACAGGAAGCGGTACGAGGGTAAGAGCTTCATCTACTCTTCCCTATTTGTGTTGGCAACTACACCCTCGGGAGCTCTACGGGAGGCACTGGCAAACAATCTCTGATTAAGGAACTTTATTCACAGGAGTAAAGCTATAGGGTAATTATGTTGTCCTACCAGATACTATTTTTTGGGCCGAAAACACGTTTCGGGAGCGTTAGGACCTCCGTTTTTTGGAAAGCACGTGAGTTCGAGCACTGCATCATCGATTCTATGTCACTGGTTGTGACATTTGAGTGTAGTACAGTACCGCTGCAAAAAATACAGCAGTTTGTACAGGACAAACCAGAGTGCTATTTCTGGTAAATTTGTGTGTCTAGCAAGATGTCAAATGATGGCATAAACCAGATTGTTGCTGAGAAGCTTAACAAGAACAACTTCCATGCTTGGAGATTCAGGTTGACAAATTTCCTGATGGGAAAGGGTTACTACTAGGACTACATAGAAGGTGAGCATGAAGAGGCACCGGAGATCAATTTGACTATCGTCGCAGATGTGAAAGAGTTCAAGGACTGGAACCAAGGAGCCAGAAAAGTTATATATTGGCTCTCTATCACTATACAGGACACCATGATTGGGCACATACAGGATGCCAAGTCCCCCAAGGAGGTGTGGCACACCTTGGTAAAACTCTATGAAACGTGTTCACTCATTTTTAAAATTTCAAAGTTATGGCTGAAAAGCAGACAGGGAAACATGTAAAGTTCCTAAGGTCAAATGGAGGGGGAGAGTACTTCTCCAATGAGTTCTCTGAATTTTTGTAGAAGAATGGTATTCAGAGACAGTTTACATGAAGATACACTCTGCAACAAAATGGAGTTGCTGGGTGGAGAAACAAGCACATTGCTGAGATTGTGCGAGCATTGATGGGAGAGAAGAATATGCCGCATAGTTATTGGGCTGAGGCTGTTTCTACAGCAGTTTACATCATGAATAGGACTCCAACTGCAGTCGTACATGATGTAACTCCAGAGGCGAGGTTTACTAGCAGAAAACCTAATTTGTCTCATCTGAAAGTCTTTGGATGCATTGCATATGTGCATGTGCCAGATGAGCTGAGAACTAAGCTGGATCCAATGTGTGTTTATTGGGTATTCCCTTGAGCAAAAGGGATACAAGTGTTATCATCCTGCTACACGTGAGTTCAGGGTAAGCACGGATGTTGTTTTTGATGAGATGATCAACTGGTATGCTAGTGAAATTGTGTTAACACTCTAGAAATGGGATTGATCATGGTGAAGGACATAGATTTTTTAATTAAGGTGGATTAAACCACACTAAGAACTCCATGAGAGAGAGAGAGAGAGATTGCACACTCAACACTCAATTCTATTCACTTGCAAAACACAATGAACCATACAATGATATAGGCCCTCTAGCCTTATCCCACTTTACATGTCATCATCCATGTGGCAACTCCTTTTCCACTCTTTGGTCAACACTCACACACCATACAATATTACATGTGGCATTCCAATCTCACCACAATATCTTGCACCTCTAGGGTGCTTTCCCACAAACACAACACCACGATTACATCTTTCAACACCCCCTCTTAATCGAGGTGTTCCACAACTCACCCATCACCCATCACCCATATCAATGTAGCATTGCACAACCGCAATCGCTACCTCTCAACACTCCCCCTCAATGATACATAGGAGTGTCCATCAACCAAACATGTGTGCCCGTGTCTACCATCTTAGACACCTAGTCCATTTTGAGCCGACTCGCTCACAGCGGAACCACTGAGTCCGATTTGAACATGGAGGTTCGGTGGGAACCAACCCATGCGCATGCACCTCACACGTGCATCGCTTATGCACACATCACAACAACCATTTTGAGCTTCTAGGTGAGCTCGGGCATGACAACCCTCATACCATGGATGATTTACAAAATTTTGTTGTTTTTGAGCACGCATGCTCGTGGACGATTGTCCATCATCATGTTTGGGTGAAAAAAATAAAAATTACAAAGCCATTTTGATCACAGTGTAGCGAGGGACCCATGTGTGTGTAAACACTTTGGACAATCACAACTTGAATTTTTTTACGTCATGCTACAAGCATGTGAACAATCATCAAAGATAGAGAAAAATTTTGTAACATTGTGTGTGTGAAACAATTTCTTGTCAAAGGTTTTAACTATGCTTTATAAGCATATGAAAAAAAAATGCTTTGTATTTCGTGCGTGAATGCACTTAAACAACTCTGTCATGTCTGCCGATCTCTGCACGTTGACAGACTACCGTTGTGACATAATTAGCATTATCGACTTGCACTTTTATCTCTGCCATAACCTCTACACTCCACATGCTAGCACCCAGCACACTCCGGGTGGGACTTCGGGTGGGACCCGCTCTGGCTTAACTTCTTCAACCTCTTTCTAATGTTTACTGTGCGCAATGGCCACCATAGCCAAATGCTTAAAGCTTTTCTCTGACTGTGCGCCTGACTTCTTGTATTGTTTTTGCCTTCTTCTTTACTGGCTACGATGCCTATGCTTGTGTTTCCTCCTTCATGTTGCTGTGGGTTTGCTCGCCTTTCAGCTCTGCTACTTCTCCACCCAAAACTAATTGTTGGCTAACTGACTGTTCATTGAGTTGGATGCTAATGTTGTTGAGGGCACCAGTTTTTTATTTCAAGCAGCTCGCTTGCACCTACGAGCATTCCTCATGCTTACAAATTGCAGCCTCGCGCCTTCAACATCTCTTGCAGCTCTGCCATGGCTATCTCTCTCTAGCATTGATTTTTGATGCTGCTTCCTGCGCTGGCCACCACCTTTCTTCTCTAGTCTTCCTTTTGTGTACACCAAAAAAAAATGCCATCCTTAATCAAAGGCACCCATCTCCTCTTTCACAACTTATGTGTTTCCAACCTCTTACCTCAACAATCAAACCCCCTTCATGAGGTTTGTACAGCCATCAATGTTTCTACTATGGCCCAATATTTATCCCTTAACATGCATACTTTTGATCTTTGCCTCCTTAAACCTCCAAGTAGAGTTATCTCCTCCATAGCCATCAACATGACCACATGAGCTCACCATTGAGCTCCAATATACATGCCCTTCTTTGCGTGCATCCATTTCCAAGGGTGCTTCAACATAGATTACTCGCAAGAAACCATAGGTGCATAAACATGTGGAAACTACCAAGGTTTCCCTCCCCTTCTTTGCTCTCCTTCATTGAGCAAACATTCACAAGTGCATCCTCTTCTTGATGCACACACATGTGAACTTTCACCATCTCACTTGCCATCATCTTGACAAGTATGCACCTCCACACAAGATTCATGGGATACACAAATCCCATACATAGCAACCCTTCATAGAGCATTCTTCCATGATCAAACACAAAACTTTGAGGTAAAAACTTCACAAAACCAACCCTCTTGAGGCATAATCAGTAGCATAATATCTTCTCTTGGCAGCTTCTCCTTGACGATGATGAAGACTCCATAGCCTTCATAATGCTGAAATCTCCATTTTCAGCTTCCTTGATGATGAGCAAGCTCTCCATGTTGCAAAACTCCATTTGCAACTCTCTTGGGCAGCTTCTATGCAACCTCCTTGTTTGCAAATCTCCTCTCAAATCCTCACGAATGCAAATCTCCTCTCAAATCCTCACGAATGTAAATCCAAATGATAATATGAGTGTGCATAATTTTTTCCATGATAAACTGAAAATAATGCTTAATCAAAGATACATACAAACAAGAAACTATACATAAGTATTCACCATGACCAACAGCCCACCCAAGCTTTGATACCATGTTAACAATCTAGAAATGGAATTGATCATGGTGAAGGACATAGATTAAGCAACATAATTAAGGTGGATTAAACCACACTAAGAACTCCATGAGAGAGAGAGAGAGAGATTGCACACTCAACACTCAATTCTATTTACTTGCATATCACAATGAACCATACAATGATATAGGCCCTCTAGCCTTATCCCACTTTACATATCATCATCCATGTGGCAACTCCTTTTCCACTCTTTTGGTCAACATTCACACACCGTACAATATTACATGTGGCATTCCTATCTCACCACAATATCTTGCACCTCTAGGGTGCTTTCCCACATACACAACACCACAATTACATCTTTCAACAAAAAGAAGCTGTTGGGGCTGATGTGAGTGGAAATGTGGTTGCACAGAATGCAAGTCAGTAATCACAATCTTTGAGTGGACCAAGAGAGTCCTCATCTAGTGGTTCACTTGATAGACCATGGAGTGGCAAGCTGTGTCATAATACCAGTCCTACAAATGTGATTAGTACATCACATAAAGGCAAAGAGAAAGTGGTTGAGCCCCTTAGTATGCCTGACAACAGAAACCCTATAAGAGAGAACACAAGGTGAAATGTGAACATGCCAAGTGGAGTGGGTAGATGTGGACTAGTCAGTGTAGTCTAGCTATAGAATCTCTAGCAAAGGTATGTGGGTGCGAGCTACAAAACTTGCTAGTGATATAAATGTCGAATGGTCATGCAAGCGCCTCATGAGTGTCAGCTCATGTTGATCTTGAGATCTCAACAGTCCCCCTTAATCTCAACTCCAACTCATGAACTCCAAGCATATCTCAAAATATGTGGAACTTTTATTCGGATTATTGTATTGAATAGATAAAAGTAATCCTTTTGTTTTCATTGAAAAAAAATATTTCCAATGGAGTGCATGTGTAAACTCTATATCCAATTATGTGCATGAATAATGAATAGAAAAGAGAAGTTTGTTTATGGGTGTGCTAGTTCACAATAGAGTCCATGGACCCAATGGGGTAGGGCGGATGGCTAGACCCATTGGATTAGACTCGACTAGGCTAAGCTTATGAAATAGGTCTAAGTTATAAAGAATCAAACATTGGAAAGTGTGTGGTAGGGTGGACCCAAGAGTTATAGGTGCTTTCCAAATAGAGATCAAATTTGTTTAGTTAAACAAATACTTGGAAAATTTAAGGATTAGAAATTAGCAGATTATGGTAGAATGGTTACCATCACAATCGAGGAGTTGGACCATCGTGTTGAGTTGATGGGTCATACTTGTGGGAACGATGATGGGAATAGTTACCTGGAAGAATCATGTTCAACTCCTTCTATAAGGATTGTTCTAGTTCAGTTATACCTCAAAGCTACTAGATAATCAAACATCATGATATTAATACATGCGGTCCCTAGTGAGATAATCCACCCCTAAATTAGTTTCTCTCACTGTAGTTTTCTAGAGATATTATGGGTTAGGGGTCTCATATTTGGTATTAGAGCATGGTTCGCCTTTTTGAAAATGAAACTTATAATACTCTACTAGGTTTCAACCCCAAATCTCTCTGGGATCCTCATGCTATCTCATTAGCATGATATGATTGTCAAAATTGTAGGGGAAAAGGAAATGTGACACAACGACCAGAAGTTGGACTAAATGAACAAGTTTAAAACAAAATTAGCACTATTTATATTATTGAATCAAATGAGATACGATAAATGATAAATTGGGACTCTAATTTGGATGGGATAATCCCCAAAAACCTATCCTAATGCTAAGGAGCTCAATCAACTCATATCAAATAATTCATACAATGTTATGAGTGTCAAGCTTAAGCTACACATTAGCAGGTAGCTTCTGGTCACTATCTTATTCACTTCAGTTCACTATGCATAGGCTGCACATAAGACAAACTTTATAATGATCCTAGTAGCTCGTCTCGCTGATGGTAGATAGATGAGTCATGATTGCAACTTTATCTCCACAACCTTACCGTCGATGTATCAAGTAGGTGTGACCATAATTTTTTAAGGTTCCTATTCATTAAATTACACCAGCTAGACAGAACTACTTCTAGAAAAGACGAGGACCTAAAATTCCTCCTTTGATGTAGGAATCGCTTTTCACCAAACAAGTGGTGAATTTTCAAGGCTTTGCAAACCTTAGAGATGGTGTGAATCTTGCATCTTTTCACACCTTCTCTCAAGTTTAGCAACATCTCTAAACCTTTTTTTAGACCACTGACCCCAACAAGTTGATTTGGTTAGCTGATTCAAAAAGCTAACTTTGCCACACTTCATAGGATAGAAGATGACTCCAGTAATTGCTTTAGTCAACTGATTCATTTAGTTGACACCAATAGTTGATTCAGTGAGCTGATTGAGACAACTGACTTAGACTTCCAAAATGAAAAATTTTAAAATCCAAAACATGCTTATTTGTGGAAGACTATTAAGCCTTCCTTTGCTCCAAGCATGGAGAAACTGTGGAGCCTTCCCTTACTCTTCAAAAACCTTCCCTTAAGGGAAGCTCCATCATGCCAATGCCTACTCTATGCTTGAAAAAGAGCTCTTTTCCTAGGGCTTTAGTGAAGATGTCTACAACATTTTGTTTGGTATTGCAATGCTACAACATTATGTCACTAGAGTGTACCTTCTCCCTGATGAAATATACTCTGACTTTAATATGCTTGGTCCTTTGATGCATGACTCGATTCTTGGCTAAGACTTTAATTGATCTGTTATCACAAAGAATAGGAGTAGGAGAATCAACTCCATAAATACTAAGCTCCTTCAAATATATTTTTAGCCATATAGCTTCACAAGTTGAGGTGGTTAAGGCTTTGTATTCAGCCGTTGTGGATGATAGACTAATTGTATTCTACTTGTTAAAACACTATGAAATGGCTCCTGCACCAAGAAATAATGCATTGCCCCTACTAATTATTATGTCCATCAGATAGGCTGCATAGTCTAAATCCATGCAGACTTAGTGTGTCTCCTGTATATAAGATACCCTAATGCTGAGTGCCTTTAAAATATTTGAGCACTCTTTTGGCTATAGTCCAAAGAGATTATTTGGGGTTTTGCATAAACTGAGCAAGACTATTTCCTCCAAATCAGAGATCAGACCTAGTGATAGTCAAGTAAATGAGAGAACCAATCTGTTTTCTATACAAAGTAGTATTAGAAGAATGTCTTGTTTCATCCTTTGTTAGCTTCAGAGAGTGGATTCCATTGGTGTAGACAATGGCTTAGGTCTCCATACCAAACTTCTTGAGAATAGTCTACAACAAGTACTTTTTTTGAGAGATGAAGATACCACCTCTGTTGTGGTCTTGGCTACTTCAATCCCAAGGATATAGTGTAGGTATCAAAAGTCTTTCATTTCAAACTCAGCTCTGAGTTTGGATTTGATAGATGCAACCATGGCTTCATTTCTTGCTATCATAATCAAATCATCAACATATAAATGAACAAGAAAATGTCCTTCCCTCTTTCACCATGTAGTAGAGAGTATAAACTGCATGACTTCTAGAAAACTTGAGCTTTGATATTCTCATCAATTCTTTGATACCAAGCTCTTGGAGCTTTTGTAAGACTATACAATCTCTTCTACATCTTGCCTCTACATCTACGCATATAATCATCTTGCTCTCTCGAGTTATTTATTTAATCATGAAGTGAAGCTCTTTCCTTGTCTACATCTACATATAATCATCCCCAAAATGAAACTAGATTGCAATTGTTATAGATTTTTGAAGTGGTATGGTCCTCTCCTTTCTTGCCAAAAAAGAATGGTGTTGAACTCTTCTTCTCTCCTTTGCTTTGCTTTAGCCACACAATTGCCTGTCGTGCAAAAATAAATAAATAAAAATCAGCTTTATTCATATGCAAGCATGTGCATCCAAGATCGATGCAGTTTCCACATTGGAGATATGCACAACACACAACGGACTAGTAGCCCATAGTGTAGGCATTGGCACAGGCAGCCCACAAAGGCTACAACGGCCAAGTTAGTGGGAAATAACAACCAATATCATAAAGATTCCTTGACAACACTGAAGGGTGAAAACATGAAAGGGTGTATATACTATTGGCAAATGGGTGTACCATACTCTTTGTGTGTTCTAGGGTGAAAATAAAACAAATTTACATGTAAAATTCCATGTAAGGGAAGTGTGTGAATGTATCTCCCCAAAAATTCATGTTCATCAATGTCTTTTCCCAAAATTCCATGTTACATCAATGTCTTTTCCCAAAAATCCATGTTCCACTAACCCCTATTAGTTTTAAGGTTTTCTCAAATTTTGTGTTAGTCTATGCTTTCCCCGTATCCCTCCAACTTTCTAAATTTTTAACTTTATGCAATTTCCCCTCTAGAATAGAATAGGTGCATGTGAGGAGGAGGACGATCATGTCTAGTTGTTGAAAGTAGTAGCTTAAACGTAGAAATGTAGCTGAAGATAGAGCTTTGGGGCTGCAAAAACTATAGAATTAAATGCATGGTGGAAGAAAGTGGCCTCATTATTACAACTCACATCAGAGTGGATCAAAATTAAAATTCACACTGCTCAGCAAACCTCAAGTGCCATAAGAGCAACAATGCAACTAGAATTAGGAAGGACTTGGGTAGCTTTGAGATAGAAATAAAAATGGACAATGACAACCTAGACACACTAACAAAAGAGGCCTCAATGATGCACATTAAAGAGCTACTAGAGATGACACAATCAAATCTTAATCAAATTTGGACAAAACAATCCAAGCCCTCATGCAACATGGCCTTTGAGTGATGGTTCCTAAACCAATCAAACAGCCTACTTCTACAAACATTATTTTCAAGATAGATAGGCAAGAATTTGAATGTTTTATTATTTTCCTTCTGTATACTATATGTCCTAAGTTGATAGAATATTTAAATATTAAATGTGTGATGTATGACATGTTCATGTTATGTGGGCTTAGCTTTTCTAGGGAGACATTGGATGTGCTGATTACTCCATGTCTCCATATCTACCATATGCTTTGTGCAACAATGCACTTTTTGGAGAGCCTTCAACATCGTGCACCATTTTGTGAAGTAGACCACGTGTACCAGAAGCATGGATGGCTGCCTTGGGGTTTAATACAGTGATTCCTTGTAATTTTATTTTTCTAAAACAAGTTACATGTAATATGTAAGCTCCATGACATCACAGACAGTTAACCGTATTACAATCTTACAAGGCTACACTGTGTATTACATTGATTGGAGGTTCCCATTTTATATGAGGTGGGGCTACTAAGTTTCTTGAGAGCTTATGTTGTTGATGATGTGGAAACTTGATAGATGACCTTGTAGCTTACTCACTCTTTATCTTTTCCTTGTGCTTTTTGGCACCACATTTCTCAACACCCCCCTTGGTGCCAAATCTTTGGGCTACTGAATGTGGTCGGATGCCAGGTTTTACATTTTTCAACCCCCCTTGATGGTGGCTTGACCTATATTTGAGGCCTAAAGGTCATCTCTAAGAGTGAGGTCATCCCCTTGATAGAGACATGACCTATCTTTGAGGTATAGAGGACTCTTCTAAGAGTAGGGTTAGTTTGATTTTCACTCCCTCTCAGGGTGCTACTTTGGCTACTCTCTATTGGTAGAGTGTTGCAACATCTCAAATGGTTTTTGGCCTACTCCTTTGGTGACCTTTATAATGCCAGTTTGGGTAGTGCGTTGCTGGAGTTTTCCTTTCGCTGACTTCATGCTTTTCTTCATCTCTTTGCCTTTTTTTTCCTTGATTTCTTTTCTCCTTTTCCATTTTGGTGTTGCCCTCTTCACTATGCCTTTGGTTCTTTTTCTTACACACTGATGCGGCATTATCTCATGTGGTGGGTGGTCTTACCATGAGCTTCTTGAGTCTCTATGGCAATGTCTAAGACCCAATAAATGTGAGCACAAATGTAATATTTTCACGAGGAGGTCTTAGCCTGTATGGCCAGTGTCTAATCCCAATGCAAAACATATGTCACTACGACGTGCAATATGAATGCAGATCACACTTATTTTTAATGCAAGAAAATGTGTGATTACAAATTAAGTGCACGGGCACCAAAGCGTGTCATCCTCTTCCTTATTCTCTTCCAAGACATGGCAACTTGAACTTTATGCATGGCTAATTCTTTGAATGTTGTTATGCAAAATGATTCCATTAGATACCATGAGAAGTCAAGGATCATAACATTCTCCAAATCATGAGGGTCACTGCATAAGCTGATGATCCCGTTCTCCATTGTGTAGCATGTGAATGACTTTTCAAATCTCCATTGTGTACCAGGGGAATGACTTTTCAAATCTCCATTGTGTACCAGGGGAATGACTTTTTAAAGAAATAAGGTTTGGAACTTAAACAATATTCATTTTTTTAATTAAAAAAACTTATCGCCTGACTGTGTGGATGTTGACAGAGAGTAGATGTATAAGATTCCTCCCTCCAGTTTTCGAGATGTAAAGTTGTAACAAACTCTCCTTCAGTTTCTGTAATCATCCCCTATTCCAGAATGCAAGAAAACATTGTTTTCCCTTGTTTTTGGCCTAGAGAGAGAAAATGTTCTTAAGAGAGATAATACAAATTTGAGATATTTATGGATACAAAGTTTCTCCTTATATTTAAGACGAATTTCCCTAAAATTTAGGTTCAAAAAGAATTTTCCAATGTGCATTAGAAATTAATTGACTACGTGTATTTTTGACCTTAGCCTAAGGGTCCACATTTTTAGAAATTTTTGATTAAGGTCCAAATAAGGTTCTAAAGGGCCAATAGGATTAATCCAAGTGTTAGGATAACAAAAATACAAAGAATAAAATAAAATCTCCCAAAAATGAGTAAATGCTCACATACGATGAAGAGTTGACCAAGCACTAGGTTTATTAGTAAAAAATGAGATTTAGTAGTAAAAGAATCAATTTTTGACACCTCAGTAAAGGAGGGAGGGGGATCATGAAGAAGGCACCTATTTCACATGATTACTTGAAGTTTTTAATTTATAAAAATCAGATATTTCATCTCTCCTCTCTCCTCCTTCAAAAAATGGATCCAAAAAGTGAGCTTAACTGGTACAAACCTTGTCCAAATTGAATCAAACTGAAGCTGGAAGCCTCTAGAGCCCAGTTGGACTTGGCTAGTGGCCCCCTTACCTATAAATAGACCCTCATTCCTTTGTATTTTCATCTTTGTGTATTTACATGATGCCAGTATTATCTTCAAGTTACTAGTGTAATTTTATTATCCCTCTATTTTGCCTCTTCTCTTGGGAAGCTTTGGAGCTTCACAAATCTTCATCCTCTCTTGGAGATTACCCTCTCCATCTTGGTGGCCAAGCTTTCCTTATGGGCTTCATTTCTTTCTAAAGAATCAAGCCAAAAACCAAGAGTAAGCCTAAATCCATGGTGTTTCTCTATCTTTTTCCATAGTAATCTTCTTTCCAACCTCTCTAATGCTTGGGAAGCATTTTAATCAATGGGTTAGAAAGAATATTACTATTGAAAAATTCAACTTTTAAATATTCTACTTTCTTAAAACCAATATTTTAGTGATTCCTAATGTTTAATTGGATTAATGCTAATCTTTTATGCTTAAATTTAATATTTTTGAATATTAAAATTTCTCTTTTGGTAAGAATAATAATCTTTATAATTGGATCCTTGTTAGAAGGATGGATCTTACTGCTAATCTCATTATCTTAATCAAAACTCTAGGCTTGAAAAGCTACCGAAGAAGATTAAGTATTTTTATGGTTTTAATCTAGTTAAAAATGATGATTAATTCTTTTAAGCTTGTTTATGGTTAAGAAAAATCATTTTAACTCATTTTAAGTTGAAAGAGAGTTATGCTAACATTTTTTTAAGTATTTTCATATAGGAATGATAAAGGGATATTTTTAAGAATAATCAAGAGGTTAAAATATAATTATGCTTAGGTATGCATAGTGAATTTTTAGTTTAAAAGAGGAAGTCCCACCATAATTCAAAATTATGTATAAATATTTAAAAGTAGAATTTTTAGTATTCTCAGAAATTACAACAAAGCTAAGGTGAAATTTTATCATTAGAAAAAGAAGGATTTGTATAAAATAAATTTTATTCAAAAAGTGTAATTTTAGACATTATCATTTTATAGAAAATGCGGGGAAACTATGGAAAAAAAAATTCAACATTAGAAAATGAATTTTATGCATAATTAATTTTTTTGCTAAAAGTGGAATTTTAAGCATTCTGATTTCATAGAAAATATGGTGAAATTATGGTAAAATCTTTATCATTTTAGAAAATAGAATTTATGCATAAATAACTTTTATATCAAAAGTGAAATTTTGAGTATTATCATTTCTTAGAAAATATGGAGAAGCTATGGAAAAATTTATATCATTAGAGAATGAATTCATGTATAATAAATTTTATGCTAAAAGTGGAGTTTTGAGCATTATTCAATTGTCAAAAAAAAGGTTATGCACAAATTTTATCATTCAATTTATGAGAATTATGGAAATGATTCATTTAGATAAATGGATTAGTGTTTATACTGAAAGAGGAAATATGGGTATAATTGATTTTGTAAATCCCATGAATCTTTTATTCAAAAAAGAAGAATATTGAGCATATTTTATTTTAAGAAATTTGAGAAAGAATGTGAAAATATTCATATGAATACATCGAGAAAAAATGGATAATTCTTAATCTGAAAAAGGAAGTTTGAACACATTTAACTTCTGGAGTTTTGAAGTATACGTCTAGATTCTTGAAAAATAGAATCTTGGAGTACATTCTGAACGGGAAAAGGATTTCCCAGAAAAAGATCAAAAACACGCTTAGTTGGATGAACGTGAGTACTTATGGACTGACTTATTCCTTTTTTTTGTGCATAACCTTTTTTTTGAGAATTTATATCATTAGAGAATGAATTTATGCATAATAAATTTTGTGCTAAAAGGTGGAGTTTTGAGCATTATTCAATTGTAAAAAAAAAGGTTATTTAGTATGATGTGAATGGATGTGGAAGGATGTGAGTGGATGCGATATGATGTGAATGGACATGGAATGATGTGATATGATGTGAATGGATAAAGGGTGATGTGAATGGATGTAGGACAATGTGAATGGATGTGAAATGATGTGAATGTATGTAGGACAATGTAAATGGATGTGAAATGACATGGAATGATGTGGAAAGATGGGAGTTTGTTGGAAACTATATTTGTATATGAAACCTACTTTTAAAGATTGTTTTACGTCAAGAATGCTAGGGGAAGCATTTTGACTATCTTGTCAAATGAGGTCGTGATGAGGACCTAAGTGAAAAGGTTGTAACAGCTGACGGAGAGTCAATGAGGACGTCTCGCATGGCAAGTAGGCCGAGGTCTTGAATAGCCTCGTTCGATTAAAATGGTGAGCTTCCGGTACGGTGGATGAGGGACCAAGGAAGCGGCCTATGATTTAAGTTCTAGGTGACCTTCGAAGGAGCCTAGAGGATGCTGACCATATGGTGCTCAGGCTCTGGGTCTCGCCCTAGATACCCACACGTGCGTCGAGGAAGAAAATGCATTGGAGTTGTTTTCTGAACACAGGCATGGATCTGGTTGAATGGCCTTGCTGGTCTTCAATAGATGAGTTCATGGCTCTTTTACATGGATCTTTTTGATTGATCTAGCTGATCTTCAATGGAGAGTCCATATGAATTTTATGAAATTATACCCCTAGGTACAATGGGCTAGGAACTATTGAAAAGGTGCCTGAGTGAAGTACTAGGTAAGCCTAGAGGGACTGACTAGGTGGTGAGCATTCTAGTTTTATTGATGATGCCATAGGTACACTGAGGAAGGAATGATTGAAATTTGGATTTTATAGTTGGAAAGTAGAAAAGTTGGAAATTGGACATGGAACTAGAATACTAAGGACTATGATGGTAACACTATGGTTTTATTCCAATTCTGCCTTCTTAAAGACAACGAATCTGTGAAAAGACAATTTTCATATTGGGTGCCTAAGTGGTGTGTCTATTTAAGTTTTGCATGAGAGCCGGCTACTAGGGGGCCTAGGAACTCTTTTCCATGGTACCTGCTGGGACAAAACATAACCAAATTTTTATAATGGATCCTATCAATACAGTGGTTGGGCGGTTTGTAACCCATGGGATTGGATGGGGTGGGGATTCCTATAATAAAATTTAATTCTGTTCAAGTTATGATAGTTGATGTAAATCACGGATAATCCTTGTTCTATGGAAAAGAATCAATGGCGGCTATGCCTCTTTAATGGGGAAAAAAGTGTTGGTCTATATGATCCAAGTGCAAGTTCCCCCCTTTATCCGACCATGTGACTTGGGGGTTTGATCGGAATGCAAAAGGGTAGTTAAGGCTCTTGATTAGATTAGAAGATTTTTCCTGGAGGAATCATCTATGCTTTCTGGGCGAGGGAAGTTTTTTCTAGGTTTGGTTTTGGAAGAACCGAGAGATTAGTCTCTTGTCCGGATGTTCATGGGCGAGGCCCCAAGTGGGAAGCTCTACCGTGCGTCGCAAGAGGTTGCTACTTCTGCTGCCCGCACACTACAATTCAATGCGCAAAGAGGGCAAGGATATTTTAGCTGGTATCAGAGAAAATTTACTAAAATTGATAAACCAAGAAGCAATAAATGTCAAAAATTTATGAGTAGTAGTAAAAGATTGTAATTGCTTATTAAAACTCGTACGAATTGATATTCAGAATGAAAATTCATAAATTGGGAATTGTGTTTTTAGATAGAAGTACCGCAATTGTGTGAAATCCCTGACTTGCTTGAGGCCTAGATATGATGGCATTTGTCCTATAACACCAAGCACCGTGAAAACCCATATATAACATGGCTATAATTGCAGCTCTTTACTGACAATGACAGAGAAAATGTTCTAGATAGAGGTAATACAAATTTGAGATATTTTTGGATACAAAGTTTCTCCTTATATTTAAGATGAATTCACCTGAAATAGAAGTTAAAAAATAATTTTTCAATGTGCATTAAAAATTAATTGAATATGTGTATTAGAGACCTTAACCTAAGGGTCCACATTTTCAGAAAATTTTTATAAAGGTCCAAATAAGATTCTAAAGGGCCAATAGGATTAATCCAAGTGTTGGGATAACAAAAATACAAAGAATAAAATAAAATCCCCCAAAAATGAGTAAATGCTCACACAAGATGAAGAGTTGACCAAGTACTAGATTTATTAGTAAAAAAATAAGGTTTAGTAGTAAAAAAATTAATTTTTGACACCTCAATAAGGAGGGAGGGGGATCATGAAGAAGGCACCTATTTCACATCATTACTTGAAGTTTTTAATTTATAAAAATCAGATATTTCATCTCTCCTCTCTCCTCCTTCAAATTGGATCCACCAAAAAGTGAGCGTAAGTGGTACAAAACTTGTCTAAATGGATCAAACTGAAGTTGGAAGCCTCTAGAACCCAGTTGGACTTGGTTAGTGGCCTCCCTCACCTATAAATAGACCCTCATTCCTTTGTATTTTCATCTTTGTGTATTTACATGCCAGTATTATCTTCAAATTAGTGTAATTTTATTATCCCTCTATTTTGCCTATTCTCTTGGGAAGCTTTGGAGCTTCACAAATCTTCATCCTCTCTTGGAGATTATCCATTCCATCTTGGTGGCCAAACTTTCCTTGTGGGCTTCATTTCTTTCTAAAGAATCAAGCCAAAAACCAAGGGTAAGCTTAAATCCATGGTGTTTTTCTATCTTTTTCAATTGTAATATTCTTCCTGACCTCTCTTATGCTTGGGAAGCATTTTATTCAATGGGTTTTTCTTAAAACCAAGCTTTTAGTGATTCATAATGTTTAATTGGATTAATTCTAATCTTTTATGCTTAAATTTAATATTTTTGATTAGTAAAATCTCTCTTTTTGTAAGAATACTAATCTTTATGATTGGATCCTTGTCAAAAGGATAGATATTAGTGCTTTTCAAATTATCTTAATCAAAACTCTAGGCTTGAAAAGCTACAAAAGAAGATTAAGTATTTTTATGGTTTTAATCTAGTTAAAAATGATGATTAATTCTTTTAAGCTTGTTTATGGTAGGAAAAATCATTTTAACTCATTTTAAGTTGAAAGAGAGTTATGCTAACATTTTTTTAAGTATTTTAAATGGATATTTTTGAGAATAATCAAGACGTTGAAATATAAATATGCTTAGGTATGCATAATGAATTTTTAGTTTAAAAAAGGAAGTCCCACCATAATTCAAAACTATGTATAAATATTTAAAAGTAGAATTTTGAGTATTTATAAGAATCGCAACGAAGCTATGGTAAAATTTTATCATTAGAAAAAAAAGGATTTGCATAAATTAAATTTTATTGTAAAAGTGTAAGTTTAGACATTATCCTTTCATAGAAAATGCGGGGAGACTATGGTTAAAAACTTTCAGCATTAGAAAATGAATTTTATGCATAATTAATTTTTATGCTAAAAGTGGAATTTTAAGCATTCTCATTTCATAGAAAATATGAAAAAAGTATGGTAAAATATTTATCATTAGAAAATGAAATTTATGCATAAATAAATTTTATATCAAAAGTAAAATTTTGAGTATTATCATTTCTTAGAAAATATGGGGAAGCTATGGAAAAATTTATATCACTAGAGAATTAATTTATGCATAGTAAATTTTATGCTAAAAGTGGAGTTTTGAGCATTATTCAAGGAAATATGGGTATAATTGATTTTGTAAATCCCATGAATTTTATTCAAACAGAAGAATATTGAGCTTTTTTTTATTCATATGAATACATCGAGAAAACATGGATAATTCTTAATCTGAAAAGGAATTTTGAACACATTTAAGTTTTGGAATTTTGAAGTATATGTCTAGATTCTTGAAAAATAGAATCTTGGAGTACATTCTAAATGGAAAAAGGATTTCCCAGAAATAGACCAAAAATACGCTTAGTTGGATGAACGTGAATACTTATGATTGAATTATCTCGAGATTCCCTAGAAAAGGAATCTAGAATCCTTGAGAGGATCAAGGATCCAAAAAGTAAAATTTAGATTTAATGGAATAGAGAAAAAGTTACCTTTAACTAAGCCAAGTAATTGGTGGAGACTTAGAAGTTTCTATCAGTATGGAAAGTAGAGTAACTGTACTTTTAACCTGGTTAAATGTGAATAGATCTTAAATGATGTGAATGGAAGCGAGATGATGTGAATGGATGTGGAATGATGTGAAATGATGTGAATGGATGTGGAATGATGTGAATGGATGTGAGATGATGTGAATGGATGTGGAATGATGTGAATGGATGTGATATGATGTGAAATGATGTGAATGGATGTAGGATGATGTGAAATGATGTGAATGGATGTGGAATGATGTGACAAAACATAACCTAATTTTTAATGGATCCTATCAATATAGTGGTTTTGGGAGGTTGGCTAACCCATGGGATTGGATTCTTGGCCAACTGTATACTGCTAATGTTGTCACAGAAAATAACTCCACACTGATAGACCCAAATCTGCAAGTAGCTTTCTCAACCAAGCTACCTCACATGCTGCCATAGCAGCATCTCTGTACTCGGCCTCTGTACTGGATAGAGCAACCGTAGGCTGCTTCTTGCTGCTCCAAGTCACAGCAGCACTCCCCAAAGAAAACATGAAGCCACTAGTAGATCTTCTATCTGAGATACTACCAGTCCAATCAGCATCTGTGTACCCATGTACACATATCTCTGTCGCAGTTTCATAAACTAGTCCACAATGCAAAAAAGTAGACCTCACATACCTTAGTATATCTCAATGCATCCAAATGCGGCTTCCAAGGAACCTGCATAAACTGACTCACTAACCCAACAGCATAGCTCAAATCTGGCCCGGTGATCGTCATGTAGATCAAGCTTCCTACTATACGCCTATACATAGTAGGATCCTCCAAAATCTCTCCAGAATCTTCATCCAACTTGCCATTCTGATCCAATGGCACTGAGATAGGCTTACAACCTATCAGACCATACTTGGACAACATGTCCAAGCCATACTGTCTCTACAGTAATCCAATACCATGTGGTGACCTAATCACCTCAATGGATCTCTGCATCATGGTCCCCCGTAATGATCAGGTCATCTACATAGATGACAACAAGCACAATCTCTCTATTATTGTGTCTCACATACAGCAAGAAATCTGCATTGGTTACATGAAAAACAATAGTGACAAGATATTTAGAAATCTTGTCAGACCATGCTCTTGGTGCTTGTTTTAAGCCATACAAGGCTTTCTTCAACCTGCAAACATGCTCAGGGTGACTCACATCCTCATAACCAAGTGGCTGCAACATATACATCTCTTCCTGCAAATCCCCATGCAAGAATGCATTCTTTACATCCATCTGATGTAAAGACCATTGCTTTGACGCAGTCACTACTATCACAGCTCTCACTGTTGCCATCTTGGCAACTGGGCTGAAAGTTTCCTCATAATCAATGCCATATGTCTGCGCATATCCTTTGGCTACCAATCTAGCCTTGTACCTGCTTATGCTTCCATCACTGTTATGTTTTACTTTGTACACCCACTTGCATCCAATGGCTTTCTTGCCTTCAGGAAATTGCACTAAATCCTAAGTCTCATTTCCATATAGTGCATCCATCTCCTCATCCATAGCTTTCTCCCAACATACATTTCCAATAGCTCATCAATGCATGTGGGATCTACAACCTACACAACTTTTGCCATGTATGCATAGTGATGTGCCACATAACCATCATAGGTAAACCTCTGCACAGGATTCTTCACTCTCCCAGATCTTCGCAGCTTTGCATTCATAGCTTCCATGGCCTTCTTTACACTAGGTGTTCTCATATAGCTGGTATCCCAAGATCCTCATCAAGGCTCATCTCTAAGCCACTAGACTCTCCATCAACATGAGAATGCCCTGCAGAAATGTCAAGCATACTAACGGGCTCAATCACTTTCTCTTTACCTTTATGTGATGTACTAATCACATTTGCAGGACTGGTATAATGACGCATCCTGCCACTCCATGGTCTATCAACTAGACCACTAGATGAGGACTCTCCTGGTCCACTCAAAGACTATGATTGCTGACTTGCATTCTGTGCAACCACATTTCCACTCACATCAGCCCCAACAGCTTCTTTTTCAATAGCATACCAGCTGCTCATCTCATCAAAAACAACATCCCTTCTTACCCTCAACTCACATGTAGCACGGTTATAACACCTGTATCCCTTTTGCTCAAGGGAATACCCAATAAACACACATTTTTTAGCTTTTGGATCCAGCTTAGTTTCTCAACTCATCTGGCACATGCACATATGTAATGCATCCAAAGACTTTCAGATGAGACAAATCAGGTTTTCTGCCAGTAAACCTCTCCTCTGGAGCTACATCATGTATGGCTGCAATTGGAGTCCTGTTCATGATGTAAACTGTTGTAAAAATAGCCTCAGCCCAATAGCTATGTGGCATATTCTTCTCTCCCATCAATGCTCACACAATCTCAGGCAGCAATGTGCCTATTTTTCTGCTCAACAACTCCATTTTGCTATACGGAGTGTATCTGCATGTAAACTGTCTCCAAATACCATTCTTCTTCAAAAAATTAGAGAAATCATTGGAGAAGTACTCTCCCCCTCCATCTGACCTTAGGCACTTTACATATTTCCCTGTTTGCTTTTCAACCATAACTCTGAAATTCTGAAAATGAGTGAACACCTCCCTTTGGCCAACTGAAACCAGATTCTTTGTTATATTTGGAACATGAAGTACATCTGCAAGGTACTTCACTTTGCCATCCTACATAGACAATGGCACATCTCCAACATGGGAAATTGGATGAGCAGTGTCGTCCCTTGTTTCCACAAAACCTGGTCTTTCAAGGTTTTTCATCTGCTTGAACCACTCCCCGCATGTGGTTCCAAGCACCTGAATCAACGTACCATACATCATCTTTATGTGCTATTTCAACATTTTCAGACATGGCATTAACGACATGCTGCATAACAAACAACCTTTCATTATCCTCATTGTTTCTACTCAAGGATGCATAGTTGTTTTGCTACAATTTTCCATTTTCCATGTCAGCCTGCTTCTTATAACAATCTACCTTCACATGTCCAGGCTTACCACCATAATAAAAGCATCCACGTGTATCATTATACTGCCTTTGCCAATTTCCACAACCTCTTTGACTCCCCCTGCCTTTGAATTAGCCTCTTTCACCTGTGTGTTGTTGTTGTTGTGAATTCTGAGACCGTTATGTCGTCTTCTTGAACTTGTGTAGAAGGCATGTTGCTTTGAACTATTTTTGTTTTGTGAAGACTGTTGGTCTTCACCCAAGCTCTTCTCTTCTATAATCAACATAGACACCAAATCTGTAAAATTAGGAATGTTCTCCCGAGTCTGAATAGACATCTTAAACACCTTGTATTGTGGCCTGAGACCACGTAGACAGACTTCCACCTTATCATCATCATCTACTGAAATGCCAATAGATGCAAGGGATTCTATAATACCCTTGATCTTCAATGCATAGTCATTCACAGACATACTCTTTTTCTTCACAGTATGTTCATTCTTCAACTGTATCTTTCATGCCTTGGTATTCATTTCATAGAGTTTTACCAAGGTGTCCCATGCCTCCTTGGGGGACTTGGCATCCTGTATGTGCCCAATAATGGTGTCCTGTATACTGATAGAGAGCCAATATATAACTTTTCTGGCTCCTTAGTTTCAATCCTTGTTATATACATCAACTCTCAAGAGACATAGCGAGGCGCTATGTGACATCTCTTGGAGGATTCGATTATGATCGCATACATGCATGTGTCAATGATTGCATTCTCTTTCGTGGGACGCATAAGGAGGCTCGACATTGTCCCACTTATGGTGAAGCAAGGTATAGAACAGATGTGTCAATTAGCCCTAAACCCTAAACCACCAATTCAAATTTGTAATTTAGAATGTTTACTTAAATAATTCGTCAAGACTTGCATTGCTCCATCCATAAACTGTTTGTATATTGAGTAGTTCAAGTGAAGCATGTAAAATAGAGAATGTGCACCCTTCAAAAACCGGTGTCGATGAAGCCTTGTAAAGATTCTCTTGTTCCATATCATCGTCGTCCATACCTTTGGGATCATCCCTAAAAAGATACCGCACCATATCATCAAACACTTCCTCTTCCACAACTTCGTGGGGTGCAGGGCTATTGTCATCCCTTTCCCACTCATCTCTGACAATAGATCCCAAAGCTCTCGCATCATCTCGTCGACGCTTTGCGTGCTCTCGCCGTGCGTAGGGCACCATGTTAGGGTGTGGTACTGCATCCTGCTTCAATTAGAGTATATATATTACAACTCCATTAATTTAATTTGGATACCATGAGTCATTTGAATACTATCAATTTACATCTACTCACCTCTAAACCTGTTGGTTGTCCCACATATTCATGTTCCCTAGTGTGCACCACATGAGTCTGCTCATCATGTAAAGCATTTGAGACATGCATTTCATTGTCCTCGCCTCTTGTGTGTTAGCATCTCCAACATTCATTGTATAGCTATCCATAGTGTTCTAAGTGTAGAGATAGCTAGTGTTCACGTGATCGTCTTTCACGATAGAAGTGAAAGAGAACCGTATGCTCTGATACCAATGTAACTTGGTTGAACACAATGCTAATCAATACACTAAGATTTGATGGACACATGCTCAATACAAGAAATAATTTGTTGAATTAACAAGAGACACACAATGAGCCAGAACGGCCGGCGCTCTTCCAAGCACATTGTGCTTACAAGAATCGGTCCTAGGGTCATTCTTATTCCAAGGGAAATCTTGATGTATTTTGAATGCATATTGAAAGAATGGCCCTAGGGGTTTAACACAAGGAAGTGGAGAATGGCCTTAGGGCCATATGACCACACCCTAACATGGTGCCCTATGCACAGCGAGAGCACGCAAAGCGTCGACGAGATGATGCGAGAGCTTCGGGATCTATTGTCAGAGATGAGTGGGAAAGGGATGACAATAGCCCTGTACCCCACGAAGTTGTGGAAGAGGAAGTGTTTGATGATACATGGTGCGGTATCTTTTTAGGGATGATCCCAAAGGTATGGACGACGATGATATGGAACAAGAGCATCTTTACAAGGCTTCATCGACACCGGTTTTTGAAGGGTGCACATTCTCTATTTTACATGCTTCACTTGAACTACTCAATATACACACAGTTTATGGATTGCCATTTTCTGTGTTTACAATATATTTTGTTCTTGAAGGTTGTTCTTTCTGAATTACACAGTCTTAAATCTTATGTTTAACACCGTTTATCCGTTATTAATCGTATCATTAATTATGACGAATAACAGGTTGGCACATAGTCAATGCTGCATACTACCACCTCGGCTCGACGAACTTCCTCCATACTCGACAGTTGGCATTCCCATCCTTTACCAACGGTGCCATGTAGAGATGGAGGTAATGGAAGCCACGGGCGTCATCCAATTTGATGACTCACACATGGCATTCTCGATGGACTTTACACCTGAGGAAGCTACGGAGGCAAAAGCCTTTTTTTGATCACATGGCCTTGATGAAGTCTCCAAAGACGAAGGTCACAAAAGCACCTACAATGGCCATGATTGAGGGGACAATGGCCAAGGAGCACAGCCACCTCCACCTCCACCACCCTCATCTCCCTCGCATCAACCTCCACCCCCCATCCCCTCTCCTGTAGGCACTAGCACCCAACCACCACCACCACCACCCCCATCCCCATCTGGAACCTCAACCCTCCCCCTCTTCCCCTCCCAATCATCTCTACCACTCTGTTTTCCCACTCCACCTCCCTCACCAACCCCACCCTCCCCTCCATTCATCTCTTTACATTTAGGCATGCACACAACCCTTGCCAATATACTTCAACATCTAAAAGGCCTCCCCCCATCCTTCATGTTAGCATCAACTTCATTGCCTACCCCTTCACCCTCATGACATACTACACACCCCTCCCCTCACCCTTGAAAGAAGGCGAAATTCCTTCGTTGCCACCACTGCGCGAGGAAGTCAACCCTCCACTCAATCCACTTAACTTGCGGGACCCCTTAGACAAAACGGAGTTTAAGCAGGCCATCTAAATTATGCTCAATCAACAACTCTAGGTGGCACCGATTACCCACATCATGGATTGCATGGACATCCATGTCTTGCTTCCGTACATAGAGACCAATAAGCATTGCACATGGCAACAAGAGCATCCACCCCAACAGCGAGGAGGCTACCATTGGCAACCCGTTGTTACTTGACCCATCACTTTCAATCTTATGGGTGAGAAGCTGGCCTGGAGCCCTTCACTTGGGATACCTACTGCAAGGCACCATGCCCCCTTTGCATCGACCCAGGGTACCTGTGCTAATCTGAAGAAAGTGGGCTTGGAACCTCTTCCATGAGCAACAATAAAAGAACCCAAAGCTGTAGTTTAGCTTTTCGTGGTTTGCTCCTTCGATGTCATAGCAACCTTGCATAGAAGAGACCATGATCAAGTGCTTCCATGAGTTCATCCAAAGATCTGATCAAGTCCTAGACCCAACTATGATAGCAAAATGATCATATCCTTCAGCCTTATCATCATGCTGCGGGAGGCCTTCCTTGACTGGGACTACTACCACACGAAGGCACACAAGGCTTGGCCTACCACACAAGGCTTGGCCTACAACATTAACAAAGATCCGATACCACTCAAGTAAATTTTAAGCTACTACGAGCGCATCATGTGGATGCCTTCGTGGCACCTTCAAATGTTTGAAGACATGATCGAGAATACATTTTGGACAAGATATCAAGTCTTCCATTGAGCACCCCCTACTCTTACCTCATACCGCGACTCTATCCACATTCACATCTATGAATCTACTACCACTAGATCTGGCCAATTCCAAGGATGGACGTGAATTGGGGAGGGGGTATGTTAACCACTCTGGTTAACATTATGATCTACTACCGCTATATTCAACCAGCTCTAAGGACCTGAATTAGGGGAGAGGGGTATGTTAACCACTCTAATGAACATTACTTTTCAAGTATGGCTATGCTCATTGTAACTCATCCTTTATAACCGTGAAAAGAGCATAATGATAAAAGAGACATGGGATGATTGAGCTTACGACTTGTGTAATGCCAGTCATCATAGGAAAGAGTTGTACACATAGAGCTAGAAAGACTAGTTTTTGGGACCCTAATTGTAAATGGGCAGTAGGCCATTATAAACTAAGAGCTCTTGTATATAAGACAGTTTATGAAATATGAAAAGGGACCCTCCCATTAGTCTCATTTGAGTTTTCCCTTTCTCTCTCTCTCTCTCTCTCTCTCTCTCTCTCTCTCTCTCTTATGAGCTTGTGGATGCATGCTTTCTTGTTATTGCTTGCATGGTTGATTGTTGTGGTGTGTTCTTGTAGGGATGATGATGACATCTATTCTCCCCTCTCTTTTCTCTCTACCAAGGTCCCTCTTGCATACATGTGGAATGGAGTGAAGGTTGAGCCTTCCATAGCTCCCTCCTTCTTTCTCTCTACATAGCTCCCTCGTTCTTTCTCTCTACCTAGCTCTTGAATCTCTACTTGGGTGACACAAGGAGAGATGGAGTGAGCCCCTAGCTGCTTCACATAGAGAAGTTATTCCTCATTAGGGTTGGTTAAGTGTATATCTTTGAACTCGACCCTTGCATGTTGTTTCTTTCCTTTCAAAATACAATAAGATTGTCACACTGGATTAACAATGCATTCAAAATACAACACCGTCACTAGAAAAATGTCCCTAGGGCCATTTTCATAAGCACAATATGCTTGAAAGAATGGTCCAAGGGCCATTCTAAAGAACACCATCCATGGTGTGCTTTACAATGGCCCTAGGGCCATTATCCACTCCCTTGTGTGATTTCTACATATGCATGCAAAATATATCAAGATTGTCCATGGAAGAATGGCCCTAGGGCCATTGTTTTGTAAGAAAAATATGCCTAAAAGAATATACTTAGTGCCATTTTTAAGAACATTGTAATGTTGTATTTTTCATCCACGGTGTTATTGAAAAAAATGGTCCTAGGGCCATTCTACCATCCATGGACCATCTTGTTGTATTTTGCATCCATAGTGTGCTTGAAAGAATGGACCTAGGGCCATTATTTTAATATGCATTGAAAATACATCAAGGTTGTCCATGGAAGAATGGCCCTAGGACCATTCTCAACTCAATCCTCATAGCTTCTACAAAGTGACTGGGTCTTTCACCTCCTTTTTCTCTTTGATCCTTTCATTCAGCACTTCAACAAACTTGTCCTTCTTCAGAAACTCAAGAGGAAATTGATTCTTCCCAAGGTCTTGAGCATATTCCTCCATGCAGTTTCAAGCCTATTCATAAAATCTGACACTTCCTCATACTCTCCTTGGTTCAACCTCTTCAACTCTCCAGAAGTTCTCAAGAGTATCTGCCTTTCCATATCTTTTCCTCAAGGCTTCTCTCAGCCCACCATCCCAACTTCCTCTTTCATCATTTGTGGCCTCATACTCAAACCACTTCCTAGTTGCATCCTCTAGCAATAGACTCACTAGTTTCAACTTAAAAGATTCCTCATCTATGTTGTTCCTCAAAGATGCCAACTTAACTCTCCTCAGGAACAAATCAACATCTTCTCCCTTGTCACCTTTGAACACATTAATTCCAAACCCAAACCCTCCATTGGTTTTGCATTGATTAGCAAGTGGATTCAAACCTGTTGTGATCAAATCCCTAAACAAGAACCTAATGATCCAAACCCAGCCTCACCATTGGTTCTACGTTTATTAGAAAGTGGATTCCAACCTGCTGTTGTGACCAAGTCCCTAAACAAGAACCTGATGATCCTCAGTGAGGGCACCAAAGCATGTGGGGTTGCTTGGTGATGACCTTTATAACACCACCAACACACACACACACAAGAAGAAAACAAAAAGGGATCAGAACTAGGGGACACTAAGATCCCAACTCCAAGGGCACCAATCAACTCCGCCCCTATCGTGAGTCCTTCAAGTGCTAACACAATCAAACACCTCCACACCTTCCAATCCAAGTCACCTCCTTCCTCAGTCCTTGAGCTGACTCCAACACATCTGATCCTCCACCTATATAGCCCAATTGACCTCTTCTGACACCAGCTGGCCTAAATCCTCCCCAGCTCACACACAGTTAACAACCATAGCGTGAATCCTCCCCAGCTAGACACACAGATGACTATAAGCTAACTATAAACAGAATCAGATGGTTCTGAAATGAGTCTTCCTAGATCTTCTATAATCCCCCAACATTGGCTAGCCTAAAATCCATAACCCTAACGTCTTAGCAAACACTTTGTTGACCCTCTACTGACCTTCTACTAACACCTACCTAGCTAAAATGGACTCACCTGCCTGATTGAAATGGACTCACCTGCCTGAATTAGACCTAGCTGAATCATATTCTTTCTCTCACTTATATGCAAACTCTCCCTGACTCTCAGCCTCCTCTTATCTCAATGACATATCACACTATAGGCTCTCTGTTCTGCTAACTACAGAGACAAATAACTAACTCCAATCTAACTGAATTGACTTAACTGATTCCAACTCAGCTGGATAAAACTTCCTCTCCTATGTGTCCTCTGACACTCTTAGATTCTCAAAACACTCAAAGATGGTAAGGATCCAACACTATAGACACTCAATTGATAACATGTGTCTCATAGGCTAACTTTCAGTTACTACTCAATCCACTAACATGTCTAACAAACTGACTGATGTGAGACTACAAATAGACCTCTGAGAGTCATCTCAAACTCATAAATACTTTCCAAGATCCCAAACAAGACAAACCAAGCCCTCTACACCTTTTAACTGACTTTATCTGCTGATACTCGATTGACTCTCTACCTTCTCAACAAACCAGGCCCTCTAACTGAATTGACTCAGCTGATTCCAACTCAACTCGATCAAACTTTCTCTCCTATGTGTCCTCTGACACTCTTAGATTCTTAAAACACTCAAATATGAAAAGGATCCAACACTATAAACACTCAATTGATAACATCTGTCTCATAGGCTAACTTTCGATTACTTCTCAATCCACTAACACGTCTTACTACTGAGTGAGACTACAAATAGACCTCTGAGAGTCATCTCAAACTCATAAATACTTTCCTTGATCTGGAACAAGCCAAACCAAGCCCTCTACACCTTCAACTGACTTTATCTGATACTCAATTAACTCTCTACCTTCTCAAGTGAGCACTGACTCAGCACACTAGATCCCCAGACTTCAGACTAACACACATAGATGATCTATCCCCATAAACCCAATCAAAACCACACATACATCATAACAAAAACATCAAGACAAAAGATAAAATCCAAACTCTTTGTCTGCTTGAGATAGACAAAAAAAAACTTCAATGTCTCAATATCCCTGAGATGTGGGCACAAACATAAGAAGAAAACACCAAAAAAACTAAAAGACCCCCCACAAGTAGATCCCGATGACAACGCTTCACAACATTATCTCACCCAAGACTTCAAACTTCACAAGAAATTAGCACATTCAGGTGACACTCATCAGTAGTAGCTACAATTGAGAAAGAACTGGTCTAGACCAAGTCTCTCTAGCATAGATGCTGCTGCTGCTCAGAGAATCTAGGGCACACACATCCTAGCCGACTCTCTAGTCTTTAGTACTCCCTCTAGTTTGACCTGAACAAATCTTCTCACATTGTGCTAGTCTTCTCTTCTGCAATCTTCAAAAACTGTAGGAATTGTATCTTGCAAAATTCAATCAAAGAAAACTGACCTGTAAGACTTCTCCACTATAGACTTGCTCCAACTCTCTTTCCTCTCCTTGTTGGTATCTCTAGCCATACCTCTTGGAGAATGACTCCTGTGGTCACACTAACCACTTCTCTTCGGAGAGTCCATTCTCTCCTTTTTTCTCTCCCCCTCCTTCTTCAACTCGTCATCGCCTCTCTTTCTTCCCGAATGTTACACTGCCTAGCTTACTCGATCGCCCATATACTTTATTCTTTCATTTGTCACCTACACAAATCCACTAGTCTTCCAGGTCGCTTTTGCCACTTGGGATCCTCTACACACTTTCTTATATACACTTCTTCCACCTATACATCTTGTTTGGGCTAGGCTCCAGATTCGACTCACAATGTCATCACACTTCCCTCAGGATAAAAGAAGAAGTTCACTCCCTTGGAATCAAGCATGTAGAATATGATGATCTCATCACAAAATTCCGCCTGCCTTTGAAGGAAAAGCCAAAGAGTACAAAATAATCAAAACTGTTGAGATGAGGACACTCAGAAGCACATGAGGTTTGTGGTGGAGATGATAAAGCTCCTCCTACTGCATGTCTAGGAAAACATTTGGCATGGTGAAAGATATAGAAGCGGACACACATGTGGCATGGGCAGAAGTGCTCTACCACATTCTCAAAGAGCATATCGTGAAGCTCACTAGGCCAGACAAATAAAAATTGGGCCATACATTGACGCTGTCAAGCAAAATTTTGTAAAGGTGTTTTGAGTCCGTGTACATATGGGATGTATGGTATGCAATAAAACTTTGCCCTGAATGCCCTGGCAAATGTACAAACTGAATGGCTTTGTAGTGAGTTAGTACATGCATTTTTCTTTGGAGCAACTGCTTGAGACTTGAAGTTTTTATTGTATGAGCTTTCTATTTGTCAAGAGGGTGTCTTAGATCTGTGCAAATAAGAGGTGGAAGAGCATGAGGATGTCAATGATTGGGGCTTTGATGAGCCTCTGGTGGAGATAGAAGTACATATGCTAGTTTATGTGGAGAGAGCCCAATCTAGACTGTAAATACTGAAATCTACAAGGGACACCAGTTAAATATAATTGCTCTTTGTGCTTGAGTTTGGATGTACCGTGCAGATTTGGAATGGCCGTATGTCTCCACATCGTTGGGGTTTGGGCATGATAGGTATGGTGATGAGATGGCGTATATGTCTAGATTCCGAGGTTACAAAAGATTTTAATAGAGGCCCATATAGGCACTGCAGTGTGGCATGGAACCACCTTCTAATATATATATATATATATATAAACCACCAAGTGGCAAGCAAAAAGAGAGCCAACTGGTCGCTTGCCTTGCTGCCAACTCTCTCGCCATCGTGAAAAGAAGGAGCCAGAAGGTGGCGAGCTGTTTTGGGTTGGGTGTGAAGAGTTACCATCGAGAGACCAAAGAGATTTCGAGAGAGTGCAGGCAAAGGGATGGCGGGTTTTTTCTTGTGTGAGCGGGCAGAGCTAAGGAGCCGCTTGGTACTGTGGATGGCTGGCTAGGGGATGCTGGTGTCGAAGACCTCAGGGAGCGAAGGTGTCAACGCCGCCTGGGAGGTGTGCTGCTAGCGACGATGACTGGGGGCTAACGATTGTCAGGGGGTTGCCTTGCTTGTCTTGGATGTGGTTGGTGACAGAGGGTAAGTGTAGGTTGCTTGGGCTGCTTGCACACTCGCCTACATCGACTGTGGGTTGGCGACTGTAAAGGTGGGCGGCCTCTGTGTGTGCGCACGAGGTGGTGCCAACTGCAGCGGACAAAGAGAGGGAGCTGGCGGGTCGACTGTTAGTGAAGAGAGCAGCGAAGGAGGAGTCAATGTGGAGGCAGCTGACTGGGCAGAGGGGCCTCTGGTGTGTGATCAAGAGAAAGCTTTGGGAAACAGTGTGCGTGAGTTGTTTGCTAAGCCACAAGGGCAGCAGGCATACAAGGGATGTTTGTGTGTCTTGAGTAAGAGGTGAGCGCGGGTGTGTGTCCGGAACAGCCAAGCAGTAGCTTACGAGTGTATATGTGCATGTTGAGCAAATGGGGTGCGTGCGTATGTGTTGGGGAGTGCAGTGTTACTGCAGTGTGAGTGTGTGATAAAAGGAGAGTGCGAGGAAGAGTGGGTTGAAGCTTTGTCAATTGACAAAAAGCTATGTGTGATGGATGACCCCTTGTCAATGGACAAATAGGGTTTGTGTTGATGATATGTGAGTGGCTTAGCCTTGCCGACAGATAAAAGGCCTTGATAATGAGATGTGTGAGCCGTTGAGGCTGCCTTTTCTTTGGTTTGTGTGGGATAAGAGAGAGATGTGGTGAGACATGTATGATATCATCTCTGGTGCCCCCATTTTGTTGTTATGTCCAAAGTTTGTGAGGTGGAAGGCTATAGAGGCCTAGTGTTTGTTTCTTTGTTTCTGCCTCACATCTTTTTGGTGCCCCCACTGAGGATAACTCAGGTTTTTTTTCTCAGTTTACAAGGGTGTTTGCCTAGGAGTTGAGGGTTTCAGGGAAGGTGTTTTTCTTGGGATTCGAGGTGAAGTTTGGGGATTAAAATGATGTCTTATCCAGAGTTTTTTGGTGGTCGTAATGAAGATGTAGCAGAATTTCTTGAAAGAATGGAGGTTGCGTGCATAAGCAACCACATCAATGAGTCGGTACAGGTGTTGCGGCTACTGAGCATCTGCTTGAAAGGGGATGCAAGGACCTGGTATAGAGCTTATGAGTCATTGAGGGTTGCTGTTCCACGTATCGATATGACTGAAAATGGATTAAAGACAACACTTAGCAATAGGTTTAAGAAGGTAGAAGACCCCGACAAGGTTTGGCATGAGGTGCAAGCTCTGATGCAGGGTGAGTTGGAATCAATTGATGATTATGTGAAGAAATTCTCTTTGCTGTGGGAGACTTTATGCAGGGCTTTAGGGGAAGACCAAGTACCCCCTGACATGATGAAGAAAAACAAGTTTGTAGCCGGGCTTAAAAGGAGTATTCGTTGGAAGGTGGAATTAAAGAAGCCCAGGTCTTATGAGGATGCGGTGGAGATTGCCAAATCAAAGGATTGGAAGTTGCAACGGATGAATCAGCTGGGGATGATTCCAATAGTAGCACAGCCGGAGATTCGTAGAGTGGAGGCTACACCTATGAATGCAGTGATTGAGAGGATGAAACCCGCTGAAGCCCAAGCTATGCAAATGGTACCACAAGTTAGTCAAGGAGTACCTAAGGTTCCTGTAGGTTTTGATGAGGGATTGCGACAGGATATGAAACAGATGGTTGATCTTATGAAGAATTTGAGCTTAAGTTTAATGGGAAGTACAGGTGGTGGACGTGGTAGAGGTAGAGGCAATCATCAAGAAGGGGGAGATGGACAAACAGGGTATGGACGTGGTCGTGGTAGGGGCCATCGTTTCATCCCTACATGCTGAAATTGTGGTGAACTTGGGCATCTAAGTACAGATTGTGATAAGCCTCAGCGAATGGGTGGTGATATATACCCACTACCTTCACAGTTACCTGACCGGTCAAACGACTATGGTATTGATATCAGGGATCAAGCAGGCCCTAGTGGAATCATAGCTGAGGAGAAAGGGAAGGCAAAGGTCGTGAATGTTGTTGCTTTGGAGAATGTTCAGGTAAGAGAAGAAGGGGATGTGATGCCCGTTGGTGGCAAGCGCACAACGGATGAAAGAGAAGGAAAGGGAGTGGCTGGACCCAGCCGTAATAAGAAGGGGAAGCAACATGAAGGAGAAGATGTGAAAGCCAAAAGGAAACGGAAGCCTCGTAGAAGGTTCCAGGTGTCAGACTTTCCACTGGGGGATGGGCAAACCAGCTATAACCTGAAATCTGATATGGTGAATAGGAAGGCCAACATCACCTTTGGGCAGTTGGTGGAAATGGTGCCAAAATTGAGAAGGCAATGGAAAGGACTTGTGAATCCAATGGAAAAGGAGTCAGAGAAGAAGTCAATCAAAGTACTATCTTTAGAAGAGCTTCCAGATATTTGCCCTACTGTGGAGGTGTGGAGTAAAGGTAGGAACCTTGGTCAGGCCTATATAGATGGAGGAGCTCAAATCTGTGTGATTACTCAATCATGTGTGGAGCAGTCAGGCTTGAGGGTGTGGGGTTTCTGGTTCTCGAATCAGGATGGCTAATCATCAAAAGGTAAAATGTCTTGGTATGGTAAAGGAGTTAGATATTGAATCTTTTAATGTCAAAGCTATTGTAGATTTTCATGTGATGCCTGCGGGTCTTGGTGCTTTTCCAATTATTATTGGACGACCCTAGTTGCAAGTGGTGGGTTCAGTACAAGACTAGAGGTATGGGACCATTTCTTTGCATAATAAGAGGGGTAATAAAAAATCTTTTGAGATGCATAGTAGGAGATCTTTGAATGATGTGTGGGAGAGGCCACAGGATTCGAGTGAAGAGGAAACTACCACCAGTACTTCTGAATCGGAGATGGATTATGGAGACTTATTTAGTCTCACCCATTTCTTTGGGACATGGATTCTTCAGTTATATTGGATTTTTGAGACTGTGATGTATGCATGTAGGCGGTTCCGCCATTACTTGTTGCCTCACCCCTTTGTGTTTTTGACGAGCTACACTTTTTTGCCTCAGTTGATAAATGGCACAAATTTATCTAAGGCTATGATGAAGTGGGTGATTGAGTTGCAGGAGTTTACTTTCTCATTCTTGGTGGAGGAGAGTACTAGGGCAACCTTAGCTGATTTATTGACATATAAGGAGAGTCCTCTTCTTATAAAGGAGGAGACCATCAAGAAGCCAGTTGAGGATGCGGTTGAGTTGGTGAATGCACACTTATTATATTTTGATGGTTCCTACAGGAAAAGCCATGATGCAGCCTCAGGAGGTTTGGTGCTTTATGATCCACAGGGTTGCCTTGTTTTTAAGAAGGGTGTTAAGGTGGATGCACATAGCAACAATGAAGCGGAGTATCTGACTTTGGAAGTTGGATTGCAAATATGTTTGAAGCACGGTGTACACAGGATTCGCATTCGAGGAGATGCATTGCTTGTGGTAAAATAGGTGTTGGGTGTTTGGAAGTCAAAGAATATGTCACTCAAAGAGATGTCACAAAGAGATGTCACAAAGAGATGTGTTCAAGATTAAAGGTTTGTTGAAGGAATTTAAAGCTTGGAGTCTTAAGCATGTGGATCGAGGCCATAATGAGGAGGCTCATGAAGCAGCCCAAGAAATGATTGGTAAAGTTTTTGTTCTTAAAGCTCATGCACCATTTTATTGTGGCAGGGAGAAATTACAGGATGTTGAGGAGTTTTTGTTAAAATAGGGATGATTCCTAGTGGTATTGAAAAATCAAAAAAAATATGGTTTCATCAAGAAAGCTGCAAGATATGTGATGGTTGGTGATGCTTTGTATTTGAAGGGAATTGACTTGATAATGCGACGGGTACCTTGGAAGGAAGAAATCTACAAAATTCTTAAGGAAAACCATGAAGGAGCATGCGGTGGACATTTTGCCTCAAAGATTACTTTGCATAAAGTGTTGCAGGAAGGTTATGTATGGCCAAGTGTACATAAGGATGTTAATCATTGGTGCAGGTCATGAAAACAATGCCAAGCTCATAGTAGACGGATATTAAGGCCTGAAATGAGGAAGACAATTCTTACTTATGACGTTTTTGAAAAATGGGGAATTGATGCTGTGGGACCATTGCCTATTACCAGACGAGGGAAGTGCTACATCTTGACTACATTTGATTACCTTTCTAGATGGGCAGAAGCAAAGGCAGTGAAATAAATTACTGCTAAGGAAGTGGCAAAGTTTGTATATCAGGATATTTGTTGTAAGTTTTGTGTGCCATTGGAATTGCTTTCTGATCAGGGTCCAGGTTTCAGAGCAGAGCTTATGGACTATTTGTGTACAAAGATGAAGATCAGTCGCGCTCGCAGTTTTACCACACCTTACTATCCACAGTGTAATGGCTTGAATGAGCGTTTCAATGGTGAATTGATCAAGATTTTATCTAAGGTGACAGAGCGACAAGGCAAGAATTGGGATCTGGAGTTGCCTGCTGCCTTGTGGGCATACAGGACAGCGATTAAGACTGGTACTGGTCTCACTCCATTTCATCTTGTTTATGGGAAAGAAGCTTTATTGCCTATTGAGGTGGAGATACCGGCTGTTAAAATGTTGGAGAAGCTTTTGGAAGAGCCTAAAAATGCCCTTAAAGAGCGCCTGTTATATTTACAAGAAGCACAGCTGAACAGGGATAATGCTTTGAAGCATTATGAAGATATGCAGACAAGGACGTTGGAGAAGATCAACAAGAAAATTAAAAGCAAAGGAATTATGAAGGATGACTTGGTATTACATTATAATAGCAGGCTGGATAATTCCTTTCATAAGAAGTTTCAAGTTAAGTGGGAGGGACCTTTCTTGGTGATATAAGGATTTGCAAATGGTACCTATCAATTGGCAGATTTAGATGGGACTTTGCATGCTTCCAGGGTAAATGGATACAGGCTAAAGAAGTATTATGCACATTTGATGGTGATTGTACAGGATGTAGTGTTAGAAGATGTGATTTCCAATGAAGGGCAGTCTTTGGATATGGATTTAGGACTTGAAATGATTTTTACTGCTGATCATGAATGATTCAGCAGGCTGGGGGTTGGGCAAAGTATGTCAAGCAAAATTCTGTAAAGGTGTTTTGAGTCCATGTACATATGGGATGTATGGTATGCAATAAAACTTTGCCCTGAATGCCCTGGCAAATGTACAGACTGAATGGCTTTGCAGTGAGTTAGTACATGCATTTTTCTTTGGAGCAGCTGCTTGAGACTTGAAGTTTTTATTGTATGAGCTTTCTATTTGTCAAGAGGGTGTCTTGGATGTGTGCAAATAAGAGGTGGAAGAGCATGAGGATGTCAATGATTGGGGCTTTGATGAGCCTCTAGTGGAGATAGATGTACATATGCTGGTTTATGTGGAGAGAGCCCAATCTAGACTGTAAATACTGAAATCTACAAGGGACACCAGTTAAATATAATTGCTCTTTGTGCTTGAGTTTGGATGTACTGTGCAGATTTGGAATGGCCGTATGTCTCCACATCGCTGGGGTTTGGGCATGATAGGTATGGTGATGAGATGGCGTATATGTGTGGATTCCGAGGTTACAAAAGATTTTAATAGAGGCCCATATAGGCACTGCAGTGTGGCATGGAACCAGCTTCTAAAATATATATATATATATATAAAAACCACCAAGTAGCAAGCAAAAAGAGAGCCAGCTAGCCGCTTGCCTTGCTGCCAACTCTCTCACCATCGTGAAAAGAAGGAGCCAGAAGGTGGCGAGTTGTTTTGAGTTGGGTGTGAAGAGTTACCGCCAAGGATTTTAAATTTATGTAATCACGCAAATTACCTCCATGTGAATGTGCTATTGAGAATGTGACATGTTTTGTTAACATTGACAAATTGTTGCATTTAAACTTACATAAAAGGTTGGTAGAAAATGATTATGAAAAATTCAAGTTTCGATGGTAATTAACGTTAATTAACACTTTGTGATCACATAAAAATAGGGCGTGATTACGTTAATTTGAAATCCCTGGTTACCGCCGGGAGACCAAAGAGATTTCGAGAGAGTGCAGAGCAAAGGGACGGCGGGTTTTTCTTGTGTGAGCGGGCAGAGCTAAGGAGCCGCTTGGTACTATGGATGACTGGCTAGGGGATGCTGGTGTCGAAGACCTCAGGGAGCGAAGGTGTCAACGCCGCCTGGGAGGTGTGCTGCTAGCGCGACGACTGGGGGCTGCCGATTGTCAGGGGGTTGCCTTGCTTGTCTTGGACGTGGTTGGTGACAGAGGGTAGGTGTAGGTTGCTTGGGCTGCTAGTGCACTCGCCTACATCGACTGTGGGTTGGCGATTGTAAAGGTGGGCGGCCTCTGTGTGTGCGCAGGAGGTGGCACCAACTGCAGCGGACAAAGAGAGGGAGTTGGCGGGTCGACTGTCAGTGAAGAGAGCAGCGAAGGAGGAGTCAAGGCGGAGGCAGCTGACTGGGCGTAGGGGCCTCTGGTGTGTGATCAAGAGAAAGATTTGGGCAGCAGTGTGCGTGAGTTGTTTGCTAAACGACAAGGGCAACAGGCATACAAGGGATGTTTGTGTGTCTTGAGTAAGAGGTGAGCGCGGGTGTGTGTCCGGAACAGCCAGCAGTAGCTTACGAGTGTATATGTGCATGTTGAGCAAATGGGGTGCGTGCGTATGTGTTGGGGAGCACAGTGTTACTGCACTGTGAGTGTGTGATAAAAGGAGAGTGCGAGGAAGAGTGGGTTGAAGCTTTGTCAATTGATAAAAAGCTTTGTGTGATGGATGACCCCTTGTCAATGGACAAATAGGGTTTGTGTTGATGATATGTGAGTGGCTTAGCCTTGCCAACAGATAAAAGGCCTTGATAATGAGATGTGTGAGCCGTTGAGGCTGTCTTTTCTTTGGTTTGTGTGGGATAAGAGAGAGATGTGGTGAGACATGTATGATATCGTCTCTGGTGCCCCCATTTTGTTGTTGTGTCCAAAGTTTGTGAGGTGGAAGGCTATAGAGGCCTGGTGTTTGTTTCCTTGTTTGTGCCTCACAACGCTCTCTTCAAAGGTAAGGTTCAGCAACAACAAGCGGAGAAGGAAAAGGAGGAAGGCTCAAAGAACAATGCCTCTGGAAGATCTGAAACCTTAGAGCCCTCTCCACATGAACCATTAGGTTAGTGTAAAAAGATATTGTTTGAGTTTGGGGAGAAGAAGATCAGCACAAAGAAGGAAAAAATGCCTAAGGAGGGTTGCAGAGGAGTGGAGGTGCCAAGTGGCCAACAAATAAAGGAATATCTATGTGCACTGGGCCGATCCATGTTATTGTCCTATATACTAGAGAAACAGTAGTAGGAAACATCCTCCACTGCCACACTATAACTAGAAATACATCCTCCACAGCCGGAATCCTCAATGCCCAAATCAGCCCTGATTGTGCAGAGTCTGTACCGTTTTTTGAAGACTTAGTCTATACAAATGGAATGGGTGCAAGGATCCTTAAACTACCTATAGAGATACATGATGGATGGCCTCAAGGAAATGACCAAGTTGTAAAAGATCATCAGGGAGAAGGATGTTGCATGTGCTCAAAGAACAAAAGCACCGCAGGACCTGAAGAGCCAACAAGAGCCACTACAGGAAGAGTTGTGTAGAATGAGAGCAGAAGGTAGCCAGGTAGACGACCTACGAAGGCATATAATAGAGCTCTAATAGGCCAACAAAGGGATGGGAAAGGAGGTGGAAGAAATGAAAAGAAACATGGCCATATAAGGGACCAAGAAACCCAACAGATGTAGGATGATCTGAATAGGGCCATAGAAAGGCAAAGAAGCATGGAAGCACGGGTCACCTTGATCAGGAAAAAGGAGCACCTGAGAATCATAACAGATGTGGAGAACAAAGGAGATAGAGATAAAGTGAACCTAGTGAAGGTAAAGGCACGTCTGACAGTGCTAGATGCCCAGGAATATCCAGAAGTATATGAGTTGGAAGCACAGAGGATGGAGCAATGGAAAACTCATGTGGTGGATGACCTTAAGGCGGTGTGGGGGGGATACTTGGAAAAGTTGAAATCAGTAAATGAAAGTATCCACAACAGTCTGTAAACAAATAACTTCTCATCATCAAAGAGACAAGAACTTGGACAGAGAGTCGGGATACCAGAATCCGGCTACATCCTCATGCCCAGAATCCGGAAAGGCTTCGGACTACCTAGCCTCAAGTGGAGCTCAAAAAGAAGCAGGAGTTTATTTTGTGTAGTTTGATATGAGTTAGTAACAATAAAGAAGTTAGTAAAATTCATTAGAAAGTGTGTAAGGAAGTGGGTATAATTGTGTGTGTGGTTGAGGGTATAGAGGTGTGGGGTGACAGAAAAACGATGGAAGAGTGAGTGGAGGGGAGGTAACACAGTTAGGTTTTTTTTAAAGTATATTTTAAGGGTTTTCCTCTTGGCAGGCTGATTTGCTGCCGAAGTTGTGGGGACGGGCCGCCCGCTACTTCTTCTCTGTTCTTCCTACAGTAGAGCCATGCCCTTCCCCCTTCCTTTCCTTTGTCCATAGTCAGTGGACGCTATCGTCTCTTCTGCACAGGCTATGTGAGGAGCCTTGTTGCTAGTGTTGAGAGCGAGGGCGGTCCTAAGAGCGATGGCCTTGTTGATGCTGAGGAAGACAACATCCACCACTGAGACTGGTGTGCTATAGCACGTTTTGCGTGGCGTGTCTGTCGAGATGGAGAAGCTGCATGGCTGCCTATGCCAGAGTCATCTACTATAGTTTCTTGGTTGCTGGCGATGAGGCTGTCTTCTTTATGCTTGGGGTACCCCTTTTACTCCATAGTTTCTATGTATGCCAGTGTCTAAATTATATGCAGCAATCAAGTTGTCGATGCTGCTTGTGTGAGCCTATGACTGCTCCAACCCCAAACACAATGAAGCTTTAACTGCGGTCCTTCTCTGTAGGTGCTTCTACACACAATTTTTCTCTTCTCAAATGATGTCTCATGCTCTTCTCTCTGTGTGCTTAATTCGACTCTAAAACCTTAATGAGCATTCTTTTAGTTCCCATAAATGCCTCTTCTCAAATGACTTGGCTCTTTCTATGCTTTAGATTAACATGCCTATGTGACTAACCACCCTTTCCTTTTTAAGAGAACTCTCTGATGGTAGAGAATATTTATAATTTATCTGGTTTGGGTTCTTATGTCACCATTTTGCAAGGTTTTGTCCTATTAGCTTAAAGCTATGCCTTGATGTTGCAAAGAGATTGCTTGCTCTTTTGATTCTAGACTTGGTTCTTTGCTACACTTCCACTATATAATTATAAAATTTCTTGGCTTTGCCTATATCAACATCTAGAGAGTGCAAGCTCCTTTTTTTTAAATAGCATCATACAATGGAATCTTCTCTTATGAATGTGTAAATTATAAAATCCATATCCTCAACAATGTAATCAAAGAGTTGCTCAACATTTATTTGCTCCAACATTGTAGTTGCTCATTGTTGTCAATGGGTTTTCCTTCTTGCCGTGTCCCCCCCTCGTGAATAGTCCCATTGGTTGATTAAAATGAAGCCTCCTTGCAAACAAGTCTCGGCAATGAAACCAATGTGTAAGAGGATGAGGAGGCTTGCGTCCCAAATTCTTGCCTCTCACATAAGCTCTCGAGATGAGATTGAAGAGAGAGGCTGCGTGAGCTGTCCTTTGAACACTCTCCGTCAGCTTTTGCAATCGAACTTCCCTTAGAAAAACACATATACCAAATGTCCCCTCCAGCGTAAGACAGTCCTTTAAGAAAACAGGGTTTCTATGCAAGTTTTCAGTTTGATTTTCTTTTGAATACAATGAGTATATCTTAAATCAGTAACCCCAAAACTTCATAATCGTAATACGAATTTCAAAACAGAATTCTTCGAATTCCGTAACCTTGATCCTCATATCAATTCCAAGGGTCTTAACTTAGTTTCAGATTTGGTGGAAGATTTGAGTGTATTTTCTTGAATTGGTCGCATCTTCTTTCCTCGAAACTGACGAAAGAGTTTGGTCTTGGTCATAGTTTGATTCAAGGTTCGAGTCTGATAAGGTTTTTCCTGAACTATCTTTCTCAAAAAGGAGGGTGATATTTCAATTACTATTTTACTGAATTTCATTCATTGAATATTCACTTAACTGAATTCTAAATTAATCACGAATTTTGATGAGGAATAAATTAATCATTTATCTGAATATCTCGACTTCGATAGATTTTTTGAATTTTCTCTTTACAATCTAAGTGAATATAAAATGATAGAAATTCCTCTCTCAGAGTATTTACTTATTCACATATCAAATACTCATAGAAATTAAACATAGAATTAATGAAAAATCTAATTTTGATATAAAATTCTTTATGCATCTATTTATGCATAAAATCTAATTTCAATGGGAATAACACTTTTATATAAAAGAGAATCCTTTTATGCAAAAATTAATTTAATAGAAATAACATAAAAATTAATTTAATAGAAATAACACTTTTAAAATAAAAAGAAATTCTTTATGCATCTTTTTATGCATAGAAATTAAATTCAATGAAAATAACACTTTTATAATAATAAAAAAGTCTATTATGCATCTTTTCATGCATAGAAATTAAATCTAATGAAAATAACACTTTTATAATAATAAAAATTCTATTATGCATCTTTTCGTGCATAGAAATTAAATCTAAAAAAAATAACACTTTTATGATTAAAAAATTTTATTATGCATCTTTCCATGCATAGAAATTAAACTCAATGAAAATAACACTTTTATAATAAAAAATTTTCTATTATGCATCTTTCCATGCATAGAATTTAAATTCAATGAAAATAACATCAATTTTGATTTTATGCATAGAAAGATGCATAAAGAATTTTATTTTTAATTCAAAAGAGTTATTTTCATCAATTTTGATTTTATGCATAGATAGATGCATAAATAATTTTATTTTTATTCCAAAAGAGTTATTCTTATCAATTTTGATTTTATGCATAGATAGATGCATAAATAATTTTATTTTTATTCCAAAAGAGTTATTCTTATTAATTTTTATTTTATGCATAGAAAGATGCATTTAAAAAAAATTTATTCCAAAAGAGTTATTCTTATCAATTTTGATTTTATGCATAAATAGATGCATAAAGAATTTTACTTTTAATCCAAAAGAGTTATTCTTATCAATTTTTATTTTATGCATAAAAGATTTATTTTTATTTCGAAAGTATTATTTTCATTGAAATTGAATTTACGCATTGATAGATGCATAAAAGATTTATTTTTATTTCGAAAGCATTATTTTTATTGAAATTGAATTCACGCATAGATAGATGCATAAAAGATTTATTTTTATTTTGAAAGTATTATTTTTATTGAAATTGAATTTACGCATAGATAGATATACAAAAAATTTATTTTTATTTTAAAAGTGTTATTCTCATTAAAATGGAATTTATGCATAGTAAAATGCATAAAAGGTTTATTTTTAATCCGAAAGTGTTATTTTCCTTAAAATTGAATTCATGCATAAAAGGATTTTTATAAAAGTGTTATTCCACTAAAGTTATCTTTATGCCTAATTAGATGCGTAAAGAATCTTTATATCAAAAAATTTAGAATTCTCTTACATTCTATAAATAGATGTGATGAGATGTGATAGGAATCAGATAGATGTAAATGGATGGACAGAAGTGATATGAATCAGATAAATGTAAATGAATGAATGGATGAGGACGTTTGTGAATGTGAATGTGGAATGTGGATATGGATGTATGGATGTGGATATGGATGTGGATGTATGAATGTGAAATGTGGATATGGATGTATGAATGTAGATGTGGATGTGGATGTATGAAGAAAAATGTGGATATGGATGTATGAATGTGGAATGTGGATATGGATGTATGAATGTAGATGTGAATGTGGATGTATGAATGAGAATGTGGATATGGATGTATGAATGTGGAATGTGGAATGTGGATATGGATGTATGAATGTAGATGTGGATGTGGATGTATGAATGAGAATGTGGATATGGATGTATGAATGTGGAATGTGGATATGGATGTATGGATGTGGATGTATGAATGTAGATGTGGATGTGGATGTATGAATGGGGATGTGAATGGGGATGTGGATGTATGAATGTGGATGTGGAAATAGATGTGTGGATGTATGAATGTAGATGTAGATGTGGATGTATGAATGTGAATGGGGATGTGGATGTATGAATGTGGATGTGGATGTGAATGTGGATGTATAAATATGGATGTGGATGTATAATTATGAATGGGGATGTGGATGTATGACTGTGGATGTGTAACGAGACAAAACCTAACCAAATTCCTAATTGGATCCCATCACTAGAGTGGTTGGGCGGTTGGCTAACCCATGGGACTATGGTGGATGGGGTTAGGCTGGACTGATGGATCTGTAAATCGAGACTCAATTTCTGTTTAGTTTGATAGATGAAGTAAATTCCATACAAAAATTGTTCTATGGAGAAGAATCAACGGCTGTGCCTCTCAATGAGGAAAAAAGCGTTGGTCTCTATGATCCAAGTATAATCTTTTTCCCTGATCTGACTATGGGACTTATGGGTTTGATCAGATGAGCTCAGTTAGTTAAGGCTTTTGACTACGTTTAGGGAAAAGTTATCCTGGTGGAATCGCCCATGCTTTTCGGACAAAGGAAGTTCTTTTTTCTGGGTTCGATTTTGGAAAAACCGATGGATTAGTCTCTTGTCTGGATATCCATGGGCGAGGCCCCAAGTGTGGGACCCTGCCCTGCGCAAGAAGTGCTACTTCCGCTGCTAGCACCCCTAAATTTGTTGTGCGGTGGGGACAGGGATCTTACAGTTGTTGGTATCAGAGCTATTTGGCTAATGAGGATCAATCCAGAAGCCAAATATGTCAAAAATTTATCAAGAAGCACAAAAAGGTTGTAATTGTGTGATAAAATTCATACAATTTGATATTCAAACTGAAATTCGTAAATTGGTAATTGGGTCTTCAGATGGAAGTACCGCAATTGTATGGAATCCCTCACTTGCTTGAGGCCTAGACATGATGGTATTTACCTTATAGTTCCAAGAACCATGACTACCCGTATATACCGAGGGTACAACTACAACTCTTTACTGGCAGTATATACGAGTAAATTTAAGACTTGAAATTATAAGCATTAGTGCTATCCAGATGATGAATTCGAATGTGGTTGATATGATTTTTAAATTCTGGTTGAGAACTGATGAGTTGATTTGGATTCAGATTGAAAAATGATGATTCCTAAAATCTAGTTGAAATGTAATAAGCTGAGCGAAATGGCAATGAGGATGAATGGGACGAATCCCTGTGATGATGTTCTTAACTGGAACGACGTTAATGACTTCAGCTAAATCACTATGAGATTAGTGGATTGTGCTGGTAGATTGCTACTGTTAACTTTTGTCCAGTGGATCAAGTTAAGGGATGATAAATTAAAAATCCGAAAAATTGAAATCCCCATGGAGGACTGTTCAAATGGAAAAAAAATTAGTCTGATGGACCATTATTGTGTTAAAGATATGAATGAGATAATTCTGAATGAATTGTTAACTGATAATGCGTTCTATATGAGTATCTTTATCCTTTGATTCTGTGGGGAGCCGACCTATTTAGAGAACCCCAGAATCAGTTGAATCAAAAATCGGATTGAATCATAAATAAAGAGACTTAACAAGAATTTTCATATTGATAGGAACATAAATCGAGGTCGTCGTGGTAGAAATGTTAACCCCCAACTCGATGAAGAAGAGCTTGACCTGGATGTTCATAAAACTCTTTATAGTTCGCAGCCTCGACCTTTCAAGGGAGAAGGGGAAAACTTGGGCGAGGCTGTGGAGAAGTGGATCGAATCAATGGAAGAATACTTCGATGTCACACCAGGTACAATGAGAAGAGCAAAATGGCTCTTGCAAGGCTGAAGATAGTGGAGACAGCTAGAGTGGTATGGAGAAACCACTGCGAGACAAACCGTCTCAACCGAAATACCCAAACCTGGACTGATCTCAAAATTTACCTAAGGACGAGGTTCTATCCTCCCGGCTTTTTAGAAACAAAGATGAACGACTTCTTAGAGTTAACCCAGGGGAGTAGAACTATTGAAGCATATCACCAAGCATTTGCCCTCCTCCTCAAATACTCGCCTCTACTGGATGAAGAACAGCTGATGGCCAGGTTCATTTGGGGACTGAGAGTACCTTTGAATATCATGGTGAAGAATGCTAAGCCAGTTTCCATGGCCGAAGCAGTTCGGATGGCAAAGGATTTCGCCAAAGCCTTTAATGTCAAAGTCCCGCCAAAGCCAACACCATCACCTTTCAAAAGGTTTTTATTCCCAGAAGATGATTCCAACCTTCCTCCGCCTAAGAGATATTAGGGTCAAACCCAGGATATGGGAAGTTCCAGAATGGAAGAAATGTCCTTTTCCCGAAACTCAAGCCCTTGGATTTCAACTTCAAAAGTTCCACCCTTGAACAAGAGAGTGAAATGCTATAACTGTCAAGGGTTTGGACATCGCAGCATGGATTTTCCAACTCCTTTTGGATCAAGGTTTTTAGGGCGAAAAACCAGGGATCAAGATTCCAGACTCCAACCCCTTCCGTCCAGAGTAATCAGGGTTCTACCCGGCCAAAATTCGGGAAATCCCAGAGGTAGACCCTCTATCCAACCAGCAATTTCAATCCAAAGTAATGCAAGACTTCCACCTCGGAATAGGGGAAGTCAAAGAGAGTTGTTCCCAAATCGGCCGTCCACTTCCAAGGCAGTAACGCTGGAAGTGATTGAAGAAGAAGAAGAAGATGAAAGAGATCATACTCCACCTGCGAGATGAGGACATCTCACATTTTTTAAGTGGGGTAGAATGTAAGATTCATCCCCAACCTCTCAGGATGTCCAGTATCTTCCCCTGTAGTCAAATCCCTCTTCAAAAATATAAAAGATCTTGTTTTTACCCTGTTTTGACCTAGAGAGAGAAAATGTCTAGAGAGAGGTAGTCTAAAATTGAGATATTTTTGGATATAAAAATCCTCCTAGTGTCTAAAATGAAGTTCCCTGAAACAGAAATTCAAAAAGAACTTTCCAATGTGCAATTGAAATTAATTGGAAATGGGTATAAAGGACCTTAGCCTAAGGGTCTAGATTTTTAAAAAAAATTAGATTATAGTCCAATTAAGGTTCCTATGGGCCAATAAGATCAATCCATGTGTGGGGAGGAGATAAATCCAATTTGTAAAAGACAAATACCCAAAAATGAGTAAATGCTCACATAAGATGAAGAGTTGACTATGTACAAGGGTTATTAGTAAAAAACTATGAGTATTACTAAAAAAATGAGATATTTTGGGTATAATGATTCCATTTTGACACGTGTAAGGAAGGGGAGTCCCTTCAAAGAGGCGTCTACTTCACATGCTTAAATGCATTTTAAACTCAAAAATAATGTGATATTTTTATCTCTCCTCTCTCTTGGATCAAACCGAATCAAAAAGGAGCCAAACTAGGTCCAAATCTGGTTTAAATTCAACCAAACTGAATCTGGAAATTTCTAGAAATCAGTTGGTCTTGGTTAGAGCCTCCCTCTCCTATAAATAGAACCTGAGCCTTTGTAGAAAAATATGAGAATTATACTATGTCAGAATTATACTGAAATAATGATAATTTTTATTATTCTCTAAAATTCTCTCCAAATTGAAGAAATTGAAGCTTCCCTCCTTCTTCAATATCCATCGGTGGCTCCATCAACATACCAAACCAATTGATTGGTTGGGGGCCTCTACCGTGATCAAAGAATCAAGCAATTTGTAAGGTAAAGGGTGAATTTTGATCCTTTTCTATAATTTCTGAATGTTTCTCTCTTCTCAACCCCTCTCAAGCTTGAGAAGCTTAATTGGAATGGCTTTTTAATGCTATTGAAGGTAATTGATGAATGGTAGTAAGGAAATACCTAAATTTCCATTTATGCTTAATTTTAATGGTTTTTATGATTTTTGTCTTCTCTAAATTGAATATGATGTTATGCCTCATTGAAAAAAGGCATTCCCCTCTCTTCTTTAGTAAATCCAACCATTCTTTATCCTAGATGAATGATTAATGAATAAAATCCAGTTTTTCCTAATGTTTCTCTTAAATAAGTAGAAAATGTTTACATTAGAATGATTTAAATACTCTTGGCGAAATTCTAATTAATTTTAGAGAGTTAAAATTTGAAAAATGGTCAGCCATACAAAGGAGGTTATGGCAAAATTTTCTAAAATTGTGTAAAATAAGTTTTACATTTTTTAATTCAAAAAGAGTAATTCCCATCGTACATGTATTCTTAAAGTGTTATTTTTCATCCTAGGTATAGAAAAATGCATACTAAAAATATCTTATTAAAAAAGTGTTACTTTCTTTAAAATTAAATTCTATGCATAGAAGGAAGCATATTGAAATAGTTATTTTGATTATAAAAGTGTTATTTTCATCATAAATGATTTTTATGCATAAATGGATGCATAAAAGAAATTCTGTAAGATCCCCGTCCCCACCGCGCAACGGATTTTGGGTGCTAGCAGGCGGAAGTAGCACTTCTTGCGCGCGGACAGGGTCCTACACTCGGGGCCTCGCCTCTACGGATATCCGGACATGTGACTAATCCATCGGTTCTTCCAAAACCGAACTTAGAAAAACTTCCCTTGCCCGGAAAGCACAGGCGATTCCTCTAGGATAAAAAATTTACTCTATCGTAGTCAGGGTCATTTACTGACCAAACTGATCCGACCAGACCTAAAGTCACTTGGTCAGATCAAGAAAGAAACTTGCACTTGGATCATAGTAGAGATCAATGCTTTTTTCCCCATCGAGAGGCACAGCCATTGATTCCTTTTTCCATAAAACAATTACTATCCGGGATTTACTCCATCTAACGTACTACAATAGAAATTGAGTCTTTTTTTACGGATCCATCAGTCTAGCCTAACCCCATCCAGTCCCATGGGTTAACCAACCGCCCAACCATTGTAGTGATGGGATCCAATTTAGAATTTTGTTAGGTTTTGTCTCGGGTACCAGGGAAAAGCGTTCCCAGGCCCCCTAGCCGGAAGTTCATGCAAACATAAAACTAGTCACACCACTTACACGCCCAATATGAAATTGCCTTTTTCTCAGCATCAGCTAACTTTATAACAATCCTTCAATGAAACCATTATGTCATTGATCACAATCCTCAAAATCTCTCGTTGAATCCATATTTCCAATCATTCATTCATCGGTGTACTTATGGCATCATTGGCAACCAGAACACTCACCACCTGTTCACTCAGGGGCCTTTTCGATAGTTTCTAGCTCATAGTAACTAGCAATATATTCACATAACAAAATGGAATCTTCGTGGAAGATCAGCAAGATCAACCAACAGATCCATATAAAAGACCCATGGACTCATCCGTTGAGGATCGGCAACGTCAATCAACTAGATCCATGCCGGGTTTCAGAAAACAACTCTTACTCCTTATTCCAATATCTTCCACGATGCACGTGTGGGTATTTTTGGCGACCCAGAGCCCGAGCACCGTATGGTCAGAACCCTCTAGGATCCTTCGCAGGTCACCTAGTGCTTCACTCATAAGCCGCTTCCTTGGTCCCTCATCAACCGTATCGGAAGCTCACCATTTAAATCGAACCGAGGCTCGTCAAGATCCCGGCCGACGATCTTACTACGTGAGACGTCCTCCATTGACTCTCCGTCACAGCAGTTGCAACTTTATCAGTTAGGTCTCCACGACCTTAATCACAAGACGGTCAAAATGCTTCCCTAGCATTCTTGACATAAAACAGTCATTTACAAACAGTTTACAAATACAGTTTCTATAATAATGAACTCGCATCTTTCCACATTATCCCTCATCAATCCACATTACTTATTCCACATTCCATTCATATGTGTACTCATTCTTATCCAATCACATCATTCTTATCCAATCACATCATTCTTATCCAATCACATCAAATGTGTACTCATTCTTATCCAATCACATCATTTTCCATCTCATCACATCAGATTCATTCACATCACATATCATTTATTCACACATCCATTTTCACATCCGCATTCATACATCCACATCCATACATCCACATCCACACATCTACATCTATACATCCACATTCACATCTACATCCATTTTCACATCCACATCCACATTCATACATCCACACATCCACATCCACACATCCACATCCATGCATCCACATTCACATCTACATCCATACATCCATTTCCACATCCACATTCATACATCCACATCCACACCTCCATTTTCATATCCACACATCCACATTCACATTCATACATCCATTTCCACATCCGCATTCATACATCCACATCCATACATCCACTTCCACATGCATACATCCACATCCACATCCACATCCATACATCCCTTTTCACATTCACATCCACATCCACATCCACATCCATACATCCCTTTTCACATTCACATCCACATCCATACATCCACATCCACACATCCACATCCATACATCCACATTCACATCTACATCCATACATCCATTTCCACATCCACATCCACATTCATACATCCACACTTCCATTTCCACATCCACACATCCACATTCACATCTACATCCATACATCCATTTCCACATCCACATTCATACATCCACACTTCCATTTCCACATCCACACATCCACATTCACATTCATACATCCACATCCACATTCACATTCATACATCCATTTTCACATCCGCATTCATACATCCACATCCACATCCACATCCACATCCACATCCATACATCCACATCCACACATCCACATTCACATCTACATCCATAAATCCATTTCCACATCCACATTCATACATCCACACATCCACATCTATAAATCCACATTCACATTTACATCCATACATCCATTTCCACATCCACATTCATACATCCACATCCACATTCATACATCCACACTTCCATTTTCATATCCACACATCCACATTCACATTCATACATCCATTTTCACATCCGCATTCATACATCCACATCCACATCTACATCCACATTCATACATCCACATCCATACTTATCACATGCATATACATCTTTCCTTTCCCATACATAGATCTACATCCATTCTTTCACATACATATATCTACATCCATTCTTTCACATACATACATCTCCATCCATTCTTCGTTCATTTTCATCTATCTGATTCATTTCACATCCTCATATCTATTTATAGAATACAAGGGAATTCTTATTTTTGATATAAGATTTCTTTACGCATCTATTTATACATAAATTCCATTTTAAGAAGAATAACACTTTCAAAATAAAAATCAATCTTTTATGCATCTTCCTATGCATTAATTCATTTTAATGAGAATGACACTTTTGAATTAAAATTCAATCTTTTATGCATCTTCTCATGCATAAAATCAAAATTGATGAAAATAACTCTTTTGAACTAAAAATAGATTGCTTTATGCATCTTTCTATGCATAAAATCAAAATTGATGAGAATAACACTTTTGGGTTAAAATAAACTCTTTATGCATCTTTCCCATAAATCCAATTTAGTAGAAATTACACTTTTAGAATAAAAGAATTTCTCTTATGCATCTAATTTATGCAGAAAATCATTTATGATGAAAATCACACTTTTAATATAAAAGAATTTCTTTTATGCATCTAATTTATGCATAAAATCATCATCTATCCATGCATAAATCCAATTTAGTAGGAATTACACTTTTAGAATAAAAAAGTAAAACTTATTTTTATACAATTTTAGAAAATTTCGCCACATAACCTCCTTTGTATGGCTGACCATTTCTCAATTTTTACTTTCTAAAATCAACTAGAATTTCACCAAGAGTATTTAATTCATTGTAATGTAAACAATTTCTACTAATTTAAGAGAAACACTATGAAAAACTTTCTTTTATCCATTAATCATTCATCTAGGATAAAGAATGGTTGGATTTACTAAAGAAGAGAGGGGAATGCCTTTTTTTAATGAGACATAACATCATTTTCATTTTAGAGAAGACAAAAATCATAAAAACTATTAAAATTAAGAATAAATGGGAATTTATGTATTTCCTTACTACCATTCATCAATTAACTTCAATAGCATTAAAAAGCCATTCCAGTTAAGCTTCTCAAGCTTGAGAGGGGTTGAGAAGAGAGAAATATTGAGAAATTATGAAAAAAGATCAAAATTCACACTCTACCTTACAAATGGCTTGATTCTTTGATCACGGTAGAGGCCCCCAACCAATCAATTGGTTTGGTGTGTTGATGGAGCCACCAATGGAGATTGAAGAAGGAGGGAAGCTCCAATTTCTTCAATTTGGAGAGAATGTTAGAGAATAGTAAAAATTATCATTATTTCAACATAATTTTGGCATAGTATAATTCTCCTATTTTTTTACAAAGGGCTCAGGTTCTATTTATAGGAGAGAGAGGCTCTAACCAAGACCAACAAATTTCTAGAATTTTTTAGATTCAATTTGGTTGAATTTGGACTAGATTTGGATCTAGTTTGGTTCCTTTTTGATTCAGTTTTGATTCGGTTTGATCCGAGAGAGAGGAGAGATAAAAATATCACATTATTTCTGAGTTTAAAACTCATTCAAGCATGTGAAGTAGGCACCTCCTTGAAGGGACTCCCCTTCCTTACATATGTGTCAAAATGGAATCATTATACCCAAAATATCTCATTTTTTAAATATTACTCATAGTTTTTTACTAATAAACCTTGTACATAGTCAACTCTTCACCTTATGTGAGCATTTACTCATTTTTGGGTATTTTCTTTTACAAATTGTATTTATCTCCTCCCCATACATGGATTGATCTTATTGGTCCATAGGAATCTTAATTTAAAATTTTGAAAAAATCTTGACCCTCAAGATAATGCTTCTTGAACAAATTATACTTGATTTCTATGCACCTTCTGAAAATCTTTTTGAACTTCTGTTTCAGGGGAACTTATTTAAATACAAAGAGATATTTTTCCATCCAAAAATATCCAAAATCAGAATAACCTCTCTCTAGAATATTTTCTCTCTTTAGGCCAAAACAGGTAGAAACAAGATCTTTTATATTTCTGAAGAGGGGATTGATTACCGGGGAAGATACTGGACATCCTGAGAGGCTGGGGAGAAATCTTACAAATTCTTTTATATTAAAGGAGTGATTTTCATCATGAATGATTTGTGTGCATAAACATATGCATAAAAGATATTTTTTTATATTAATAGTGTAATTTTTATCATAAATGATTTTTATGCATGAATTAGATGCATAAGAGAAATTCTTTTATTCTAAAAGTGTAATTCCTACTAAATCAGATTTATGCATGGAAAGATGCATAAAGAATTTAATTTAATCCAAAAAGTGTTATTCTCATCAATTTTGATTTTATGCATAGAAAGATGCATAAAGAATTTTATTTTTAATTCAAAAGAGTTATTTTTATCAATTTTAATTTTATTCATAGATAGATGCATAAAGAATTTTATTTTTATTCCAAAAGAGTTATTCTTATGAATTTTGATTTTGTGCATAGAAAGATGCATAAAGAATTTTATTTTTATTCCAAAAGAGTTATTCTTATCAATTTTAATTTTATGCATAAATAGATGCATAAAGAATTTTACTTTTAATCCAAAAGAGTTATTCTTATCAATTTTGATTTTATGCATAGAAAGATGCATAAAAGATTTATTTTTATTTCGAAAGTATTATTTTCATTGAAATTGAATTTACGCATAGATAGATGCATAAAAGATTCATTTTTATTTCGAAAGCATTATTTTCATTGAAATTGAATTTATGCATAGATAGATGCATAAAAGATTTATTTTTATTTCTAAAGCATTATTTTCACTGAAATTGAATTTACGCATAGATAGATGCATAAAAGATTTATTTTTATTTTGAAAGTGTTATTCTCATTAAAATGGAATTTATGCATAGTAAAATGCATAAAAGGTTTATTTTTAATTCGAAAGTGTTATTTTCTTTAAAATTAAATTTATGCATAAATAGATGCATAAAAGGATTTTTATAAAAGTGTTATTCCTACTAAAGTTATCTTTATGCCTAATTAGATGCGTAAAGAATCTTTATATCAAAAAATTAGAATTCTCTTACATTCTATAAATAGATGTGATGAGATGTGATAGGAATAAGATAGATGTAAATGGATGGATGGAAGTGATATGAATCAGATAAATGTAAATGGATGAATGGATGAGGATGTTTGTGAATGTGAATGTGGAATGTGGATATGGATGTATGGATGTGGACGTGGATGTGTATGTATGAATGTGGAATGTGGATATGGATGTATGAATGTAGATGTGGATGTATGGATATGGATGTGGATGTGGATGTGGATGTGTATGTATGGATGTGGAATGTGGATATGGATGTATGAATGTGGATGTGGATGTATGAATGAGAATATGGATATGGATGTATGAATGTGGAATGTGGTTATGGATGTATGAATGTAGATGTGAATGTGGATGTATGAATGAGAATGTGGATATGGATGTATGAATGTCGAATGTGGATATGGATGTATGAATGTAGATGTATGAATGAGAATGTGGATATGGATGTATGAATGTGGAATGTGGATATGGATGTATGGATGTGGATGTGGATGTGGATGTGAATGGGGATGTGGATGCATGAATGTGGATGTGGAAATAGATGTGTGGATGTATGAATGTAGATGTGGATGTGGATGTATGAATGTGAATTGGATGTGGATGTATGAATGTGAATGGGGATGTGGATGTGGATGTATGAATGTGGATGTGGATGTGGATGTATGAATGTGAATGGGGATGTGGATGTATGAATGTGAATGGGGATGTGGATGTGGAAGTGAATGTATGAATGTGGATGTGGATGTATGAATGTGAATGGGGATGTGGATGTATGAATGTGGATGTGGATATGGATGTATGAATGTGGATGTGAAAATGGATGTATGGATGTGGATGTGGATGTGGAAATGGATGTATGGATGTGGATGTGGATGTGGATGTATGAATGTGGAAGTGGATGTATGGATGTGGAAGTGGATATGTATGTATGAATGCGGATGTGGAAGTGGATGTATGGATGTGGATGTACGAATGTGGATGTGTATGTGGAATAATGAATGCGAATGTGTATGTGAAATGCTGTGACGTCGATATGAATGAATGGATGAGATGTGATGGCATGTGAATAAATGATATGTTATGTGAATGAATCTGATGTGATGAGATGGAAAATGATGTGATTGGATGAGAAAGAGTACACATATGAATGGAATGTGGAATAAGTAATGTGGACTGATGAGGGATAATGTGGAAAGACGAGAATTCATTATAGAAACTGTATTTGTGACCTATTTGTAAATGACTGTTTTATGTCAAGACTGCTGGGGAAGCATTTTGAGCGTCTTGTGAATGAGGTCATGGAGATCTATCTGGGTGTATGCATAAATAGGTGGACTTAATACCTATGTCCGAGACACAGCTAGTACACTGATAGTAACCATCTAATACAAAGCAAAGAGTGGGTTGTTTAAAAAAAGAAAAAGAAGAAGAACCGTTTTTTGATTACAAAGCAAAAAGTGGGTTGTTTAAAAAAAGAAAAAGAAAAAGAACCGTTTTTCGGTACTCCCCACGTCCTCTCTCTCTCTCTCTCTCTCTCTCTCTCTCTCTCTCTCTCTCTCTCTCTCTCTCTCTCTCTCTCTCTCTCTCTCTGCCATGAACAACCTTCGATGGCGACTTCATATGTGTGTGTGTGTCTTGTGATTGCTGGTGGTAAGCCTTCCCCTCTATAGAAGAATCTCTCTCTCTCTCTCTCTCTCTCTCTCTCTTTGCTTTAAACAAGCCTCCACGGTGACTTCACGTCTGTGTGTGTTTTTGCATTACAGGTTTCCTAGATTTCTTAACTGAGGGCCCAACAAGCCAAGGCACCAGCCAAGCCAGGGCGGCCCAAGCCACCAGTCGTCGCAGCCTGCCAGATCGAAAAAATAGACAATGTTACAAGCAGTCCTTCTTAGAAGTTAGAAGCATTGCAGTAGCTGTGTACGGGGCTTGTGGACAGCTACCTTCATCTCATCTTACAGTGTCTTCAAAGTTTTGATGGACAGGTCTGACTCTCTTAAGAGCCTCATGCTATCCACAAAGTGAGCACATTCGACTTGTTGAACTGATCAAAAGGAGTTTTTTCAACATGGAAATAGTTCCAATTGCACAAGAAGAAGATGTTCAAAGTAGCTTATGTACATGTGCGGGCTCCTTCAAGTGTGCACCATGCAAATCAAAATTAATCAGGGAGTAGGAAACAGGCCGGAAGCGTGCTTATCATGAGAAGTTAAAGTCAAGGAAGTCACTAGTGAAACAAGTCAGGCTCAGCATCACAAAACAGAAGGTGATTACTTCAAAAGTGATTAAGTGTTTCACGGATTACACACAGGGTCTTGACAATAAAGCAAAGGGTGAGATCGTCACAAGTATACCCAACCATCGACCTTTAAGAGATGTACAATTGAATTGTGCATCTCTTAATTGTCACAAAGCTGAGGAATCCACACAGGATCATAAGTTCTTGCTCCATGGATTACACAATACCCTCAAGGCTGCCAAAAGACCAAAAAGCTCTAGGGAATTGTTTGTTAAACGGGCAAGTATCATGATGGTCATGAATTCCACAAGTAGAAAACCAAATATAGCAGCTGCATCAAGGCTACTTGGAGTTCATCGAAGGAATTTTTATGCAGCTAGATCTCAAATGAAGCAACATGACTCACAACTGCCATTGCATTTGTGTGAGCGACAATGACAGCATAGAAGTATAATCACAGAGGAAGTCAAAGATTTAGTCATTGCATATTGGACAAACAATACACGTGTGTTGCCGAACAAAAAGGATGTATGTCAAAAGCGTGTTGGACGAACAAAAAGGATGTATGTCAAAAGCGTGTTGGACGAAAGTTGTATGAGAAGCATCCAGTGCATCTGCTTGAACAACCACAGGTTTGTCTTCCTTGTTATGCCATACTTTTTAAATGTCCCTAATTACCTCTACATTGGTCGGTAGTGCAGGGCTGAAGTTAGGCACCAGCTTCATAGTGTGTAATACTAGTCTACCATGGTAACCCTTGTAGATAAATAGCTACCACTTTCAATTACAGTTTCATCCTCGTAAAGGTGGCTAGTAAAGGAAGCCACCAAGGTGGTGGTAGGCTCACAGATTGGTAGCAAAGGTTTTGCTCAAGCTGATATGTTAATAGGCCAGCAGCAGCTAGAAGCATCAGGTTAGGATTCTTGTCATACCAATGAACTCCAAGCCTGGGAGCTGATAAGAGTGGTATCTTCATGGTAGGTACTATGCTAAGAGTGGTGGTTCCCAGGCTTGGAGCTCAGTTACCAAGCTTGGAGCTCATAGTAGGTATGAGGCAGGGAGTGATTCAGGTGGTATCTTGATGATAGGTACTATGCTAAGAGTGGTGGTAGCCACCACTGTTTACATTGCAGCTATTGTTCGAAAGCTGGTAGTTAACTTTCTATCCCTAAAAGCCACCATTGTCAACCTGGTAGCTTCCACTCTTAAGATGGTTGCTACCTTACCTACCTACTAGCTTTCACTCTATACAGGTAGCTACCATTGTTAACATGGCAGCTACTGTTCCAAACCTGGTAGTTACCTTTCTGCCTTTAAAAGCCACCATTGTCAACCTAGTAGCTTCCACTCTTAACATGGTTGCTACCTTACCTAGCTGGTGGCTCTCACTCTATACAGGTAGCTACCACTGTTAACATGGCAGCTACTGTTCCAAAGCTGGTAGTTACCTTTCTGTCTTTAAAAGCCACTATTGTCAACCTGGTAGCTTCCACTCTTAACATGATTGCTACCTTACATACCTGGTAGCTTTCACTCTTAATAGGTAGCTACCACTGTTAACATGGCAGCTACTGTTCCAAAGCTGATTGCTACCTTACATACCTGGTAGCTTTCACTCTTAATAGGTAGCTACCACTGTTAACATGGCAGCTACTGTTCCAAAGCTGGTAGTTACCTTTCTGTCCCTAAAAGCCACCATTGTTCACCTAGTAGCTTCCACTCTTAACATGGTTGCTACCTTATCTACGTGGTGGCGTCCACTCTAACCAAATAGCTACCACTCTTAACACAGCAGCTATTGTTCCAAACCTTTAACCTAAAAGCTATTGTTTATTTTTGGCATGAAAAATTTCTAAATTACCAAGTTAGTTCTAATTCTTTGACTTCTATAAGCTATATATGTTGTTCATAGGCTGATTTATTGTCCTGATTTATTGCAGGTAGAATTCTTTCTTGCTTTCAAACAGAGTCATCCAGAGGTACAGATTCACCAAAGAGCATTTGAAATGCTGAAGCCTTATTTTGTATGCAAGCTTCGAGATCGGTATAGTTGTTGTTGCATCACACATGTCCAGATGTCATTCTTACGAGATGCTATCAACCATTTACGCCAAGCTGGTCCAGGTGTGCATGGAAAAGAGTGTATATGTCAATGTAACATTTATGGTGTTGGTGAAAAATGCACAGTTCACACACAAACTTACTCAAGCCTTACAAATTTATGGGAATCAGTATTGTGTTTGAAGCCTAGCAATTCAGACTTCTTTTCTTTGAAGTGTTTGATGGGAGAGTGCCCATCTTGTGGACCCTCAAGGAAGCTTTTGATATGTCCTATGGAGGAATCAAGTAGCGTACGTACAATAAAGGTGAAGATTTTTGAAGACATTTAAGTTGGTGAAACAGATTTTGGCAAGAAAAAGAAAAGAAAAGTTCTCTCCCACAAGGAGATGCAACCTGGGGAACTATTTGACCTCTTTAGGGATCACTTACAAAAGTTCATAAAGCACAACTTTATCTACAGATGGCAAGCTGAGCAATTTAAAGAGTGTCTACGTGTATTTCCTGACGATGTGGTTGTTTCAGTTGTAGACTTTGCTGAAAATTATACATTCAAAGAACAAAATGAGATTCAATCAATGCATTGGTTTTCTTGCCAAGTTACAATATTTGTCCATATCACATGTGCAGATTGCAGGAAGTCTTCAAAAGTATTATCATTTTTACATTTCTGATGATAAAACTCATGATACTCTTTTTGTTCAACATTGCTTCATGCTCCATCATGGATGGTTGAAAGAGCTAGGCTTATCCCTCAGGGTGTGGTCAGACGGGGCAGCCTCGTAGTTTAAGGCAAAGAGGCCTTTCTACTTTGTTGCCCGGTATGGGACTCTCACAGGGTTAAAGATGACACATCATTTCTCGGGATCTGGTCATGGGAAGGGTGAACATGATGGTGCAGGTGCTGTTTTATCAAAAGACATTTGACTCAAGAGCAGCTTAAGCCAGACTGTAGAAAATTGCAATGTGCAGAGGATGTGGTTGCCTTTTTAAGACAAACCATGTGTGATGGGGCTGCTGCCACATATGCATCCAAAGTAAGACCAGTTACCAGGGTGTTTTGGGAAGTTAAGGAAGGCGACGTGGATAGAAGCAAGAAGTGGGACTGCAAATCTGTGGATGGCGCTCGTGGGATACATTGTGTCTCAGGTTACTCTTTAACAAATGGAAAAGCTCTTAGATGCAGGCAGCTCTCATGCTTTTGTAATTCTTGTATGCAAGGCCTTTGGAGGAGGTGCTCTAGGAAGTCACATGTCAAGAAGTGGGAGTATGTTACTCTTGAACCTTCAGAAGATGTCAGAGATGCTAATGAAGTTGAAGATTTTGCATACGAAGGACACCATGATGCTTTGAGTGATACACTTTGCATTGGTGACAATTTTGCTGCAGATTTTTATGTCTTGAAATGCACAGCTCAGAAGCAAAAATCTGATACTAAGCTAACAGATGGCTGGGGGAATGTTTGCCTTGCTGGTTCATTTGTTGTCAAGGGAATATGGTACAAACAAGCAAAAGGAAATCCCTATGAGTATAAGCTATTACGGCGCAAGCCTGAAGCTATTTTGCCCATCACACCTTGTAAGATCCATCAAGTTCCCAATGGAAAAGGTTCAAGGACGTGGGATGAGATTTTTGATAGCACAACTAGAATCAGTCTAACACATTTTGCTAACATATTTTCATGTATGACCTGCTTGCTTTGGACATGCACCTTCCATATATATGCATGAGGCTACAAGTATGCTTATGTTAACAATGCTTGTGCGCATGTATAGAAAGTGTGGGAGTATCAAAGGTGTAGAAAATGTATCCTCCCCAGTGTGTTGTCAGCATGCAATATGCAATGTAGTGTCACTAAACTCAATAAAGCACTATTGCCCACAACTTGAATTTTTCTAGGGATGTTTTGGTATGCAACACACTTATTACAATACACGACAAGTGAGGAGTCATCATTGAAGCAAAAAATATGTTTTGTAAGGTATTCAATAGGAACACCATATTGGGGAATATGGGAATTTCCCATAAGTTTGGGACACGTGGTCAAATCTTTGGATTAATCATAACTTGAACACCGTTACTCCAAATTGAGCGCTCTAAAGCTCACTAGATTCCATTTTCCAAGCGCTTTTCAACAATAGGTCACATGATACGGTTTTGAAAAACTTATAGGCATGTTATCCAGGTCCCACCTTTTTAGTGTTTAGGGACATTGTTTCATGGATGACATTGTGAGCACACTCACGAATATAGTGTTTAGGGAAATTGTTTCATGGATGACATTGTGAGCACACTCACTCCATTACCCCATGGAATAGCATGGTAATACCCTAGCATGCATGTGCAACACATCTCTAGAAAAATTCACACAAGCCACGCACCTGAACAAAAATTGGCTGCACAACAACAGTGTAAAGATGCTCACCTTTGTGCTTGGAGTGGCATCTGAGCCCAGTTGCATGTTGAACTTCTTGCTTGGTATAGTAGGTGATTTGGGTGAAAGAGGATAATGCCCCTTTCTTATAGCTCCTTTGGCCTTTGCTGCAGCTGAGGAAGGAGAGGAGGAAGCTAGCACCTTGTGAGATTTCCTGGCTGGGGATGGCTCTGGAGAAGATTCAAAGCCTGAGGGAGTAGGAGAAGAAGTGCGAGAGGAAGTTTTGCCTGCTGTCTGCAGCATTTTCCTTGTGTGTCTTGGTGTCTGACCTCCCTCTCGGTTGCTTTGTTGTTGCTCTCAAGCTTCTAGCATTTCCACGCTGGCAAGCTTCCCCCCCAGATGAGGGCCCTTGCTGCTGCAACCGACGGGCACTCCTCAAATTTCCACGCTGGCAAGCTTCCCCCTAGACGAGGGCCCCTGCTGCTCGCGCACTCCTCATGATGGTTGTGAGACATGCAAAGGTAGTGCCCCCACTCCTTTGCACCCTGAATTGAATAAAATAAAAAACTTATTGAAGTCTTTTAAAATTCCCAACACTCCTATGGCTACCAACTGAGCTACCTCCCAGCTCCCAACCCTGAAATCTGGTAGCTAGTGTACCACCTATTCATGCATATACCCATCTGTTAAAGTTGCAAGTTAAAGTTGCAACTGCATGACGGAGAGTCAATGGAGAACATCTCGCGTAAGGTCGCGGCCGAGGTCTTGAGACTAACCTCGATTAAAATGGTGAGCTTTCGGTACAGTGGATGAGGGACCAAGGAAGCGGCCTATAAGTGAAGCGCTAGGTGACTTGCGAAGGATCCTAGAGGGTGCTGACCATATGGTGCTCGGGCTCTGGGTCGCCGAAGATACCCACAAGTACATCGGGGAAGATATTAGATTAAGGGGTAAGAGTTGTTTTCTGAATTCGCCTGTGGATCTGGTTAATTGACCTTGCTAGTCCTCAACGGATGAGTCCATGACTCTTTTATATGGATCTGTTGGTTGATCTTGCTGATCTTCCACGGAGATTCCATTTTGTTATGTGAATATATTGCCGGTGAGACTATGAGCTAGGAACTATCGCAAAGGCCCCTGAGTGAACAAGTGGTGAGCATTTTGGTTGCCAATGATGCCATAAGTACACAGATGAAGGAATGATTGGAAATAAGGATTCAACCAGAGATCTTGAGAATTGTGATCAGTGACACAATGGTTTCATTAAAGGATTGTTTTAAAGATAGCTGATGCTGAGAAAAAGGCAATGGTTTCATTAAAGGATTGTTTTAAAGATAGCTGATGCTGAGAAAAAGGCAATTTCATATTAGGTGTGTAAGTGGTGTGACTAGTTTTATGTTTGCATGAACATCCGGCTAGGGGGCCTGGGGACTCTTTTCCCTCGTACTCGGGACAAAATCTAACCAAATTCCTAATTGGATCCCATCACTACAGTGTTTGGATGGTTGGCTAACCCATGGGACTGGATGGGGTTAGGCTAGACTGATGGATCCGTAAATCGAGACTCAATTTCTGTTTAGTTCGATAGATGAAGTAAATTCCGGACAAAAAATGTTCTATGGAGAAGAATCAACGGCTGTGCCTCTCAATGAGGAAAAAAGCGTTGGTCTCCCTGATCCAAGTATAGTCTTTTTCCCTGATCTGACTATGGGACTTACGAGTTTGGTCAGATGAGCTCAGTTAGTTAAGGCTTTTGACTACGTTAGGGAAAAGTTATCCTGGTGGAATTGCCCATGCTTTCCGGACAAAGGAAGTTTTTTTTCCCGGGTTCAGTTTTGGAAAAACCGATGGATTAGTCTCTTGTCCGGATATCCATGGGCGAGGCCCCGAGTGTGGGACCCTGCTCCGTGCAAGAAGTTCTACTTTTGCTGCTAGAACCCCTGAATTTGTTGTGCGGTGGGGACAGGGATCTTACAAAATCTATCGAAGTCGAAATATTCAGATAAATGATTAATTTATTCCTCATTGGAATTCATGATTAATTTAGAAATCAGTTAAGTGAATATTCAATGAATAAAATTCAGTAAATTAGTAATTGAAATATCACTCCCTTTTTGAGAAAGATAATTCAAGAGGAAAAAGAGATATGAGGTAAATAGAAGTGATGAGATGTGTGATGTGAATCAGATAGATGTGAATGAAGGGATGAATAGATGTGATGGGAATAGAGGTGATGAGATGCGAGGTAAATAGATGTGAAGAGATGTGTGATGAGAATTAGATAGATGTGAATGAAGGGATGAATAGATGTGATGTGAATAGAGGTGATGAGATGTGAGGTAAATAGATGTGAAGAGATGTGTGATGAGAATTAGATAGATGTGAATGAAGGGATGAATAGATGTGATGTGAATAGAGGTGAGGAGATGTGAGGTAAATAGATGTGAAGAGATGTGTGATGTGAATCAAATAGATGTGAATGAAGGGATGCATAGATGTGATGTGAATAGAGGTGATGAGATGTGAGGTAAATAGATGTGATGAGATGTGTGATGTGAATCAGATAGATGTGAATGAAGGGATGGATAGATGTGAGGTGAATAGATGTGATGAGATGTGATGTCATGTGAATCAAGATGTAAATGAATGATATGGGATGTGAGTGGATGTATGTGAAAGAATGGATGTGAATGTATGTGATGTGGATGTGTACGCAAAAGAATGTGATGCGATGAAGAGAGAATTGATGTGACATGAATATATGTGGATGTGAAGTGATAGATATGAATGTATGAATAGATGTACAGGTGAACGATTGGATGGATGTGTATGAATGAGATATGATGTGAATAGAAGTGATGTGATATAATGTGGATAGAATGTATGTGATGGGATGGTTATGAGAATGTATGTGGTGGATATGAATGAACGAATGTGATGGATATGAATGAATGTGATGTGATGGATGTAAATGAATGTGATGGACGTGAATTGATGTGATGTGATGTGAAACGGGATGTGAATGAATGAGATATGATGTAAATTGGAATAGATGTGATATGTGAATGAATGAGATGTGATGTAAATTGGAATAGATGTGATATGTGAATGAGATGTGATATGTGAATGAATGAGATGTGATGTAAATTGGAATAGATGTGATATGTGATGTGAATGATTATGATGTGATGAGAATGGGAATACAGATGAAATAAATGAGGATTGATGTGGAACAATGTGGAAAGACGAGAGTTTGCTATAGAAACTGTATTTATTACCTGTTTTATGTCAAGAATGCTGGGAAAGCATTTTGATCATCTTGTGAATAATGTCGTGGAGACCTATTCTGATCAAGTTGCAACAGCTGACGGAGAGTAAATGGAGGACGTCTCGCGTAGCAAGATTGGCCGAGGTCTTGACCAGCCTCGGTTGGATTAAAATGGTGATCTTCCGGTACGGTGAATGAGGGACCAAGGAAGCGGCCTATGAGTGAAGCGCTAGGTGAGTTGCAAAGGATCCTAAAGGGTGCTGACCATATAGTTCTCATGCTCTAGGTCGCCGAAGATACCCACACGTGCGTCGTGGAAGATATTGGAACAAGGAGTAAGAGTTGTTTTATGAATTCAGACATGGATCTGGGTGATTGGCCTTGCTGGTCCTCAACGGATGAGTCCATGGCTCTTTTATATGGATCCGTTGGTTGATCTTGCTGATCTTTAACGAAGATTCTATTTTTGATATGTGAGTATATTGCTGGTTACTATGAGCTAGGAACTATCGAAAAGGCCCCTGAGTGGATAGGTGGTGGTGAGCGTTCTGGTTGCCAATGATGCCATAGATATACCGATGAAGGAATGATTGGAAATAAAGATTCAATCGGAGATTTTGAGGATTATGACCAATGATACTATGGTTTCATTAAATGATTGTTTTAAAGACAGCTGATTCTGTGAAAAAGGCAATTTCATATTGGGTGTGTAAGTGGTCTGACTAGTTTTAAGTTTGCATGAATATCCGGCTAGGGGGCCTAGGAACTCTTTTCCCTGCTCTGGTACCCGGGACAAAACCTAACCGAATTCTTAATTGGATCCCATCACTACAGTGTTTGGGTGGTTGGCTAACCCTTGGGACACTGGATGGGGTTAGGCTGGACTGATGGATCCCTAAATTGAGACTCAATTTCTGTTATGGTACGATAGATGAAGTAAATCCCGGACAAAAACTGTTCTATGGAAAAGAATCAACGGCTGTGCCTCTCAATGAGGAAAAAAGTGTTGATCTCTATGATCCAAGTGCAATCTTTCCCCTAATTTGACTATGGGACTTACGGGTTTGGTCAGATCAGTTCAGTTAGTTAAGACTTTTTGACTATGTTAGAGAAAATTTATCCTGGAGGAATCGCCCATGCCTTCCGTGCAATGGTGTAAGATTTCTTCCTAGCCTCTCAAGATGTCTAACATCTTCCCCTGTAATTAAATCCCTCTTCAGAAATATAAAAGATCTTGTTTCTAACTCTTTTGGCCTAGAGAGAGAAAATATTCTAGAGAGAGATTATTCAGATTTTGAATATTTTCAGATGGAAAAATATCTCTTCTCATTAAAATAAGTTCCCCCAAAATATAAGTTCAAAAACATTTTCAGAAGGTGCATTAGAAATCAAGTATAATCTGTTCAACAGGCCTTATCCTAGGGGTCCAGATTTTCGAAAAATTTTAAATTAAGGTTTTGAGGGGCCAATCAGATTCATCCAAATGTGTGGAGGATATAAATAGAAGAAATAAAGAAAATCCCCCCCAAAAATGAGTAAATACTCACATAAGATAAAGAGTGGACTAAGGACCAAAGGAATTACTAAAAAAATAGATTTTTGACACCTCGCAATGGGGATTCCCCCCTCATGAAGGAGGCGCCTACTTCACATGTGTGGTGGAGTTTTAAATTATAAAAAATTGAGATATTTCATCTCTCCTCTCTCCAAATTCAAGTCTAGTTCCAAGAAGTATGCTAAACTGACCTACAAATGGTCAAAAATTGACCAAACTGATCTGAAAAATTCTAGAATCAGTTTGCTTGGTTAGAAGCTAACTTTTTCCTATAAATAAAAGCCTCCCCCTTTGTTGAAGCTTAATAGTGTTTTATGCACTATTACTCTACTCCTCCCAAGAGCCAAGAATTGTGAATTTCTTAATAATTCACTAGTTTTTGACCATTCCCTCTTCTAAAGAATTGGTGGCCACTCTTGTTGCAAACAAGAGTAGATCCCTCAAACCATCAAGCCAATGGAATGCTCCCAGAATTCATGTAAGTTAGAAATCTTATATTTTTCTTTATTCTTTTAATGGTTTTCTAATTTTTGTTTTGTTTGAAATGATAAATGAACGCTATGCCTTGTTGGAAAGGCTTTTCCCCTCTCATTCTTAAAATCAGCCATTCTCTATCCTAGTTAAGTAATCTAATTGATTGGAATTAAACTTTTCATATTGTTTCTCTTTTAAAAGTGAAATTTGATTAGTCCTAGAATGTTTTAAACCATTCGAGGTTAATTTTAAAGTAAATTAAGGTAGGAGAAATTGAAAAATGGTCAGCCATACAAAGGAGGTTATGACAAAATTTTCTAAAGTTTTGTGAAATAAGTTTCATCTTTTATTATTCTAAAAGAGTAATCCCTATCGTTTGTGTATTCTAAAAGTGTCATTTTCGTTCTAAAAGAGTAATCCCTATTGTTTGTGTATTCTAAAAGTGTCATTTTCATTCTATGTATAGAAAAATGCATAGTAGAAATATATTTATTCTTAAAGTGTTATTTCCATTAGATTTAAATTCTATGCATAGAAAGATGCATATTGGTTATTTTTTTATTATTAAACAGTGATTTTCATTAGATTTAAGTTCTATGCATAGAAAGATTCATATTGGTTATTTTTTTTAATTATAAAAGAGTGATTTTCATTAGATTTAAATTCTATGCATAGAAAGATGCATATTGGTTTTTTTTTTAATTATAAAAGAGTTACTTTCATCAATATTGATTTTTATGCATAAAAAGATGCATAAAAGAATTATTTTTTTAATTATAAAAGTGTTACTTTCATCAAAATGGATTTTTATGCATAAATAGATACATAAAAGAATATTTTTTTATTATAAAAGTGTTACTTTCATCAAAATGGATTTTTATGCATAAATAGATGCATAAAATAATATATTTTTATTATAAAAGTGTTACTTTCATCAAAATGGATTTATATGCAAAAATAGATGCATAAAAGAATATGTTTTTATTATAAAAGTGTTAGATTCATCAAAATGGATTTATATGCATAAATAGATGCATAAAAGGATTTTTTTTAATTATAAAAGTGTTACTCTCATCAAAATGGATTTATGCATAAATAGATGCATTAAAGAATATTTTTTATATTATAAAAGTGTTTCTTTCATCAAAATGAATTTTTATGCATAAATAGATGCATAAAAGAATATTTTTTTATTATAAAAGTGTTACTTTCATCAAAATGGATTTATATGCATAAATAGATGCATAAAAGAATATTATTTTTATTATAAAAGTGTTAGTTTCATCAAAATGGATTTTTATGCATAAAAGAATATTTTTTGATTATAAAAGTGTTACTTTCATCAAAATGGATTTATATGCATAAAAGAATATATTTTTATTATAAAAGTGTTACTTTCATTAAAATGGATTTATATGCATAAAAGAATATTTTAGTATAAAAGTGTTACTTTCACTAGTTGATTTTTATGCATAAATAGATGCATAAAAGGATTTTTCTTTTATATAAAAGTGTTAATTTTATAGAAGTTGGATTTTATGCATAAATAGATGCATACAGAGTTTTTATATCAAAATAAGAGTTCTCTTTAATCCTATGTTTAAATCCCATGAATATTGGTAAATGAATAAGTAAATACTCTGTGAGAGAAAATTCTACCATTTCATATTCTCTAGGATGGTAATGAGAAAATTTAGAAAATCTATCGAAGTCGGAATTTTAGTTAAACCATAAATTTATTCTCTCCATAGGAATACGTGATTAGTTTTGAATTCAGTTAAGCAAATACTCAATGAATGAAATTCAATAAAGTAGTAATTGAAATATTACCCTTCGATAAAGATAATTCAGAGAGAACCTTTCAAGACTAAAAACCTGAATATCAGACTATGACCAAGACATCTCCTTCGTCCGTTTTAAGAAAAGACGATGTGACCAATTCATTAATCTACACTTAAATCACCCACCGAATCTGAAACTAAGTTGAGACCTTTGATTTTGATCTGAGGATCAAGATTACAAAATTCGAGGAACTCTGCTTGAAAATCTAGACCTGTGATCTAGAAGTCTTGGGATACGGAATTAAGATATATCCATTGTATTCGAAAGAAAATCAAAACTGAAAACTTGCAGAGAACCCCTATTTTCTTAAAGGACTGTTTTATGCTAGAATGCTGGAGGGAGCATTTGGTATATGTGTTTTTCTAAGGGAAGTTCGGTTGCAACAGTTGTGGGGGGAGTTTTCAAAGGACGGCTCACGCGGCAAAAACCTACCTAGGTCTTGACCATTTTGGGTATGGTGTAAAATGGTGTGCTTCTGGTACGATGGGCGAGGGCCAATGAAGATGTCCCTGAGTGAAGTGCCAGGACACCTAAGGAGGATCCTGGAGGGTTTTGACCACGTGATGCATGGGCTCACGGTGCTTAGGACACCCATGTGTATGTCGTGGAAGATGTATATATGAATGATGATGAGAAAATTATTGTAATATGTTATGAGATCTCGTTGCTGATCCGCTGGTCTCCAACGGAGAGTCCAGAGTGATACTGTTTTGTGAGAATCAAGGATTGAATGAAAATTTTGAGTTTTGACATCTATTACCCAGTAATTATTTGTCAATGGATTGTTTCATAAATTAAAGTTTAAAGAGGAGTGTGTGAGTATCTGTATTCTAAAGCAAAAGGTAAGAAAAGCTTTCAATTATGGGTAGGTGAGTAATTGTCTAGTTCTACTATTCCAATGGTTGGGCGGTGGCTAACCCATGGGCCAGATGGGGTTAGGCTAGAATCAGTAGAGTTTTAATAATAAAATTGATTTATAGGATTATGCTTAGAACTCGAGTAGTTAATTAAAAGCTTGAAGACTTCTCAAATGAATAGATCAACGGCTGTGCCTGATTCAATTAGGAAAAAAGCATTAATTCATTCAAGTTAAGTCTGTAATAGATTCCCTTCTATCTGATTTAATCAGATGAAGGTTAGTTCAGTATCTTAACCTCGTTAGAAAAATTCGTTAAGAAAATAAAATGGTGGAATCATCCCCGTTTTTCGGGCATGGAAAATTTTCCCCGTTTTGGTTTTCGGAATGACCACCAGCTTAGTCTCGTACGAGGCCCCGAGTGAGAAACCCTGCCCCCGTGTAAGAGGAAGCTCCTTCCGCTGCTACCAACCAGGAATCCGGTGCGCAGAGGGGGCAGAGGGATCTTATAGTTGGTAGCAGAGCACTGTTGTAAATTTACGTAACAGCACCAGAAATTGCTTAAAATTTTAAAGTAAATCTGGGAAATAATGTTTTCAGTTGTTTATATTATGTTGAATGAACTTCAAAAATTGAAAACTCATAAATTGAATTGGAAATTTATAGATGGATACCCCGAATCTATCTTGCATTCTTGAACTCTCCCAGAGTCAGGATATGATAGCCTTTGCATTCAAGCACCTCATCAACTCTGCTACTACCCGAGTGAGCAGAGTGAGACTCCCACGTCATTTTGAGAGTCTTTACTTTCCTGAATCTCCTCTTGAGCGACGTCGATATATGTGGTTCTATGGAGGACGATGTATTAATGTCAGTACCAGTCAGCGTCAGAGGCTCAGGCAAAATATTTTCTTAGCCATGATTCTGATAAGGCTATGGCTTGTTCAACATGTTCAACTCTTTGATCATTCACCTAGGAACTTCAGAATTTCATGTCGAGTTTGAAGGCTTCTTAGCCGCTTTATCCCTAGAAGTAGAATTACAGCACCTCTTTCTGAATTGAATCGTGTGTACCATGGCATGTCTCCTTTGCAATTTTGCTTCTTTATGCATATACGATTGAGGCAATGATTTTGGGAGCCATGATGCTCTATGTACATATCGAAAACTTTGGATAAACGATGTTTTGCAAAAAAAATCCAAATTGTTTTCATGATTGTGAATGGTAAATAAAATTATTAGAGTAAATCTTATTTCATGAAGTATGATGAAATAATTATCTGTTTAAAGAAAAAATTATAAAAATTAAATAATCATAAATCTATTGTCAAAGTTAAGTTGACAAAAATCTCATTTTGTCAGAATCATGAGGCACGCGGCCCATGCAAGGCAACCGGATCCTCTAACCGATGATGAAGAGTTAGATCCGGATGTTTGAAAAGCCCTGCACAGATCCCAACCTGGTCCCTTCAAGGGTGAAGGGGAGCAGTTAGGTGAAGTAGTGGAAAAGTGGATTGAGGTAATGGAGGAATACTTTGATATAACTAGCTACAATGAGAGAAGCAAGATGGCTCTCGCCAGGTTAAAGATTGTGGAAACGGAAAGGGTTGCTTGGAGGAATCACTGCGCCTCTTATCAGAGTAGCCTCAGAACTCCTTCCCAAAACTGGGGCAACCAAAGAGAAAGAGTTCCGCCTCAGATTGCAGCAGCCAGAGCAGTCACAATTGCAGAAGTAGTGGAAGAGGAAAGAGGACAGATTTATGCTGCAATTGAAAACCAAGGGCCAAATCGCCAGTTCTCACTCATCCATAATCCAGCTGAGTATCAAGGTAAGCCTTTTAAGCTTTTGATTGATTCAGGCAGTACTCATTCTTTGATTTCCCCTAGATGCTTGCATAAGCTAGTCTTAGATTAGAAATCAGGGAAACCTATGGAAGTTGAATTGGCAAGTGGGAAGATTCTTTTCACTCACCTTGAGATAGATCGTATTCAGTTCAATCTAGATGGGAATTAAACTAACTGTCAGTTCAGAGTTATACCTTTGGGAGTTTTCGATAGGATCCTTGGAATGGATTGGCTCCATAAAAAACAAGCTGACATTTACTGTCATAATGGAACCATTTCCTTCGGTGACCTTCACAGAAACAAAGTTCAAGGAACCAAAATTTCAGGATCCCCAAGTCTGCAGTTAGTAAAAGCTTCTAAATTACTAAAAGGACTTAGAAAGAAGCAGTGCATTTATCTTGTCAAAATGAATCTGGTAGACTCAAAGTTAAAAGCTAAAGAGCCTGAATGGTTAAGTGAATATGATGATTTATTGCCGGCATAATTAACAGCGATTCCTCCAATTCGGGAAGTAGATCATGTGATAGAATTGACCCCCGGAGCTCAGCCACCTGTAGCCCTGCGCACATACAAAATTCCAGTTCTTGAAGCCATCAAACTCAAGGAACAGCTTAGACAGTGAGGCGGTCCGGGGTGGGCAACAAGAAGAGTGGCCTCTAAGCACTCCTCAAGGCTTCCGTGTTGCTCAATGGGCTTGGGGCACAGCGCAACACAAACATAAGAACCCCAAAACCACACACCCAACAAGAAAAGGGGTACCACCTAGTTATGTGTGTGAACTAGGACACCAAACATCTTTCGTTGTAGCAAATCAATACAAGCTAACCATAACATCAAGGCACACACACCCTCAACAAACACTCATACATATGATATTGTGTGTGGAGGAGACTAGCATAACACAAATAGATGCACACCAAACTTGGAGAAGAGCTTAGAGAGACAATATAAACTTGATTTTGTTGTCGATATACACATGGTCTTAAGATTACGGGAGCCCTCTCACCATACAACCCTCTTACCATGGAATGAAAGGCAACAAATCAAAAATAGGCCCTCAAGCCGCCAAGCATAAGATCACACCACAAAATACAAGGATCGAATTTACCTTAAACCAAACATCAGACCGCTTTGCTAAATCAACTTTGGAGATGTAGGAGTCCAAGATGTTGTACACAATTGCACCCAAACTACTAATCTTATTTATGCACAAAGGCAAGATACAATTATGATAGTAGGGAGTATGGCATCACTCAAGCCCTCACAATGACATAAGTAGCTTCAAGCTTCAAGCTCCTTTATGCAATCAAAGGTATTGATGTATAGAGAGAGCTCACAAGTTCACTATCTCCTTACACACTAGAGTTAGGAGTGGTGTACAATGTGTGTAAGATTCCTCCCCAGCCTCTCAAAATGTCCAGCATCTTCCCCTGTAATCAATCCCTCTTCAGAAATATAAAAGACTTGTTTCTAACTGTTTTAACCTAGAGAGAGAAAATATTCTAGAGAGAGAATATTCAAATTCTTAATATTTTTGGATAGAAAATTATCTCATCTTATTAAAATAAGTTCCACAGAAATTCAAAAAGAACTTTCCAATGTGCAATTGGAATTAATTGGAAATGGGTATAAAGGACCTTAGCCTAAGGGTCTAGATTTTCAGAAATTTTTGGATTATGGTCCAATTAAGGTTCCTATGGGCCAATAGCATCAATCCATGTGTAGGGAGGAGATAAATCCAATTTGTAAAAGAAGATACCCAAAAATGAGTAAATGCTCACATAAGATGAAGAGTTGAAAATGTACAAGGTTTATTAGTAAAAAACTATGAGCAATATTAAAAATATGAGATATTTTGGGTATCCAAAAATGAGTAAATGCTCACATAAGATGAAGAGTTGAAAATGTACAAGGTTTATTAGTAAAAAACTATGAGCAATATTAAAATGATTCCATTACGACACATATGTAAGGAGGGGAGTTCTTTAAAGGAGGTGCATATTTCACATAAGATGAAGAGTTGAAAATGTACAAGGTTTATTAGTAAAAAACTATGAGCAAGATTAAAATGATTCCATTATGACACATATGTAAGGAAGGGGAGTTCTTTAAAGGAGGTGCATATTTCACATAAGATGAAGAGTTGAAAATGTACAAGGTTTATTAGTAAAAAACTATGAGCAATATTAAAAATATGAGATATTTTGGGTATAATGATTCCATTATGACACATATGTAAGGAAGGGGAGTTCTTTAAAGGAGATGCATATTTCACATGCTTGAATGAGTTTTAAACTCATAAAAATTGAGATATTTCATCTCTCCTCTCTCCTCATTCAAGTCTAGTTCCAAAAAGTTAGCTTAACTGACCTAAAAATGGTCAAATATTGCCCAAATTGATTTAGAAAATTCTAGAATCAGTTTGTTTGGTTAGGAGCTCAATTTTTCCTATAAATAGAAGCCTCCCCCTTGTTGAAAAATAGATAGTGTTTATGCATCGTTACTCTACTCCACCTAAGCCAAGAACTATGAATTCATTAATAATTCACTAGTTTTTGGAGCTTCCCTCTTTCTTCAATCCCCATTGGTGGCTCCATCAACATACTTAACCAATTGATTGGTTGGGGGCCTCTACCGTGAACAAAGAATCAAGCAATTTGTAAGGTAATTAGTGAATATTGATCTTTTCTATAATTTCTCAATGTTTCTCTCTTCTCAACCCCTCTCAAGCTTGAGAAGCTTAATTGGTATGGTTTTTTGAATGCTATTGAAGTGAATTGATGAATGTTAGTGAAGAGTTACATAATTTAATAAATGCTATTGAAGTTAATTTCCATTTATGTTTAAATTCTAATGGTTTTTATGTAATTTCTCTCTCTCACTCAAGAAATGGTCATACTCATGACCCATTCTCAATCCAAATCAAGCTTTTCATAAAGCTTTTCCTTAACCCAAGATTAAGCTATGCTTGAGGCCAAATTAATGGCTTTTTTCTATGCTTTTAGTTTATGTATATTGATGATTCAATCCATTATGGATTAATGATCCAATTAGAGATCATTTTAATTATTTCCTTAATGATAAGCTTTATCCCTTAGAAAAAATTGAGATTTATCAGTCATAGCAACGGAGCTATGGCAAAATTTTTATAAAAATTATGCATAAAATAATTTCATTCAAAGCAAAAAAAGAGGACTTCCTACCATATTCTAGGAATTATCATCCTAGATTAATTGAAAGAATTTCATTATAATCATGGAGAAATTGAATTTTAATATCATGCATAAAGGATAAGTTTTTATATCAAAAGTGTTATTTTTACCATTTTTATTTCATGCATAGAAGTATGCATAATGGATAAATTTTTATATCAAAAGTGTTACTTTTACCATTTTTATTTTCATGCATAGAAGTATGCATAATGGATAAATTTTTATATCAAAAGTGTTACTTTTATCATTTTTATTTCATGCTTAGAAGTATACATAATGGATAAATTTTTATATCAAAAGTGTTACTTTTATCATATTTGAATTTCATGCATAAAAGTATGCATAAAAGTTGATTATTTTATTATAAAAGTGTGTCTTTTATTATATTGAATTTCAAGCATAGAGGTATGCATAAAGGTTGATTATTTTATTATAAAAGTGTGACTGTTATCATATTTGGATTTCATGCATAGAGGTATGCATAAAAGATGATTATTTTAATGTAAAAGTGTTACTTTTATCATATTTGGATTTCATGCATAGAGGTATGCATAAAAGATGATTATTTTAATGTAAAAGTGTTACTTTTATCATAATTGAATTTCATGCATAGAGGTATGTATAAAAGATGATTATTTTAATGTAAAAGTGTTACTTTTGTCACAATTGAATTTCATGCATAGAGGTATGCATAAAAGTTGATTATTTTATTATAAAGTGTTACTTTTATCATAATTGGATTTCATGCATGGAGGTATGCATAAAAGATATTCTTTTTATACTAAAAGTGTGATTTTCATCATAAATGGATTTTATGCATAACTTAGATGCATAAGAGAAATTCTTTTATTCTAAAAGTGTAATTCCTACTAAATTGAATTTATGCATAGGAAGATGCATAAAAGATTGAATTTTAATTCAAAAGTGTCATTTTCATCTAAATTGAATTTATGCATAGGAAGATGCATAAAAGATTGAATTTTAATTCAAAAGTGTAATTTTCATTTAAAATGAATTTATGCATAGGAAGATGCATAAAAGATTGATTTTACTTCGGAAGTATTAATCTCCTTAAATGGAATTTATGCATAAGTAAATGTGTAAAGAAATCTTATATCAAATATAAGAATTCTTTTGTATTCTATAAATAGATATGAGATGTGATAGGATGTGATAAGAGGTGTATAAGAGGTGATAAGAGATGATAAGATGAATTAAGATGTGATAAGATGTGTATGAGATGAGGTAAGAAGTGTATGTGATAGGATAAGATGTATATGGGTTGAGATAGGGCGAGACTGGATGTGATGTAAAAGATTAGATGTGAAGGCATATGGGGTTATATGAATGGGAATGTGAAAATGGATGTATTTATGTGGATGTGTGGATGTGGAGATGGGAGTATGGATGTATGAATGTGAAAATGGATGTATGCATGAAGATGTATATGCATAGATGTGAATGTGGATGTAGATGTGGATGTATAGATGTGAATGGGAATGTGGATGTGAATGTGGATGTATAGATGTGAATGGGAATGTGGATGTGGATGTATGTATGTATGTGGATGTAGATGTGGATGTATAGATGTGAATGGAAATGTGGATGTGGATGTATGTGAATGTGGATGTAGATGTGGATGTATAGATGTGAATGGGAATGTGGATGTGGATGTATGTATGTATGTGGATGTAGATGTGGATGTATAGATGTGAATGGGAATGTGGATGTGGATGTATGTATGTATGTGGATGTAGATGTGGATGTATAGATGTGAATGGGAATGTGGATGTGGATGTATGTGAATGTGGATGTAGATGTGGATGTATAGATGTGAATGGGAATGTGGATGTGGATGTGGATGTATGTATGTATGTGGATGTAGATGTGGATGTATAGATGTGAATGGGAATGTGGATGTGGATGTATGTATGTATGTGGATGTGGATGTATGAATGAGGACGTGATAATGGATGTATGCATGTAGATGTGGATATATGGATGTGAATATGAATGTGGATGTGGATGAGTATGTATGAATGTAGATATGGGATGTGGATGTATAAATGAGGATGTGAAAATGGAGGTATGCATGTAGATGTGGATGTATGGATATGAATGTGGATGTGGATGTGGATATGGATGTGTATGTATGAATGTGGATATGGAATGTGGATGTATAAATGAGGATGTGAAAATGGATGTATGCATGCAAATGTGGATGTATGGATGTGAATGTGAATGTGTATGTGAATTAATGTGTCGTCGATATGAGGAAATGGATGAGAATGAGTACACATTGAATGGAATGTGGAATAAGTAATGTGGACTAAGGAGGGATAATGTGGAAAGACGAGAGTTCGATTTAGAAATTGTATTTTGTGACTGTTTGTAAATGACTATTTTATGTCAAGAATGCTGGGGAAGCATTTTGACCATCTTGTGGATTAAGGTCATGAAGACCTAACTGTTAAAGTTGCAACTGCTGACGGAGAGTCAATGGAGGACATCTCGCGTAGCAAGGTCGACCGAGGTCTTGACCACCAGCCTCGGTTCGATTTAAATGGTGAGCTTCCGGTACGGTGGATGAGGGACCAAGGAAGCGGCCTATGAGTGAAGCGCTAGGTCACCTGCGAAGGATCCTAGAGGGTGCTGACCATACGGTGCTCGGGCTCTGGGTCGCCGAAGATACCCACACGTGCGTCGTGGAAGATATTGGAACAAGCCTGTAAGAGTTGTTTTGTGAAACCGGGCATGTATCTGGTTGATTGACCTTGCTGGTCATCAATGGATGAGTCCATGGCTCTTTATATGGATCTGTTGGTTGATCTTGCTAATCTTCAACGAGAGTCCATCTTGATTTTTATAAGTGATTATATTGCCGAGCATTATGGGCTAGGAACTATTGAAAAGGCTTCTGTGTGGACAGGTGGTGAGCGTTCTAGTTGCCAATGATGCCATAGATACTCTGATGAAGGAATGATGGGAAATTATGAATCAACTGGATAAATTGGAAGATTATGATCAGTGGTACTATGGTTTCATTAAAGGATTGTTTTAAAGTTAGCTGATGCTAAGAAAAAGGCAATTTCATATTGGGTGTGTAAGTGGTGTGGCTAGTTTTATGTTTGCATGGACTTCCGGCTAGGGGGCCTTGGAACTCTTTTCCTTGGTACCCGGGACAAAACCTAACCAAATTCCAAATTGGATCCCATCACTACAGTGGTTAGGCGGTTGGCTAACCCATGGGATCGGATGGGGTTAGGCTGGACTGACGGATCCGTAAATCGAGATTTAATTTCTATTATTACGATAGATGAAGTAAATCCCGGATAGAAATTGTTCTATGGATAGGAATCAACAGCTGTGCCTCTTGATGGGGAAAAAAGCGTTGATCCCAATGATCCAAGTGCAAGTTTCTTCCTTGATTTGACCAAGTACCGTTAAAGGTGCCGTCAGATCAGTTGATCCGTAATGATCTTGACTACGTTAGAGTAAAGAGTTATCCTGGTGGAATCGCCCATGCTTTTCGGGTAAAGGAAGTTTTTCCGGTTTTGGTTTTGGACAAACCGACGGATTAATCTCTTGTCCGGATATCCGTGGGGCGAGGCCCCGAGTGTGAGACCCCTACCCGCGCATGATGTGCTACTTCCGCTGCTAGTACCCCAAATCCGTTGCGCGGTGGAGACCGGGATCTCACAGTTGGTATCAGAGCGAATTGGTTAATAAAGATCAAGTGAGAAGCCAAATATGTCAAAAATTTATCAAGAAGCACAAAAAGGTTGTAATTGTGTGATATAATTCATACAATTTGATATTCAAACTGAAATTCATAATTTGGTAATTGGGTCAGCAGATGAAAGTACCGTAATTATATAGAATCCCTGACTTGCTTGAGGCCTAGACATGATGGTATTTACCTTATAATTCCAAGGGCCGTGACTATCCGTATATACCGAGAGTATACTGCAGCTCTTTATTGACAGTATATACGAGTAAATCTAAGACTTGAAATTATAAGCGTTAATGCTATCCAGAGGATGATTTCGAATGTGGTTGATACGATTTTTAATTCTGTTTGAGAATTGATGAATTGATTTGGATTCTGATTGAAAAATGATGATCCCTGAAATTTGGTTGAAATGTAATAAGCTGAGCGAAACCTCAATGAGGATGAATGGGACGAGTCCCTGTGATGATATTCATAACTGGAATGATGATAATGATTTCAGCAAATCACTATGAGATTAGTGGATTGTGCTGTCAGATTGCTACTATTAATACTTGACCATTAGATCAAGTTAAGGGATGACAAATTGAGAACTTACTTGACTGAAATTCCCGTGGAGGAATGTTCAGAAGGAAATTTTTCGGTCTAATGGACCATTATCATGTTAAAGATATAAATGATATGATCTGAATGAATTGTTGATGAGTTCTAAGGGATATTTATCCCAGTATTCTGTTGGGTTGACCAGAATATAAGAAACCCCAGAATAAAATTGGATCTTAAGAAAAAGAGTTTCCTCTACCTTGCGAGATGAGGACATCTCGCACTTTTTTAAGTGGGGTAGAATGTAAGATTCCTCCCCAACCTTCGAGGTATACAGGAGTAAGAATCTCCCTTTTTTATCTTATAATTATTCCCTCTCTAAACTAAAAGAAAGATTCTGTTTAAAAAAGGAAGACCCTTTCCCTAGAATACTTCTCAGGAGTTCCACCTGTTTTAAGGATACAGAACAATGAGTTCAGAAGTAAAAATCGGTGTTTTGGATACCAAGGTTTTGGTCTTCATTCGAGTACGGCCCAAAAGAAGTTCTTTATCTATTGGGGAGTTTAAGAAGTTATCCCCCATATATTGTGAGCCTTAATTGAATTCAAAGAAAGTGACTTAGCTTACGAGCTTCTTTTATCTCCTCATCTCAAAGTTCTTAATGTATTTCATAGAAATATGTGCCAAACCCAAATCATGGAAAGACGGTAAAACTTCAGTGGCAAGATACCGTTGGCTTCTAAGTTACGCTAGCTCCTTCCTTTATATAAGTCGTAACTTTTACTTGTCGCTCACAGTAATCTTACTCCCATCAATCTCCTTCTTTCTTAATCTCCTTCATGGCTTGGCAACAAGAATTAGTTTTATCCATGATGATTTCTCACCTTCAAGACGCAAGCGAGTCTGTGAAGAAGGATTTTATAGAACAGTATGAGCGCTCACTTTTTCCTCACTTGGGAACGTCTGTAGCTCAGACCAAATGGCGGACCTATCAAGACATAACTAGGGTAACACCCTGGGGTCAGCAGCACTTTCGTAACAATGTCCGCTTGGCCATGGTTATCGAAGCCTTGGGTTTGGGTCCCCGATACTACTGCGTCATGAGATCAAGACATCTTGGGTTTTCTGAGCGGGTCTTCTTACTGGCGTGTTTTCTTCCTCATCAGAAGATATGCCTTTACCCCGTTTTTGGTTTGCCTCTCAGAGGTCCTTTTGTTAGAACACCTCATACCACTGAGATAGGTGTTTCCATTATGACACATATGTAAGGAAGGGGAGTTCTTTAAAGGAGGTGCATATTTCACATAAGATGAAGAGTTGAAAATGTACAAGGTTTATTAGTAAAAAACTATGAGCAATATTAAAATGATTCCATTATGACACATATGTAAGGAAGGGGAGTTCTTTAAAGGAGGTGCATATTTCACATAAGATGAAGAGTTGAAAATGTACAAGGTTTATTAGTAAAAAACTATGAGCAATATTAAAAGTATGAGATATTTTGGGTATAATGATTCCATTATGACACATATATAAGGAAGGGGAGTTCTTTAAAGGAGGTGCATATTTCACATGCTTGAATGAGTTTTAAACTCATAAAAATTGAGATATTTCATCTCTCCTCTCTCCTCATTCAAGTCTAGTTCCAAAAAGTTAGCTTAACTGACCTAAAAATGGTCAAATATTGCCCAAATTGATTTAGAAAATTCTAGAATCAGTTTGTTTGGTTAGGAGCTCAATTTTTCCTATAAATTGAAGCCTCCCCCTTGTTGAAAAATAGATAGTATTTATGCATCGTTACTCTACTCCACCTAAGCCAAGAACTATGAATTCATTAATAATTCACTAGTTTTTGGAGCTTCCCTCTTTCTTCAATCCCCATTGGTGGCTCCATCAACATACTTAACCAATTGATTGGTTGGGGGCCTCTACCGTGAACAAAGAATCAAGCAATTTGTAAGGTAATTAGTGAATATTGATCTTTTTTATAATTTCTCAATGTTTCTCTCTTCTCAACCCCTCTCAAGCTTGAGAAGCTTAATTGGTATGGTTTTTTGAATGCTATTGAAGTGAATTGATGAATGTTAGTGAAGAGTTACATAATTTAATAAATGCTATTGAAGTTAATTTCCATTTATGTTTAAATTCCAATGGTTTTTATGTAATTTCTCTCTCTCACTCAAGAAATGGTCATACTCATGACCCATTCTCAATCCAAATCAAGCTTTTCATAAAGCTTTTCCTTAACCCAAGATTAAGCTATGCTTGAGGCCAAATTAATGGCTTTTTTCTATGCTTTTAGTTTATGTATATTGATGATTCAATCCATTATGGATTAATGATCCAATTAGAGATCATTTTAATTATTTCCTTAATGATAAGCTTTATCCCTTAGAAAAAATTGAGATTTATCAGTCATAGCAACGGAGCTATGGCAAAATTTTTATAAAAATTATGCATAAAATAATTTCATTCAAAGCAAAAAAAGAGGACTTCCTACCATATTCTAGGAATTATCATCCTAGATTAATTGAAAGAATTTCATTATAATCATGGAGAAATTGAATTTTAATATCATGCATAAAGGATAAGTTTTTATATCAAAAGTGTTATTTTTACCATTTTTATTTCATGCATAGAAGTATGCATAATGGATAAATTTTTATATCAAAAGTGTTACTTTTACCATTTTTATTTTCATGCATAGAAGTATGCATAATGGATAAATTTTTATATCAAAAGTGTTACTTTTATCATTTTTATTTCATGCTTAGAAGTATACATAATGGATAAATTTTTATATCAAAAGTGTTACTTTTATCATATTTGAATTTCATGCATAAAAGTATGCATAAAAGTTGACTATTTTATTATAAAAGTGTGTCTTTTATTATATTGAATTTCAAGCATAGAGGTATGCATAAAGGTTGATTAAGTGTAATTCCTACTAAATTAAATTTATGCATAGGAAGATGCATAAAAGATTGAATTTTAATTCAAAAGTGTCATTTTCATCTAAATTGAATTTATGCATAGGAAGATGCATAAAAGATTGAATTTTAATTCAAAAGTGTCATTTTCATTTAAAATGAATTTATGCATAGGAAGATGCATAAAAGATTGATTTTACTTCGGAAGTATTAATCTCCTTAAATGGAATTTATGCATAAGTAAATGTGTAAAGAAATCTTATATCAAATATAAGAATTCTCTTGTATTCTATAAATAGATATGAGATATTGTGATAGGATGTGATAAGAGGTGTATAAGAGGTGATAAGAGATGATAAGATGAATTAAGATGTGATAAGATGTGATAAGATGTGTATGAGATGAGGTAAGAAGTGTATGTGATAGGATAAGATGTATATGGGTTGAGATAGGGCGAGAATGGATGTGATGTAAAAGACTAGATGTGAAGGCATATGGGGTTATATGAATGGGAATGTGGAAATGGATGTATGTATGTGGATGTGTGGATGTGTGGATGTGGAGATGGGAGTATGGATGTATGAATGTGAAAATGGATGTATGCATGAAGATGTATATGCATAGATGTGAATGTGGATGTAGATGTGGATGTATAGATGTGAATGGGAATGTGGATGTGAATGTGGATGTATAGATGTGAATGGGAATGTGGATGTGGATGTATGTATGTATGTGGATGTAGATGTAGATGTATAGATGTGAATGGGAATGTGGATGTGGATGTATGTGAATGTGGATGTAGATGTGGATGTATAGATGTGAATGGGAATGTGGATGTGGATGTATGTGAATGGGAATGTAGATGTGGATGTATAGATGTGAATGGGAATGTGGATGTGGATGTATGTATGTATGTGGATGTAGATGTGGATGTATAGGTGTGAATGGGAATGTGGATGTGGATGTATGTATGTATGTGGATGTAGATGTGGATGTATAGATGTGAATGGGAATGTGGATGTGGATGTATGTGAATGTGGATGTAGATGTGGATGTATAGATGTGAATGGGAATGTGGATGTGGATGTATGTATGTATGTGGATGTAGATGTGGATGTATAGATGTGAATGGGAATGTGGATGTGGATGTATGTATGTATGTGGATGTGGATGTATGAATGAGGACGTGATAATGGATGTATGCATGTAGATGTGGATATATGGATGTGAATATGAATGTGGATGTGGATGAGTATGTATGAATGTAGATATGGGATGTGGATGTATAAATGAGGATGTGAAAATGGAGGTATGCATGTAGATGTGGATGTATGGATATGAATGTGGATGTGGATGTGGATGTGGATGTATGGATGTGGATATGGATGTGTGTATGAATGTGGATATGGGATGTGGATGTATAAATGAGGATGTGAAAATGGATGTATGCATGTAAATCTGGATGTATAGATGTGAATGTGAATGTGTATGTGAATTAATGTGTCGTCGATATGAGGAAATGGATGAGAATGAGTACACATTGAATGGAATGTGGAATAAGTAATGTGGACTAAGGAGGGATAATGTGGAAAGACGAGAGTTCGATTTAGAAACTGTATTTTGTGACTGTTTGTAAATGACTATTTTATGTCAAGAATGCTGGGGAAGCATTTTGACCATCTTGTGGATTAAGGTCATGAAGACCTAACTGTTAAAGTTGCAACTGCTGACGGAGAGTCAATGGAGGACGTCTCGCGTAGCAAGGTCGACCGAGGTCTTGACCAGCCTCGGTTCGATTTAAATAGTGAGCTTCCGGTATGGTGGATGAGGGACCAAGGAAGCGGCCTATGAGTGAAGCGCTAGGTCACCTGCGAAGGATCCTAGAGAGTGCTGACCATACGGTGCTCGGGCTCTGGGTCGCCGAAGATACCCACACGTGCGTCGTGGAAGATATTGGAACAAGGAGTAAGAGTTGTTTTGTGAAACCGGGCATGGATCTGGTTGATTGACCTTGGTGGTCTTCAATGGATGAGTCCATGGCTCTTTATATGGATCTGTTGGTTGATCTTGCTGATCTTCAACAAGAGTCCATCTTGATTTTTATAAGTGATTATATTGCCGAGTATTATGGGCTAGGAACTATTGAAAAGGCTTCTGTGTGGACAGGTGGTGAGCGTTCTAGTTGCCAATGATGCCATAGATACTCTGATGAAGGAATGATGGGAAATTATGAATCAACTGGATAAATTGGAAGATTATGATCAGTGGTACTATGGTTTCATTAAAGGATTGTTTTAAAGTTAGCTGGTTTCATTAAAGGATTGTTTTTCTTAGCTGATGCTAAGAAAAAGGCAATTTCATATTGGGTGTGTAAGTGGTGTGGCTAGTTTTATGTTTGCATGAACTTCCGGCTAGGGGGCCTTGGAACTCTTTTTCTTAGCTGATGCTAAGAAAAAGGTAATTTCATATTGGGTGTGTAAGTGGTGTGGCTAGTTTTATGTTTGCATGAACTTCCGGCTAGGGGGCCTTGGAACTCTTTTCCTTGGTACCCGGATAAAACCTAACCAAATTCCAAATTGGATCCCATCACTACATTGGTTGGGCGGTTGGCTAACCCATGGGATCGGATGGGGTTAGGCTGGACTGATGGATCCGTAAATCGAGATTTCATTTCTATTATTACGATAGATGAAGTAAATCTCGGATAGAAATTGTTCTATGGATAGGAATCAACGGCCGTGCCTCTTGATGGGGAAAAAAGCGTTGATCCCAATGATCCAAGTGCAAGTTTCTTCCTTGATTTGACCAAGTACCGTTAAAGGTGCAGTCAGATCAGTTGATCCGTAATGATCTTGACTACGTTAGAGTAAAGAGTTATCCTGGTGGAATCGCCCATGCTTTCCGGGTAAAGGAAGTTTTTCTGGTTTCGGTTTTGGACAAACCGACGGATTAGTCTCTTGTCCGGATATCCGTGGGCGAGGCCCCGAGTGTGAGACCCCTACCCGCGCATGATGTGCTACTTCCGCTGCTAGTACCCCGAATCCGTTGCGCGGTGAAGACCGGGATCTCACAATGTGTGTAATCTCCTCAAACAAGGAATGGAGGGGGCTCTATTTATAGGTTTGAGAAGCCCCAATTAGGATAAAGCCTAATCAATCTTATTATGGAAAATCATAGATTATGGATTTTTTATTTTGAAATGAGAGTGGGCCTCTTCTTATCCCTTGAGTCACATGGATGTGGGCTCAAGGTGAGAGAATTATTGAAGATGAGAGGAGAGTGTGATGTAGAGGTTTGAGCAAATAACTTGTAGTAATGCCTACTCCAAAAGTAGTAGAGTGGGTGCTTATTTACAAATGTTAGTGGTTAGTAGTTAGTAATCACTATAAAAGGTTAGTAATACAATGTACAAAATGGGTGAGAAGGGCTGAGAGGTTGAGTGAGAGGAGTAAAGATTTGGAAATATCCTTTATGTGGTTGAAAGCTCGAAGAAGCTTGGATTCTCCCATGTGTAGATCTTTAAGTTAACCGCCGATCTCCTTCTTGCATTTGATGCCACAAAAGTTGATTGAGGTAAAGAACATGGGGTTTTTGTAGATGGAAACCCCAAATTTGCAGAGGTTAATATGATACATTCATGCTGAATTTTTATGTATTTTTTGAGATTGGGAAAATAATTTAGTAATATGGGAGTAGTAGGGAGAGAAATAGAGATGAGGTATGGGTGTAGAGTAGATATGAGAGCAAATGGAGATGAAAGGAGAGGGAAAAGGTGGAGAGGGTGAGAGAGGACATGAAGTTTGCAGGTTTGATGGAGTGAGAAAGGAATGATTAAGTGTGTAGCTGATGAATGTGTAAGGGAGGTGAGAAGAGACTAGGTGTACCTTGCCAAAAAGTGGGCAGACTGGGGTCCAATAAAAAATTCATATCTCACTGCAATTAGCTCTAAAAATTCTCAAAAAAATTGAGCATATTGCTGAGCTCCCGAGATAACTTTTGTCTCTTGAAGACTTGTCCAAATTCAGAGTGGAGGCGGGCGCAAAAAATTCAGCAAAATCCAAAAATACTAAACTATGGAAGTCAAAAGGGAGGGAGACCCTCATTATTTTAGGGTAGATGAGAGAATAAAAGATGAAATAGTCTAAGGGAAAAAGTGATTTGGGTAGTAGGCTTTCTACATGGTGTGGGTAGAAATATAAGGGCATAGGATTTACTTATGTATGGTGAAGTTGAAGCATATGTACAATGATGGTCCAAAAGTATTATGAAGAAAACATAATAATAAATAAATAAAATATACTTAGGTTTTGTAATACACACGCCTAATGAAGTATTTACATATTTGAGAAAATAGAGACCCCCATATTTAGGCCCTTATATAAAATAAAGTATTTACACAAAATGGACCGTAATAATTTTATTTATTTTTTATGAGTAGCTAGCAAAAACTTTTTTTTAATAATATAAAAAATATATAGAAGATATGGGTAAAGTCCCTAACGCACACACGCCTATTTACAGTGAAAAGGTATTTATGACAAAGAGTTTATGTGATTTTCCTTGGCCGAGGTAGCTCCTTGTGGTAATGTGGATAGCCGAAAAAATGGCTATCATTTAGCCCTCCCCCTAAATGATGGTATATTCATGTACCATCATAATGTAGGCCTTCTAAAGCAAGTGGTGTAATGTGATTCTCTTGTCCATCTTTCTTCTGTTCCTTGTGTTTTGCACCACATCCATCACTCAAACCACATAACTTACATGCCCTTTTATCTCCTTTTTGTGGTTGCTTCTGTAAGTCTGTCGGTAGAATGCGACTCAAGTATGGCTTGAGTCTGTAGCCATTAACCTTCTTAGAATGTTCTTTGCCATCCAAATCCATGAGCTGATAATAGCTAGAGTTGAAAACCTTCTTGACAATGTATGGTCCCTGCCATCTAGTTTCAAACTTGGCATTAAACCGATTATCAAGTCGATTGTCATACCTTAGCACAAGATCTCCTTCTTTGATGCCCTTGTCTTTCAAAGTTGCATTGAACTTCTCTACTGCTTGCATGGCTTTTCTTCTATAACACTCGTATGCAGCTTCTCTTTTCCACTTTAGCTCAACTAAAGTGAGAAGTTGATCTACCCACATCTTGATCTCCTAGTCCACCTTTTCCATGTAGCCGCATTGTTGGAATGTTGAGCTCAATAGGCTGCAATGCTTCTTGACCATAAACCAAGTGAAAGGGCGTAAACCCCGTTGCTTCTCGGTAGGTAGTCCGGTATGCCCATAGTGCTCCATCAAGGAACTCATCCCAAAGCTTTGTCTTGTTCTCCACCATCTTCGTTATGATTCCTGCAATGACACCATTAGCCTTCTCTACTAACCCATTTGATTGGGGATAGTAGGGTGTGCTATGATGATGTGAAATATGAAGCTCTTCACAAACTTCAGTGAGCAAACCTTTTTTAAAACTTGGACCATTGTCAGAAACAATCTCCAAGGGGGTGCCAAATCTGCAACATATATGAGAGTAAACAAATTTTCTTACAGTCTTTTCATTCACCCTTGCCACACTTTGAGCCTCCACCCACCTAGTCATGTAGTCTATGGCCACTAAGATGTACAATTTCACATTTTTAGTTCTAGGTAGTGGACCCATAGCATCAATGCCCCATTTTTCAAATGGACCACTTGCAATGACTAATTGGCGTGGACCATGTAGCAACCTCTTATTACCATTGACTTGGCAGTTATGATAGCTCCTACACCAATGTTGGACATCCACATGTAAGCTTGGCCAAACATACCCAGCAAACAAAATCTTTTTCACAGTTAGTTCTTGAGCAAAATGGCCACCACATGCTTCTTCATGCAAACCCTCTAAAATGGCTGGAATCTCCTTGGTTGTTGGTACTCTTCTGCACACTTGATCTTTTCCTTTTTGGTAGAGGGCACCTTCTAAGAACAAGAAAGAACTTGCCCTCTTCATGAGCCTCCTCTTTTGTGCCTTTGTGAAGTCTTGTGGGAATTCACCTTCCAAGATGTAGCTCACTATGGGAGCCAGTGCCTCCATTCCTTGGTACCGTGGTTGCTTAATAGCCACTGCAGCCAAGACTACTACTTGCATTTCCTTCTTAACACATGCAACAGCTTGTTGTGCAAGTAGATCAGCATCCTCATTTTGTTTCCTAGGAATATGATACAATTGCACCTCCTCAAATTGATTAAACATCCTACAGATAGCATGAACCTTTTGCCTTAATCTTTCATTTTTGCATGCCCAAATGCCTAAAATTTTCCTTACAATAAGAAGTGCATCCCCTTTTACCAGGAGACGTTGTATCCCTTGATTGATGCACACCTTCAAACCATGAAGTAGTATGTCGTACTCTGCTTCATTGTTGCTAGTAGAACTTGGCAAGTTGACCTTCTCCTTCATAACCACCTCTCCATTTCGGTTGAGCAGCACCAGCCCTCCCCCTGCTTTACCTGTGGCTTTTCTAAAAGCTCCATCAAAGAACAAGGTTAATGCATTAGGTATAGTTTTGGGTGGTGGCAATGGTAGGGTCTTTACTTCAGGCACCTTAATCTCCTTTTCATGCACTCTATAAGTGAGAATCCCTGCTAATTGTGCATGCACACTATCTTCTACCTTGAAAGAGTATTGGAATTCTTGCAATTCCATAACCCACTTTGTGATTCTAACACTGATAGTCATTTGAGAAGACACCCAAGGAAACAAATTTTCTGTAGTGAGAATTTGTAAGATCCCTGTTCCCACCGAGCAACGGATTCGGGGTACTGGCAGCGGAAGTAGCGCTTCTCGCGCGGGACAGGGGTCCCACACTCTCGGGGCCTCGTCCACGGATATCCGGATAAGAGACTAGTCCGTCGGTTGTTCCAAAACCGAACCCGGAAAAACTTCCTTTACCAGAAAGCACGGGCGATTCCACCAGGTTAACTTTTTACTCTAACGTAGTCAAGATCATTTCTGATCGAGATGATCCAATTACATCTATAAGGTACTTAGTCAGTTCAAGGAAGAAACTTGCACTTGGATCATTGGGATCAACGCTTTTTTCCCCATTCAAGAGGCACAGCCGTTGATTCCTATCCATAGAACAGTTACTATCCGGGATTTATTTTTTTTCTATCGTAAAAACAAAAGTTTGAGTCTCGATTTACGGATCCATCAGTCCAGCCTAACCCCATCCAATCCCATGGGTTAGCCAACCGCCCAACTACTGTAGTGACGGGATCCAATTAAAAATTTGTTTAGGTTTTGTCCCGGGTACCAAGGAAAAGAGTTCCAAGGCCCCCTTAGCCGGATTTTCATGCAAAATAAAACTAGTCACACCACTCACACACCCAATATGAAATTGCCTTTTTCAACCAGATTCAACCAGTTTAAAACAATCCTTTAATAAAACCATAGTACCACTGATCACCATCTTCCAATTTATCCAATTGATTCTTAATTTCCCATCATTCCTTCATCAGAGTATCTATGGCATCATTGGCAACTAGAACGCTCAGGAGCCGTTTCGATAGTTCCTAGCCCATAATACTTGGCAATATAATCAATTAACATGATGGACTCTCGTTGAAGATCAGCAAGATCAACCAACAGATCCATATAAGGAGCCATGGACTCATCCATTGAAGACCAGCAAGGTCAATCAACCAGATCCATGCTCGATTTCAGAAAACAACTCCAACTCTATTCCAATATCTTCCTCGACGCACGCGTGGGTATCCTAGGCAACCCAGAGCCCGAGCACCGTATGGTCAGCACCCTCTAGGATCCTTCGCAGGTAACCTAGCGCTTCACGCATAGGCCGCTTCCTTGGCCCCTCATCCACCGTACCGGAAGCTCACCATTTTAATCGCACCGAGGCTGGTCAAGACCTCGGCCGACCTTGCTACGCGAGACGTCCTTCATTGACTCCCCGTCAGCAGTTGCAACTTTCTCATCACGACCTTAATCACAAGACGGTCAAAATGCTCCCCCCAGCATTCTTGACATAAAACAATCATTTACAGACAGCATTTACAAACAGCATTTACAAACAGTTTACAATACAATTTCTATTTTAACTTTCATTTTTCCACATTATCCCTCCTCAATCTACATTACTTATTCCATATTCCATTTATATGTATACTCATCCCATCACATCATTTCCATCTCATCACTTTAGATTCCCTCACATCACAATCGTATATTCACATCCATACATCCACAACTATATGCGTACATTCACATCTACATGCATACATCTATATCCCTATGCATACATCCACATCCACATTCACATTCACCTCTATACATCTACATCTACATGCATACATCCACTCCACATTCACATCCACATCTATACATCTACATCTACATGCATACATCCACCTCTACATCCACATCTACGTCTATACACCTACATCTACATGCATACATCCCCATCCACATCCACATCTACATCTATACATCTACATCTACATGTATACATATACATCTCCATTCACAACTACATCTACATGCATACATCCATATCTCCATTCCCATCTACATCTATACATCTACATCTACATGCATCCATCCACCTCCACATCCACATCTACATCTATACATCTACATCTACATGTATACATCCACATCTCCATTCACATCTACATCTATACCTCTACATCTACATGCATCCATCCACATCTCCATTTACATCCTCATCTACACATCTATTTCTACATGCATACATCCACGTCCCATGCATACATCCACCTCCACATTCACACTCACATCCATACATCTACATCTACATGCAACATCCACATCTCCATGCATAATAAAATTCTTTTAATTAATCTAGGATGATAGTTCCTAGAATATGGTAGGAATTCCTCTTTTTATACTTTGAATGAATTTATTTTATGCGTAATTTCTATAAAAATTTTGCCATAGCTCCGCTACTATGACTGATAAATCTCAATTTTTTTCTAAGGGATAAAGCTCATTATTAAAGAAATAATTAGAATGGTCTCTAATTGGATCATCAATCCATAATGGTCTCTAATTGGATCATCAATCCATAATGGTCTCTAATTGGATCATTAAGAAAACAATTAGAATGGTCTCTAATTGGGTCATCAATCCATAATGGATTGAATCATCAAGGTGCATAAACTAAAAGCATAGCAAAAAGCCATTAATTTGGCCTCAAGCATAGCTTAATCTTGGATTAAGGAAAGGCTTTATGAAAAGCTTCATTTGGATTGAGAATGGTTCATGAGTATGACCATTTATTGAGTGAGAGAGAGAAATTACATAAAAACCATTAGAATCTAAACATAAATGGAAATTAACTTCTATAGCATTTATTAAATTATGTAACTCTTCACTACTATTCACCAATTAACTTCAATAGCATTTAAAAAAACCATACCAATTAAACTTCTCAAGCTTGAGAGGGGTTGAGAAGAGAGAATCATTGAGAAATTATAGAAAGATCAAAATTCAATATACTTACCTTATAATTTGCTTGATTCTTTATTCACGGTAGAGGCCCCCAACCAATCAATTGGTTTAGTATGTTGATGGAGCCACCAATGGGGATTGAAGAAAGAGAGAAGTATCAAAAACTAGTGAATTATTAAAGAATTCACAACTCTTGGCTTAGGTAGAGTAGAGTAACAATGCATAAGACACTCTATATTTTGGCTTAGGTGGAGTAGAGTAACAAGCATAAGACTCTATCTAATTTGGCTTAGGTGGAGTAGAGTAACAAAGCATAAGATTCTATCTAATTTGGCTTAGGTGGAGTAGAGTAACAAGCATAAGACTCTATCTAATTTGGCTTAGGTGGAGTAGAGTAACAAAGCATAAGACTCTATCTAATTTGGCTTAGGTGGAACAAAGCATAAGACTCTATCTAATTTGGCTTAGGTGGAGTAGAGTAACAAAGCATAAGACTCTATCTAATTTGGCTTAGGTGGAGTAGAGTAACAAAGTATAAGATACTATATTTTTTTCAACAAGGGGAGGCTTCTATTTATAGGAAAATTTGAGCTCCTAACCAAACAAACTGATTCTAGAATTTTCCAAGTCAGTTTGGTTGAATTTGGACTAGATTTGGACCTAGTTTGGTTACTTTTTGATTCGGTTTGGTTCCATTTTGATTTGGTTTGGTTCAAGAGAGATTTGGTTTGGTTCAAGAGAGATTAGAGATAAAAATATCACATTATTTTTGAGTTTAAAACTCATTCAAGCATGTGAAATATGCACCTCCTTTAAAGAATTCCCCTTCCTTACATATGTGTCAAAATTTTATTGCTCATAGTTTTTTACTAATAAACCTTGTATATTTTCAACTCTTCATCTTATGTGAAATATGCACCTCCTTTAAAGAACTCCTCTTCCTTACATATGTGTCATAGTTTTTTTTACTAATAAGCCTTGTACATTTTCAACTCTTCATCTTATGTGAAATATGCACCTCCTTTAAAGAACTCCCCTTCCTTACATATGTGTTTATTTACTAATAAACCTTGTACATTTTCAATTCTTCATCTTATGTGAAATATGCACCTCCTTTAAAGAACTCCCCTTCCTTATATATGTGTTTATTTACTAATAAACCTTGTACATTTTCAACTCTTCATCTTATGTGAGCATTTACTCATTTTTTGGATACCCAAAATATCTCATATTTTTAATATTGCTCATAGTTTTTTTACTAATAAATCTTGTACATTTTCAACTCTTCATCTTATGTGAGCATTTACTCATTTTTGGGTATCTTCTTTTACAAATTGGATTTATCTCCTTCCTACACATGAATTGATGCTATTGGCCCATAGGAACCTTAATTGGACCATAGTCTAAAGATTTATGAAAATCTAGACCCTTAGGCTAAGGTTCTTTATAGCTATTTCTAATTAATTCCAATTGCACATTGGAAAATTCTTTTTAAATTTCTGTTTCAGGGGAACTCATCTGAATTATAAGAGATATTTTTTTATCCAGAAATATTCAAAATCTGAATATTCTCTCTCTAGAATATTTTCTCTCTCTAGGTTAAAACAGTCACAAACAAGATCTCTTATATTTCAGAAAAGGAATTGATTACAGGGGAATATACTAGACATCAAAAAGGGGGTTGGGGGAGGAATCTTACATTCTACCCCACTTAAAAAACGCGAGATGTCCTCATATCGCAACTTGGAATAATTTCGCAAGATGCACGAATATGAGACTTAGAGAAAAATTTTAATCACGATTAACCACCAAGAAAAGTCTTAAAGAGAGCAAGATTCAAAATAAGAACAAGATTTAAACTTTATTCATTCTCGGAACTTATACAGTAAAGATAGAGAAACTCTTTACACTTCCATAAGCCCGTCCATCATATGGTCACAAAAGCAGTCCTCACAAGCTGCACAAGTATAGGGTAACTCATCTATGGGAATGATTCTGCTGGTTATTGCTGCACCCATCTCAGTGGTATGAGGTGATCTAACAAAAGGACCTCTGAGAGGCAAGCCAAAAACGGGGTAAAGGCATATCTTCTCATGAGGAAGAAAACATGCCAGTAAGAAGACCCGCTCAGAAAACCCAAGATGCCTTGATCTCATGACACAGTAGTATCGGGGACCCAAACCCAAAGCTTCAATAACCATGGCTAAGCGGACATTGTTACGAAAGTGTTGTTGACCCCAGGGTGTTACCCTAGTTATGTTTTGATAGGTCCGCCATTTGGTCTGCGCTACAGAAGTTCCTAGGTGAGGAAAAAGTGAGCGCTCATACTATTCTATAAAGTCTTTCTTCACAGACTCTCTTGCGTCTTGAAGGTGAGAAATCATCAGGGATAAAACTAATTCCTGTTGCCAAGCCATGAAGGAGATTAAGAAAGAAAGGAGATTGATGGGAGTAAGATTACTGTGAGCGACAAGTAAAAGTTACGACTTATATAAAGGAAGGAGCTAGCGTAACCTAGAAGCCAACGGTAACTTGCCACTGAAGTTTTACCGTCTTTCCATGATTTGAGTTTGACACATTTTTCTATAGAAGGCATTAAGAATTTTGAGATGAGGGAATAAAAGAAACTTGTAGGCTAAGTCATCTACTTTCATTGAATTCAGATATAAGGGTCACAATATCTGGGGGATAACTTCTTATACTCCCCAAGAGATAAAGAACTTCTTTTGGGCCGTACTCGAATGAAAACCAAAACCTTGGTATCCAAAACACCGATTCTCACTTCTGGACTCATTGTTCTAAAGCCTTAAAACAGGTGGGACTCCTGAGAAGTATTCTAGGGAAAGGGTCTTCCTTTTTTAAACAGAAACTTTCTTTTATTTTAGAGAGGGAATAATTATAAGATCAGAAAGGAAGATTCTTACCCCTGTATGCTTCGAATGTTGGGGAGGAATCTTACATTCTACCCCACTTAAAAAGTGCGAGATGTCCTCATCTCGCAAGGTAGAGGACAGCTCTTTTTCTTAAGATCCAATTTTATTCTGGGGTTCCTTATATTCTAGTCAACCCAACAGAACACTGGGATAAATATCCCTTATATAGAACTCATCATTAAATAACAATTCATTCAGATTATATCATTCATATGTTTAACATGATAATGGTCCATTAGACCGAAAAGTTTCCTTCGGAACATTCCTCCACGGAAATTTCAGTCAAGTAAGTTCTCAATTTGACATCCCTTAACTCGATCTAAGTATTAACAATAGCAATCTGACAGCACAACCCACTAATCTCATAGTGATTTGCTGAATTCGTTATCATCTTTTTAGTTATGAATATCATCACAGGGACTCGTCCCATTCCCCCTCATTGTGGTTTCATTATATTTCAACTAGATTTTAAAAATCAACATTTTTCAATCAGCATTTTCAATCAGCATTTTCAATCAGAATCCAAATCAATTCATCAATTCTCAAACAGAATTAAAAATCATATCAATCACATTCGAAATCATCATCTAGATAGCATTAACGCTTATAATTTCAAGTCTTAGATTTACTCGTATATACTATCAGTAAAGAGCTGCAGTATACTCTCGGTATATACGGGTAGTCACGGCCCTTGGAATTATAAGGTAAAATACTATCATGTCTAGACCTCAAGCAAGTCAGGGATTCTATATAATTGCGGTACTTCCATCTGAAGACCCAATTACCAAAATTACGAATTTCAGTTTGAATATCAAATTGTATGAATTATCTCACACAATTATAACCTTTTTGTGTTTCTTGATAAATTTTTGACATATTTGTCTTCTCAGTTGATCTTTATTAACCAAATGCTCTGATACCAACTGTAAGATCCCTGTTCCCACCGAGCAACGGATTCGGGGTACTGGCAGCGGAAGTAGCGCTTCTCGCGCGGGACAGGGGTCCCACACTCGGGGCCTCGCCCACGGATATCCGAATAAGAGACTAGTCCGTCGGTTGTTCCAAAACCGAACCCGGAAAAACTTCCTTTACCAGAAAGCACGGGCGATTCCACCAGGTTAACTTTTTACTATAACGTAGTCAAGATCATTTCTGATCGAGATGATCCAATTACATCTATAAGGTACTTAGTCAGTTCAAGGAAGAAACTTGCACTTGGATCATTGGGATCAACGCTTTTTTTCCCATTCAAGAGGCACAGCCGTTGATTCCTATCCATAGAACAGTTACTATCCGGGATTTATTTTTTTTCTATCGTAAAAACAAAAGTTTGAGTCTCGATTTACGGATCCATCAGTCCAGCCTAACCCCATCCAATCCCATGGGTTAGCCAACCGCCCAACCACTGTAGTGACGGGATCCAATTAAAAATTTGGTTAGGTTTTGTCCCGGGTACTAAGGAAAAGAGTTCCAAGGCCCCCTTAGCCGGATGTTCATGCAAAATAAAACTAGTCACACCACTCACACACCCAATATGAAATTGCCTTTTTCAACCAGATTCAACCAGTTTAAAACAATCCTTTAATAAAACCATAGTATCACTGATCACCATCTTCCAATTTATCCAATTGATTCTTAATTTCCCATCATTCCTTCATCAGAGTATCTATGGCATCATTGGCAACTAGAACGCTCAGGAGCCGTTTCGATAGTTCCTAGCCCATAATACTTGGCAATATAATCACTTAACATGATGGACTCTCGTTGAAGATCAGCAAGATCAACCAACAGATCCATATAAGGAGCCATGGACTCATCCATTGAAGACCAGCAAGGTCAATCAACCAGATCCATGCTCGATTTCAGAAAACAACTCCAACTCTGTTCCAATATCTTCCTCGACGCATGCGTGGGTATCCTAGGCGACCCAGAGCCCGAGCACCGTATGGTCAGCACCCTCCAGGATCCTTCGCAGGTAACCTAGCGCTTCACGCATAGGCCGCTTCCTTGGCCCCTCATCCACCGTACCGGAAGCTCACCATTTTAATCGCACCGAGGCTGGTCAAGACCTCGGCCGACCTTGCTACGCGAGACGTCCTTCATTGACTCCCCGTCAGTAGTTGCAACTTTCTCATCACGACCTTAATCACAAGACGGTCAAAATGCTCCCCCCAGCATTCTTGACATAAAACAATCATTTACAGACAGCTTTTACAAACAGCATTTACAAACAGTTTACAATACAATTTCTATTTTAACTTTCATTTTTCCACATTATCCCTCCTCAATCTACATTATTTATTCCATATTCCATTTATATGTATACTCATTCCATCACATCATTTCCATCTCATCACTTCAGATTCCCTCACATCACAATCGTATATTCACATCCATACATCCACAACTATATGCGTACATTCACATCTACATGCATACATCTACATCCCTATGCATACATCCACATCCACATTCTCATTCACCTCTATACATCTACATCTACATGCATACATCCACTCCACATTCACATCCACATCTATACATCTACATCTACATGCATACATCCACCTCTACATCCACATCTACGTCTATACACCTATATCTACATGCATACATCCCCATCCACATCCACATCTACATCTATACATCTACATCTACATGTATACATATACATCTCCATTCACAACTACATCTACATGCATACATCCATATCTCCATTCCCATCTACATCTATACATCTACATCTACATGCATCCATCCACCTCCACATCCACATCTACATCTATACATCTACATCTACATGTATACATCCACATCTCCATTCACATCTACATCTATACCTCTACATCTACATGCATCCATCCACATCTCCATTTACATCCTCATCTACACATCTATTTCTACATGCATACATCCACGTCCCATGCATACATCCACCTCCACATTCACACTCACATCCATACATCTACATCTACATGCAACATCCACATCTCCATGCATAATAAAATTCTTTTAATTAATCTAGGATGATAGTTCCTAGAATATGGTAGGAATTCCTCTTTTTATACTTTGAATGAATTTATTTTATGCGTAATTTCTATAAAAATTTTGCCATAGCTCCGCTACTATGACTGATAAATCTCAATTTTTTTCTAAGGGATAAAGCTCATTATTAAAGAAATAATTAGAATGGTCTCTAATTGGATCATCAATCCATAATGGTCTCTAATTGGATCATCAATCCATAATGGTCTCTAATTGGATCATTAAGAAAACAATTAGAATGGTCTCTAATTGGGTCATCAATCCATAATGGATTGAATCATCAAGGTGCATAAACTAAAAGCATAGCAAAAAGCCATTAATTTGGCCTCAAGCATAGCTTAATCTTGGATTAAGGAAAGGCTTTATGAAAAGCTTCATTTGGATTGAGAATGGTTCATGAGTATGACCATTTCTTGAGTGAGAGAGAGAAATTACATAAAAACCATTAGAATTTAAACATAAATGGAAATTAACTTCTATAGCATTTATTAAATTATGTAACTCTTCACTACTATTCACCAATTAACTTCAATAGCATTTAAAAAAACCATACCAATTAAACTTCTCAAGCTTGAGAGGGGTTGAGAAGAGAGAATCATTGAGAAATTATAGAAAGATCAAAATTCAATATACTTACCTTATAATTTGCTTGATTCTTGATTCACGGTAGAGGCCCCCAACCAATCAATTGGTTTAGTATGTTGATGGAGCCACCAATGGGGATTGAAGAAAGAGAGAAGTATCAAAAACTAGTGAATTATTAAAGAATTCACAACTCTTGGCTTAGGTAGAGTAGAGTAACAATGCATAAGACACTCTATATTTTGGCTTAGGTGGAGTAGAGTAACAAGCATAAGACTCTATCTAATTTGGCTTAGGTGGAGTAGAGTAACAAAGCATAAGATTCTATCTAATTTGGCTTAGGTGGAGTAGAGTAACAAGCATAAGACTCTATCTAATTTGGCTTAGGTGGAGTAGAGTAACAAAGCATAAGACTCTATCTAATTTGGCTTAGGTGGAACAAAGCATAAGACTCTATCTAATTTGGCTTAGGTGGAGTAGAGTAACAAAGCATAAGACTCTATCTAATTTGGCTTAGGTGGAGTAGAGTAACAAAGTATAAGACACTATATTTTTTTCAACAAGGGGAGGCTTCTATTTACAGGAAAATTTGAGCTCCTAACCAAACAAACTGATTCTAGAATTTTCCAAGTCAGTTTGGTTGAATTTGGACTAGATTTGGACCTAGTTTGGTTACTTTTTGATTCGGTTTGGTTCTATTTTGATTTGGTTTGGTTCAAGAGAGATGAGAGATAAAAATATCACATTATTTTTGAGTTTAAAACTCATTCAAGCATGTGAAATATGCACCTCCTTTAAAGAATTCCCCTTCCTTACATATGTGTCAAAATTTTATTGCTCATAGTTTTTTACTAATAAACCTTGTATATTTTCAACTCTTCATCTTATGTGAAATATGCACCTCCTTTAAAGAACTCCTCTTCCTTACATATGTGTCATAGTTTTTTTTACTAATAAGCCTTGTACATTTTCAACTCTTCATCTTATGTGAAATATGCACCTCCTTTAAAGAACTCCCCTTCCTTACATATGTGTTTATTTACTAATAAACCTTATACATTTTCAATTCTTCATCTTATGTGAAATATGCACCTCCTTTAAAGAACTCCCCTTCCTTACATATGTGTTTATTTACTAATAAACCTTGTACATTTTCAACTCTTCATCTTATGTGAGCATTTACTCGTTTTTTGGATACCCAAAATATCTCATATTTTTAATATTGCTCATAGTTTTTTTACTAATAAATCTTGTACATTTTCAACTCTTCATCTTATGTGAGCATTTACTCATTTTTGGGTATCTTCTTTTACAAATTGGATTTATCTCCTCCCTACACATGGATTGATGCTATTGGCCCATAGGAACCTTAATTGGACCATAGTCTAAAGATTTATGAAAATCTAGACCCTTAGGCTAAGGTTCTTTATACCTATTTCCAATTAATTCCAATTGCACATTGGAAAATTCTTTTTAAATTTCTGTTTCAAGGGAACTCATCTGAATTATAAGAGATATTTTTCTATCCAGAAATATTCAAAATCTGAATATTCTCTCTCTAGAATATTTTCTCTCTCTAGGTTAAAACAGTCACAAACAAGATCTCTTATATTTCAGAAAAGGAATTGATTACAGGGGAATATACTAGACATCAAAAAGGGGGTTGGGGGAGGAATCTTACAGAATTACAAAAGGTTTTGGTAACAAGTAGGATCTAAATTTTCTCACCGCAAAGATGAGAGCAAGCATCATGAGTTCCGCTTCCATGTAGCCTTTCTCCAAGACATTCATGACCCTACTAACAAAGTAGATGGGCCGTATCCTAGTACTGTGGGGATCTTGCTATAACAAAACTGCACCCACTGTTTCCTTTCCAACACTAGAGCTAACAAAGAAAGTGTACTCCCAACAAGGAGGCATGAGTGTTGGTAGCTCTGACAAAATGACTTTAATGTTACAAAAGTACTCCTCAATCTCATTAGACCATGCAAACTCTACTTGTTGAGTCAATTTTTGCAAGGAGTGAAGTAACTCTGAGGCTAAGTGAATGAAGCGTGACATGTACTTCACCTTTTGAATGAATGAGATGGCCTCCTTGAGACTCTTTGGAGATGGTAGGTCGATAAGAGCCTTTGCCTTTGTAGGATCCACCTCAATGCCTTTGGAAAAAACCTTATGACCAAGCAAGATTACTTCATCCTCACCAATATGACATTTGTTGGGATTGAGTTGGCCCCCCATGTCGTAGAGTTTCTTCAAGCCTTCTTCCACCCTCTGCACATGCAATGACTTAGAGCTATAGATGCAAAAATCATCTATGAACACTCTAATGGATTTTCCAAAGAATGCTTGAAACACCATGTTCATGAAACATTGAAATGTCGCTGGAGCATTGGTTAAACCAAATGGCATGACTCTGAAAGCATAACAACCCCAAGGAGTGATGAAGGTTGTTTTCAATTGATCCTCCAATGCAATCCAATTTGAAAGTAACCCGAGTAGCCATCACATATTGTATACTTCTCATGACCTGCTACCTCATTTAGGATCTCATCTTGAAATGGAAGAGGAAAGTGGTCCCTTTTTGTCGCCTCGTTGAGTGGACGATAGTCCACACACACCCTCCATTTGCCGTTCTTCTTGGGAGTGACCACGACCGGAGAGACCCACTCTGAATTTTCTACAGGATATATGAATCCCGCTGCTAGAAGCTTCCTCACCTCTTTGAGTAGTGCTTGCTCCTTTGATGACTCCTAGTCTTCGTAGCTTTTGTGCCTTAGGTTTGGCTTCTGGCTTTAGCTCGATCTTGTGTTGAATGGCCTCTACGCCACGCACATCTGTGTAATCTTTAGCAAAAAACCTAGGAAATTTCCTTAGTACACATTTAAACTCCTCTCCTTCCTCCGATGTAAGCGTTTTTGAGAGCATAGCATCAAACATTTCTTCATCATGCACAATTTGGTCTTCTTGAGAGCCTACCTCCTCCAAACCTTAACAGGGTGTCTCTTTGTCTTTTGCTCTGAATCTTACCCCCATGACTTCAATGGAAGACTCCTCGTCCATAGTGCTACTGCTGCTTTCTTCCTCTGAGGCATCATCGGTCCAATCCTCCTCTGTTTCGCCTTGAGAAGATTCTTCATTTATCTCCTGTTGTCGTTGCTCCTTCATGTCAAAGATAATCTTGTTACGATTTTCATTCCTGCAAATTAACTTTCCATTTTTCCAATCTTGCAAAGCTCGCATTCTCATTAGCCATGGTCTACCTAGGATAAATGGGTAACCACTTCCCTTGGTAGACATAACATAAAAATCAACGACCTTCTTAATGCCAAAAACTTCCACAGAAACATTCTTACAAATCCCAAGACACTTTGCTTTGCTATTGTTTGCCATTTTCACCTTAATTTCAGGTGTTTCATGAATATGCATGCCTAGTTTTTGCATAAGGTCCTCTGTCATGATGCAAATTTGTGCACCCCCATCTACTAGACCCTTCTTAACTAGCCTTCCCTTGATGTAGCAATCTAATATAGGTGTAATGTCCTCATCCATCTCGGCTTGTTAAATTTTTACAAACAGGCACATTCTCTTTTGTTTTTCTCCTAGTGCTCACGGCCTTTGTTAATTCCCTCCTAACTTGTGGGCAAAGGCTAGAAATTGAGGCTATGAGATATCAGGACCCTTACCTCTCATGTCTTCCAAAAGGTTGTATGGAGCCATACCATGTCCAAGGGGGAAATCTTGGAGGTTTATACGACGTCGTCTCCTCTTGACTTCCTTGTTTTCCTTCACTTTCTTTCCTCGTCCATGGTCACTTTGTGATGCCACACCCTCCTTTTCCTTCTCTTTTCCACGCCCTCGTTTGACACCATTTGCTTCAATGTCTACCTCCTTGGCCTTTGTTACCTCTACCACATGTACATTTGGGTCCGGCAAGGGTGGCATTCATTCCACTCCTCGTGGAGGTGGTCTTGTTGCATTGGGCCTCTGCAAAATCATCAGTTGTTGTTGACTAGTACCTTCACCTGCATTCATCACTGGATAATTCATGTTAGGCTTCCCTGGCTCCCCCCCACGAGGCCAAGGACAATTATACATCCCATGCCCTGACTCTCCGCAATTCCAACATTGCAAGAGTCGCCTAGGTCGTTGCTCTCGTTCTTCAACCCTTTTAGCTTGGCCCTTCTGTTCCACAGCTTGTGCAAAGTGGATAGACAAGTTATTTAAAGTCTCATTTAACTTTTCTATCACCTCGACTGTGACCTCAGGTAATTCTCTATGAGTGCAAGACTGTACCTCTTTCCTAGGCTTTGAGTCATCAAAGATAAAGCCCCCCCCAAGCATATACCTCATCTTTCGGAGTTTTTTGGTAGCCCTAGCCTCAGCAGCATCAAATGTTGTGGGCTCTCCTGACTCTACTTGCAATTTTAGTGATGGGTACATCCTTGCAATAAATCTCTCCTTCTTCAAGAATTCTGCACCATCTCCAGGGTTAGGAAGACTATGCAACCAAAGAGTCCAAAGACGTAAGAATTCTTGCTTATAACTCAAGTAGTCCTCTAGATCCTTTTGCTTATGAGCAACTAATTCTTGCCATAGCTTTTGTGTGTTCAAAGGAGTGAAGTAATTGTCTCTAAAAAGTTGCATGACCCCCTTGTAATCTACTCGTGCGGGTGTAGGTAGAGATTGAAACCAAGTGGAAGCATCTCTTCGTAGGACCAACTCAAACATGTCTAAGCATTCTTGGTCTCCTACCACTCTCTTTATGTGGAGTGCCATTCTAAAGTTTGATAAGAACAACTCGGCATCCTCACTGGGCTCTCCAAAGAATAAGGGGTAGCCACTCATTTGCCTAGTTGTATCCATGCTTAAGAAGAAGAAGCACAAATATGATTGCACAAAGGTCTTCCTTCACTCTCTTTCTCTCTCACTCCTTTTTTTCTTTTTTTCTTTTTTTTTTCTTTTTCAAAGTAGAATGAAAATGTAGACGTCAAAGCTTATGTCATAACGAATCAAAGGCAAAATAAATGGATTAACTGAGGCATTAATGGCTACTACTTGCCTAGGTCCAAACATACGCTGAAATTGTAACTTACTACCAACAACTATGTGTATTTCTTGCCTAGGTCCAAACATACGCTGAAATTGTAACTTACTACCAACAACTATGTGTATTTCTTGCCTAGCATAAGAGATTGGCCTACGGTATAAGTCTTCTTGATTCATAAAACTAAGCTAAAACAAGATGAAAATATGCACATCAAAGGAAATGGTGTAATCTACAATGGAAAGTATGACAGGATTAGGTGATGCTAAAATCTCACTTAGTCTTTCTGGACCAAAAAGAAGAACCATGCGTTGTTGGTAGAAAACTTTCCTATCAATGCAAACATTCACTCTAATGGAGTGCACCCAATGAAACTGGTTGAATTGAATCCTAAGAGGATTAGGAGGAGGTGGATTGTTCATGAAAGATCACACAAAAGTATCACTTTCCTTCTTAAAATATGATACCCAACAAGCAAACAAGGAAATTTATGTGTTAGAGAGATCGATGTACCTTAAATACCCATTCAAAAAACTGCTCGATCCTTAGTGGGGGCACCAAAATTGAGGCGGTCCGGGGCAGGCAACAAGAAGAGCGGCCTCTAAGCACTCCTCAAGGCTCCCGTGTTGCTTAAGGGGCACAACGCAACACAAACATAAGAACCCCAAAACCACACACCCAACAAGAAAAGGGACACCACCTAGTTATGTGTGTGAACTAGGACACCAAACATCTTTCCTTGTAGCAAATCAATACAAGCTAACCATAACATCAATCAAAAGGCACACACACCCTCAACAAACACTCATACATATGATATTGTGTGTGGAGGAGACTAGCATAACACAAATAGATGCACACCAAACTTGGAGAAGAGCTTAGAGAGACAATATAAACTTGATTTTGTTGTTGATATACACATGGTCTTAAGATACGGGAGCCCTCTCACCATACAACCCTCTTACCATGGAATGAAAGGCAACAAATCAAAAATAGGCCCTCAAGCCACCAAGCATAAGATCACACCACAAAATACAAGGATCGAATTTACCTTAAACCAAACATCGGACTGCTTTGCTAAATCAACTTTGGAGATGTAGGAGTCCAAGATGTTGTACACAATTACACCCAAACTACTAATCTTATTTATGCACAAAGGCAAGATACAATTATGATAGTAGGGAGTATGGCATCACTCAAGCCCTCATAATGACATAACTAGCTTCAAGCTTCAAGCTCCTCTATGCAATCAAAGGTATTGATGTATAGAGAGAGCTCACAAGTTCACTATCTCCTTACACACTAGAGTTAGGAGTGGTGTACAATGTGTGTAATCTCCTCAAACAAGGAATGGAGGGGGCTCTATTTATAGGTTTGAGAAGCCCCAATTAGGATAAATCCTAATCAATCTTATTATGGAAAATCATAGATTATGGATTTTTTATTTTGAAATGAGAGTGGGCCTCTTCTTATCCCTTGAGTCACATGGATGTGGACTCAAGGTGAGAGAATTATTGAAGATGAGAGGAGAGTGTGATGTAGAGGTTTGAGCAAATAACTTGTAGTAATGCCTACTCCAAAAGTAGGCATTACTTTTGGAGTAGAGGTTTGAGCAAATAACTTGTAGTAATGCGTACTCCAAAAGTAGTAGAGTGGGTGCTTATTTACAAATGTTAGTGGTTTAATCACTATAAAAGGTTAGTAATACAATGTACAAAATGGGTGAGAAGGGCTGAGAGGTTGAGTGAGAGGAGTAAAGATTTGGAAAGATCCTTTGTGTGGTTGAAAGCTCGAAAAAGCTTGGATTCTCCCATGTGTAGATCTTTAAGTTAACCGCCGATCTCCTTCTTGCATTTGACACCACAAAAGTTGATTGAGGTGAAGAACATGGGGTTTTTGTAGATGGCAACCCCAAATTTGTAGAGGTTAATATGATACACTCATGTTGAATTTTTATGTATTTTTTGAGATTGGGAAAATAATTTAGTAATATGGGAGTAGTAGGGAGAGAAATGGAGATGAGGTATGGGTGTAGAGTGGATATGAGAGCAAATGGAGATGAAAGGAGAGGGAAAAGGTGGAGAGGGTGAGAGAGGACATGAAGTTTGCAGGTTTGATGGAGTGAGAAAGGAATGAGTAAGTGTGTAGGTGATGAATGTGTAAGGGAGGTGAGAAGAGACTAGGTGTACCTTGCCAAAAAGTGGGCAGACTGGGGTCCAATAAAAAATTCATATCTCACTGCCATTAGCTCCAAAAATTCTCAAAAAAATTAAGCATATTTCTGAGCTCCCGAGATAACTTTTGTTTTTTGATGACCAGTCCAAATTCGAAGTGGAGTCGGGCGCAAACAAATTCAGCAAAATCATGTATTTTCTGAATTTTTAAAATCTTTGTGTGGGTCCCCATTGGTGGAATTTCTTGATAGCTCCAAGAGTGAGCCCCCCAATACATCATACCCTGACCTTAGAGACTCAAGTGTATGTGGACACTTGCATGGAGGAGATTTTTTCTATTTTTTAAAGGATTTACATAATAAGAAAAAACAAGCTAGTATTTAACTAGTCAACATATCATGACAATATGGTTATTATGATAGAAAAATAAAATAAACAAAGAGATCTGATTGTGAATAAAATATACAAAAATAATTGATATATGAAAAAGTATTTAATGAAAATATATAAAATATTTAATAGTAAAAAATATATACAAAAATACTAAACTATGGAAGTCAAAAGGGAGGGAGACCCTCATTATTTTAGGATAGATGAGAGAATAAGGGATGAAATAGTCTAAGCGAAAAAGTGATTTGGATAGTAGGCTTTCTACATGGTGTGGGTAGAAGTGTGAGGGCATAGGATTTACTTATGTATGGTGAAGTTGAAGCATATGTACAATGATGGTCCAAAAGTATTACGAAGAAAACATAATAATAAATAAATAAAATATACTTAAGTTTTGTAATACACACGCCTAATGAAGTATTTACATATTTGAGAAAATAGAGACCCCCATATTTAGGCCCTTATATAAAATAAAGTATTTAGACAAAATGGGCCGTAATAATTTTATTTATTTTTGATGAGTAGCTAGCAAAAACTTTTTTTTAAATAATATAAAAAATATATAGAAGATATGGGTAAAGTTCCTAACGCACACACGCCTATTTACAGTGAAAAGGTATTTATGACAAAGAGTTTATGTGATTTTCCTTGGCCAAGGTAGCTCCTTGTGGTAATGTGGATAGCCGAAAAAATGGCTATCAACAGCTGTTAGAACAAGGGTTTGTAAGACCCAGTGTTTCACCTTGGGGTGCGCCAATTCTCTTTCAGAAAAAGAAAGATGGAACGCTAAGACTCTATGTGGACTACAAAGGTCTCAATCAGCTGACAATTAAGAATAAGTATCCCATCCCCAGAATTGATGAGCTTCTAGACAGGCTAAGTGGAGCCCAGATCTTCATAAAGATAGATCTCAAATCAGGGTATTAACAAATCAGGATTAATGAGCAAGATATCTCGAAGACAGCCATCAATACTCAGTATGGGCATTATGAATTCACTGTCATGCCATTTGGATTGACAAATGCCCGAGCTACATTCAATCGCTTAATGCAGGACATTCTCAGAGAATACTTGGATGATTTTGTTCTTGTTTTCTTTGATGATATTTTGATTTACTCAAAGAATGTAGCTGACCATGAAGCTCATGTCAAAAAAGTTCTTGAGATTCTAAGGAAGCACCAACTCTTTGCAAAAAAGAGCAAATGTACTTTCTCTGCTGCTATCGAGACCATGTTGAATACTTGGGCTTTCTAGTATCCAAGGATGGAATTTCTCCAAACTCCGCAAAAGTCCAAGCAGTCATAGATTGGCTTGAACCAAAGAAAGTGAAAGAAGTCAAAGGATTCTTGGGATTGACGGGTTGGTATAGAATTTTTATACCAAAGTATGCTCTCATAGCTTCCCCCCTAACTAATCTTCTCAAGAAGAATATCCCGTTCCAATGGTCTGCCAGGTGCCAGAGTGCTTTTGATAAACTGAAGACTGCCTTGGTAACCAATCCCGTTCTGAAGCTGCCAGATTTCTCTCTACCCTTTGAGGTAGTAATTGATGCCAGTGGTTTTGCCCTGGGAGGTGCACTCATGCATGCAAGAAGGTCATGCAGTGGCCTATGAATCCCAAAAACTCAAAACGCATGAGAGGAATTATGCTGTCACAATGACCTGGAACTACTTTCAGTAGTATATGTCTTGAAGTTGTGCAGACATTACCTACTGGGTAAAAGATTCACTTTGATGAGACAGATCATCAGAGCTTAAAGTGGATATTCACTCAGAAGGATCTCAACATGCGCCAAAGAAGGTGGATGCAGACCCTGCAAGAATTTGATTTTAAACTCCGAACGCATGAGAGGAATTATGCTGTCCACGACCTAGAACTACTTGCAGTAGTATATGCCCTGAAGTTGTGGAGACATTACCTACTGGGTCAAAGATTCACTTTGATGAGACACATTATCAGAGCTTAAAGTGGATCTTCACTCAGAAGGATCTCAACATGTGCCAAAGAAGGTGGATGCAGACCCTGCAGGAATTTGATTTTAAAATCAAGTATCGCCTAGGCAAAAAAAATGTGGTAGCAGATGCCCTCAGCAAAAAAGTCTCCTTGCTTGCAATTACTATAGTGTCAAATCCATTGATTATTGAAGCAACTGAGAAGATCATGCAGGATAGATTCTTTGTCTCTATTGCTACCTTACTTATGCAGCAAAACTCCACAAGAGTTGAACCGAGTTCAAGGGTACAGCCTGGATGATGGAATTATGTATTATAATCGCAGGCTATGCATTCCCAATGATGAGGGAACTAAGGGTCAAATTCTAAATGAAGGCCATGATAGCCTTATTGCAGGACATCCACATTTCATCAAAACCTACATGTCTCTGAAGAAAAGCTTCTTTCGGCCTGGTTTAAAAAAGGACGTGCTTAATCATGTGTACGTCAATGTCTGACCTGTTAGAAAGTCAAGGCCGAGAGAGTAAAAATGCCTGGGAAGTTACATCCATTAGACATCCCCCATATGAAGTGGGAATGCATCAGTATGGATTTTATTACTGGATTACCTTCAGTGCAATCATGTTACAACTCCATCTTCATGGTAGTTGATAGACTAACCAAAGTTGCCCATCTGATTCCAGTAAAAGAAACCTACACTCTACAGTAGACTCTGCAGTAGATGTGGCCAGAGTGTTCCTCAAAGAAATCTTCAAATTGCATGGCCTACCCAGAAGAATAGTAAGTGATCGAGACCCCAAATTCACGTCAAGATTCTGGACTACATTTTTTGAAGCAATAGGAACCTTCTTGGATCTCAGCACAGCTTACCAATCTGAGACCGATGGTCAAACAGAAAGGGTAAACCAAGTAATCAAAGATGGTCAAACAGAAAGGGTAAACCAAGTAATCAAAGATATACTTCGGTCATGCTGTGGTAGGGAACCCAAGAAGTGGCTAAGCTATCTGCATCTAGTCAAGTGCGCCTACAATGCTTCTTATCACCAAAGTATTGGGATGAGCCCTTTCAAAGCTCTGTATGGACAAGATTGTTTAAGTCCATTAACTTGGTCTGACCCATTTATTAGGGTCGAGATGTCCAGATAGATGCTTGATAACATGGAGCAACAGATGCAGTCAATTCATAAAGATATAAAAGCTGCCCAAGATAGACAGAAGTAGTATGCAGATAAGAAGAGGACAGACAGAAAATTCAAAGAAGCAGATATGGTCTTCATTCGAGTACACCCCAAAAGAAGTTCTCTATCTCTTGGGAACTATAAGAACTTATCCCCCAGATATTGTGGGCCATATCTGATTACAAAGAAAGTAGGTAACTTAGCCTATGAGCTTCTTCTACCTCCTCATCTCAAAGTACATAATGTATTTCATGTCAGCCTTCTTAAAAAATATATACCAAGTCCGAATCATGTGCTTGATGATGATGAAATCTTAACTTCTTCAACCCAAGGGCAGATGGAACTCCAACCCGAAAAAATCCTTGATGTTCGAGAAAAGGTTTGTAAGATTCCTCTGCTCCTCCGCGCGAGGCAGGGTTTCTCACTCGGGGCCTCGCCCTTGAATGTCCGGGCACGAGACTAAGCTGGTGGTCACTCCAAAAAAAAAACGAAACCGGGAAAAAATTCCCATACCCGGAAAGCAGGGAAGATTCCACCTTTATGATTTTTTTTAAATAATTTTTTTTTTCTAACGTGAACAATTCTACGCTATCCTTCAATTGAATAAATCAGATAGAAGGAAACTATCACTAATATAATTTAATCATTTTAGTAAATTCAACGTTTTTTTCCTGACAAGGTCAGGCACAGCCGTTGATCCACTTATTTGAAAAATTTATCAGGGAATTGTCTAACTATTCGAATCTTAGCGTAATTCTAATATTTTTCAGTTTGATTATTAAAACTCCATTGATTCCTGTCTAACCCCATCCGGCCCATGGGTTAGCCACCACCCTACCACTGGAATGGTGGAACCAAACAAGTACTCACCCACCCATAATTGAAATGCCTTTTTTAACTTTAGCTTTAGAAAACAGATACGCACACACTCCTCTTTATTAAACTTTAATAAAAACAATCCTTGATAAACAATTTACGGGTTATACATGTCATACTTCAAAATTTCTCATTGAGTCTTTGTTTCTCAACAAAACAGTATCACTCTAGACTCTCCGTTGAGACCAACGAGTCAACAACGAGATCCAGTGATAGATTAAACATAGGTCCATCATATAATATCTTCCTCGACATATGCATGGATGTCCTCGGCACCGCGAGCCCGTGTATCGCCTGGTTAGAACCCTCCAGGATCCTCCTTAGGTGTCCTGGCACTTCACTCAGGGACCGCTTCGTCGGCCCTCGTCCATCATACCGGAAGCGCACCATTTTAACCATACCGAGGCTGGTCAAGACCTCGGCAAGCCTTGCCGTGTGAGCTGTCCCTCGAACACTCCCCGCCAGCTGTTACAACCGAACTTCCCTTAGATAAACATATATGCCAAATGCTCCCTCCAGCATTCTGGCGTAAGACAGTCTTTTAAGAAGGCAGGGTTTCTATGCAAGTTTACAGTTTTGATTTTGTTTGAATACCATGAGTGTATCTTAAATCCGTATCTCATTACTTCTAGATCCAGTTCTCAATTCTAAACAGAATTCCTCGAATTCTGTTAACTTGATCCTTAGATCAAAATCATAAATCTTAACTTAGTTTCAGATTCGTCGGTGGGTAATTTGGGTACATTTTTCCTAAACTGGTACATCGTCATTGATTGAAACTGACGAAGGAATTAGGTCTTGGTCAATAGTCTGAGTCAGAGTTTAGGTCCTAAAATTATCTTTCTCGAAGGTACTATCTCAATTTCTCTTTTTTTTTAAAAAAAAAAATTATTTCAATGAATATTTGTTTACTGATTTCAAAAACATGGATTTCTTCAGGAATATTCATTTACGTCGATCTCCGATTAAAATTTATCTTTATGCATACTTCTATGCATTAAAATCAAATATGATAAAAGTAACACTTTTATAATAAAAATTTATCTTTTATGCATACTTCTATGCATTAAAATCAATTATGATAAAAGGAACACTTTTATAATAAAAATTTATCTTTTATGCATACTTCTATGCATGAAAATAAAAAATGATAAAAGTAACACTTTTGATATTAAAAAAATTATCTTTTATGCATACTTCTATGCATGAAAATTAAAAATGATAAAAGAAACACTTTTGATATAAAAAATTTATCCTTTCTGCATACTTCTATGCATGAAAATTAAAAATGATAAAAGTAACACTTTTAATATAAAAGAATTATCCTTTATGCATACTTCTATGCATGAAAATTAAAAATGATAAAAGTAACACTTTTAATATAAAAAAATTATCCTTTATGCATACTTCTATGCATGAAAATTAAAAATGATAAAAGTAACACTTTTAATATAAAAAATTATCTTTTATGCATACTTCTATGCATGAAAATAAAAAATGATAAAAGTAACACTTTTGATATAAAAAAAATTATCTTTTATGCATACTTCTATGCATGAAAATTAAAAATGATAAAAGTAACACTTTTGATATAAAAAATTTATCCTTTATGCATACTTCTATGCATGAAAATTAAAAATGATAAAAGTAACACTTTTAATATAAAAAAATTATCCTTTATGCATACTTCTATGCATGAAAACTAAAAATGCTAAAAGTAACACTTTTGATATAAAAAAATTATCCTTTATGCATACTTCTATGCATGAAAATTAAAAATGATAAAAGTAACACTTTTGATATAAAAAAAATTATCTTTTATGCATACTTCTATGCATGAAAATTAAAAATGATAAAAGTAACACTTTTGATATAAAAAAATTATCCTTTATGCATACTTTTATGCATGAAAATTAAAAATGATAAAAGTAACACTTTTAATATAAAAAAATTATCCTTTATGCATACTTCTATGCATGAAAATTAAAAATGCTAAAAGTAACACTTTTGATATAAAAAAAATTATCCTTTATGCATACTTCTATGCATGAAAATGAAAAATGATAAAAGTAACACTTTTAATATAAAAAATTATCCTTTATGCATACTTCTATGCATGAAAATTAAAAATACTAAAAGTAACACTTTTGATATAAAAAAATTATCCTTTATGCATACTTCTATGCATGAAAATTAAAAATGATAAAAGTAACACTTTTGATATAAAAAAAATTATCTTTTATGCATACTTCTATGCATGAAAATTAAAAATGATAAAAGTAACACTTTTGATATAAAAAATTTATCCTTTATGCATACTTCTATGCATGAAAATTAAAAATGCTAAAAGTAACACTTTTGATATAAAAAAATTATCCTTTATGCATACTTCTATGCATGAAAATTAAAAATGATAAAAGTAACACTTTTAATATAAAAAATTATCCTTTATGCATACTTCTATGCATGAAAATTAAAAATACTAAAAGTAACACTTTTGATATAAAAAAATTATTCTTTATGAATAATATAAAAATTCAATTTCTCCATGATTACAATGAAATTCTTCCAATTAATCTAGGATGATAATTCCTAGAATATGGTAGGAAGTCCTCTTTTTATGCTTTGAAAGAAATTATTTTATGCGTAATTCTTTATAAAAATTTTGCCATGGCTCCGCTGCTATGACTGATAAATCTCAATTTTTCTAAGGGATAAAGCTATTCATTAATGAAATAATTAGAATGAACTCTAATTGGATCATTAATCCATAATGGATTGAATCATCAATATATATAAACTAAAAGTATAGAAAAAAGCCATTAATTTGGCCTCAAGCATAGCTTAATCTTGGATTAAGGAAAAGCTTTATGAAAAGCTTCATTTGGATTGAGAATGGGTCATGAGTATGACCATTTCTTGAGTGAGAAGAAGAATCTACATAAAAACCATTTGAATTAAGCATAAATGGAAATTTATATAATTCTTAACTATCATTAATCAATTAACTTCAATAGCATTCATCAATTTTATGTAATTCCTAACTATCATTAATCAATTAACCTCAATAGCATTCAAAAAAACCATTTCAATTAAGCTTCTCAAGCTTGAGAGGGGTTGAGAAGAGAGAAACATTGAGAAATTATAGAAAATAATCAAAATTCACCATTTACCTTACAATTTTCTTGATTCTTTGTTTACGGTAGAGGCCCCCAACCAGGCAAAGAGTTGATGCTTCCTTAGAATCTCAAGAACTTTTCGGACATGAGTCTCATGGTCGGCTGCATTTCTTGAGTAAATCAGAATGTCATCAAAGAAAACTAGAACAAAGTCATCCAAGTATTCCTTGAGTATGTCCTGCATTAGGCGATTGAATGAGTTGATCTGAATGGCATGACAGTAAATTCATAATGTCCATAGCGAGTATTGATGGCTGTTTTTGGTATATCTGGATCATTGATCCTGATCTGGTAATACCCGGATTTGAGATCTATTTTTGTGAAGATCTGGGCTCCATTTAGCCTGTCCAAAAGCTCATCAATCCTTGGGATAGGATACTTATTCTTAACTGTCAGCTGATTTAGACCTCTTTAGTCCACACAGAGTCTAAGCGTTCCATCTTTCTTTTTCTGAAAGAGAACTGGCGCACCCCAAGGTGAAACATTGGGTCTTACAAACCCTTGTTCTAACAGCTGCCTAAGCTATTCCTTGAGTTCGATGGCTTCAGGAACTGGCATTTTGTAAGAGCGTAGGGCTACTGGGGGGGTCAATTCAATCACATGATCTATTTCCCGAATTGGAGGCATTTCAGTTAGCTCTGCTGGGAATAGACCATCAAATTCACTTAACCATTTAGCCTGTGCAAAAGCTCATCAATCCTTGGGATAGGATACTTATTCTTAACTGTCAGCTGATTTAGACCTCTGTAGTCCACACAGAGTCTAAGCGTTCCATCTTTCTTTTTCTGAAAGAGAACTGGCGCACCCCAAGGTGAAACATTGGGTCTTACAAACCCTTGTTCTAACAGCTGCCTAAGCTATTCCTTGAGTTCGATGGCTTCAGGAACTGGCATTTTGTAAGAGCGTAGGGCTACTGGGGGGGTCAATTCAATCACATGATCTATTTCCCGAATTGGAGGCATTTCAGTTAGCTCTGCTGGGAATAGATCATCAAATTCACTTAACCATTCTGGTTCTTTAGCTTTAAGCTTTGAGTCTACTGGGTTCATAGGCATTTTAGTTAGCTCTGCTGGGAATAGATCATCAAATTCACTTAACCATTCTGGTTCTTTAGCTTTAAACTTTGAGTCTACTGGGTTCATTTTGACAACATAAATTTGCTGCTTCTTCCTAAGTCCTTTCAGTAACCTGGAAGCTTTTACTAACTGAAGGTCTGGGGATCCGGAAACTCCAGTTCCATGGACTTTGTTCCCGTGAAGGTCATGGAAGGAAATGGTTCCATTGTGACAGTGTATGTCAGCTTGATATTTGTGGAGCCAATCCATTCCAAGGATTCCGTCAAAAACTCTTAGAGGTAAGACTTTGAACTGACAGTCGGTTACATTACCATCTAGATTGAACTGGATAAGATCTGTCTCATGGTGAGTGAACTGGATAAGATCTGTCTCATGGTGAGTGAAAAGAGTCTTCCCACTGGCCAATTCAACTTGCATACGTTTCCCTGATTTTTGTTCTAAGACTAGCTTACGCAAGCATCCAGGGGAAATGAATGAATGAGAACTGCCTGAATCAATCAAAAGCTTAAAAGGCTTACCCTGATACTCTGCTGGAGTATGGATGATGGGAGAACTGCTGGTTAGGCCCTTGATTTTCAATTGCAGCATAGATCTACCCTTTTTTCTCTTCTACTACATCTGAAATTGTGACTGCTCTGGCTACAGTCTGAGGTAGAACTCTTTCTCTTTTGTTGTTCCAATTCTGGGAAGGAGTTCTGAGATTACTCTGGATAGAGACAGATGGCTGGGCTGGAATTCTTCTGGGGTTTCCTTGGCTAGGGCGAGACGGACCCTGATTAGACTGGAATGAAGGGGTTGGTCTCTGAATTCGGGGTTCTTGACTTCCCTGTCCCCTTGACATGGCAGGAGTCGGGCAGTCTTTTAACTGGTGACCAAAACCCTGGCATCCAAAACATCGGTTTTCAGTTCTGAGCTCATCCTTTTGATTTTTTGAAAGTGGTGAGGTTCCTGAGAAAGTACTCTAGGAGAAGGGTCTTCCTTCACTTCTGAATCTTCCTGCATCCTGATTCTGATTCAGGCCTTGCTGCCTCTTTGGGGGTGGAAAGTTGGAAGTATTTCCCTGGGCTTGGAATCTCTTAAAGTTAGAGGGTGCAGGTTTTGGTGGAACCTTTACTACAAAAGCTTTGGCAAAATCTTTTGCCATTCTTACTGCTTCAGCCATGAACACTGGCTTGGCATTTTTGACCAGTGTATCCAAGGGTTCGTTCATTCCTCGAATGAACCTGGCCATGAGTTGCTCTTCATCAAGAGGTGGTGAATATTTGAGTAGAAGGGCAAAGGCCTGGTGATATTCCTCGATGGTTTTGCTCTCCTGCTTTAGTTCTGAGAATTCGTTCATTTTGGTTTCTAAAAATCCAGGAGGGAAAAATCTCTTTCTTAGATAGGTTTTTAGATCATTCCAGGATTGAGTATTTCTGTCTAGACGATTGGTGTCACAGTGGTTCCTCCATGCTACCCTGGCTGTTTCCACTATTTTCAGCTGGCCAAGAGCCATTTTGCTCCGCTGATTGTATCTTGTGATGTCAAAATACTCTTCCATGGCTTCCACCCATTTCTCCACAGCCTCGCCCAGGTTCTCCCCTTCTCCTTTGAAGGGTCCTGGCTGAGTCCTATGAAGAGCCTTGCGAGCATCAAGGTCAAGCTCGTCATCTTCAGAGACAGGGTCAGGCTGACGACCACGGTTTCCTCGTCTCATGATTCTGCCAAAATTTATATATTAATAAAGTTTTATTTTGATATTATTCATGAGATCCTAAGACTTAAGAGTTCGAAAAAACAATTTCTTAAACAAGACAAGATCTTATTGGAGATCTATGACATATGTCCGATAACAAATTTTTCTTTATCAGCAGATCGTCCGCCGTAAACAATCATTTATACAACAGAAAATTTTTCTCCGGAAAACATTTTTTTATTTATATAAAAGTTGCATTATGTACATAGAGCAGTTCGGCTCCAGAACTCAAAATCTCCTCGGGAAATGCATATGACGACGGTATTGGGCCATAGCCATGCCCTGATACAAACGTCCACTTACTGACAAGGGAGCTATTATATTCCATTTAGGAATAAAACAACTAAGAAGTCTGTAGACTTGGCATGCAAGCCTGAAATTTCGAGGCGTTGAATGATATAAAATGACGCCACGTACGATTTTCAGCTTTAACAAAATCATAGCCAATGAGAGGTTCTCCCACAGCATTGCACGGCGGTCACAAGAGGCGTGGACATATTGCCCTACAAACCACTTATGCTGAATTCTCTCCGTTGGGTAAGGAAAATATAAATCCTCGAAATGGCGTGCGAGTCTTCTTCGGCTTATTCGAGTTGAAGCGGAAGAGATGAGATGCTCGAAGACAAACGCAATCATATCTTGAGACTGGGTGAGGTCAGGAATACCAGATAAATAGGGGACTTCCATCTATAAAAACAATTTCTTTGATTAAAATTTCTTCATTAAAGAAGCTTACGGAATGAAAATACATTATAAAAATGCTTTTTCTAAGTTCTTATAATCAATTTCAGATAAGAATTTATTTATCCTTATTAGCTTTCAATTTTGCTCTGATACCAACTGTAAGATCCCTCTGCCCCTCCGCGTGAGGCAGGGTTTCTGACTCGGGGCCTCGCCCTTGAATGTCCGGGCACGAGACTAAGCTGGTGGTCACTCCAAAAAAAAAAACGAAACCGGGAAAAAATTCCCATACCCGGAAAGCAGGGACGATTCCACCTTTATGATTTTTTTTAAATAATTTTTTTTTCTAACGTGAACAATTCTACGCTATCCTTTAATTGAATAAATCAGATAGAAGGAAACTATCACTAATATAATTTGATCATTTTAGTAAATTCAACGTTTTTTTCCTGACAAGGTCAGGCACAGCCGTTGATCCACTTATTTGAAAAATTTATCAGGGAATTGTCTAACTATTCGAATCTTAGCGTAATTCTAATATTTTTCAGTTTGATTATTAAAACTCCACTGATTCCAGTCTAACCCCATTCGGCCCATGGGTTAGCCACCACCCTACCACTGGAATTGGTGGAACCAAACAAGTACTCACCCACCCATAATTGAAATGCCTTTTTTAACTTTAGCTTTAGAAAACACATACGCACACACTCCTCTTTATTAAACTTTAATAAAAACAATCCTTGATAAACAATTTACGGGTTATACATGTCATACTTCAAAATTTCTCATTGAGTCTTTGTTTCTCAACAAAACAGTATCACTCTAGACTCTCCGTTGAGACCAACGAGTCAACAACGAGATCCAGTGATAGATTAAACATAGGTCCATCATATAATATCTTCCTCGACATACGCATGGATGTCCTCGGCACCGCGAGCCCGTGTATTGCCTGGTCAGAACCCTCCAGGATCCTCCTTAGGTGTCCTGGCACTTCACTCAGGGACCGCTTCGTCAACCCTCGTCCACCATCATACCGGAAGCGCACCATTTTAACCATACCGAGGCTGGTCAAGACCTCGGCAAGCCTTGCCGCGTGAGCTGTCCCTCGAACACTCCCCGCCAGCTGTTGCAACCGAACTTCCCTTAGATAAACATATATGCCAAATGCTTCCTCCAGCATTCTGGCGTAAGACAGTCTTTTAAGAAGGCAGGGTTTCTATGCAAGTTTACAGTTTTGATTTTGTTTGAATACCATGAGTGTATCTTAAATCCGTATCTCATTACTTCTAGATCCAGTTCTCAATTCTAAACAGAATTCCTCGAATTCTGTTAACTTGATCCTTAGATCAAAATCATAAATCTTAACTTAGTTTCAGATTCGGTGGGTAATTTGGGTACATTTTTCCTAAACTGGTACTTTTTCATTGATTGAAGCTGACGAAGGAATTAGGTCTTGGTCAATAGTTTGAGTCAGAGTTTAGGTCCTAAAATTATCTTTCTCGAAGGTACTATCTCAATTTCTCTTTAAAAAAAAAAAAATTATTTCAATGAATATTTGTTTACTGATTTCAAAAACATGGATTTCTTCAGGAATATTCATTTACGTCGATCTCCGATTAAAATTTATCTTTATGCATACTTCTATGCATTAAAATCAAATATGATAAAAGTAATACTTTTATAATAAAAATTTATCTTTTATGCATACTTCTATGCATTAAAATCAAATATGATAAAAGTAACACTTTTATAATAAAAATTTATCTTTTATGCATACTTCTATGCATGAAAATAAAAAATGATAAAAGTAACACTTTTGATATTAAAAAAATTATCTTTTATGCATACTTCTATGCATGAAAATTAAAAATGATAAAAGTAACACTTTTGATATAAAAAAATTATCCTTTATGCATACTTCTATGCATGAAAATTAAAAATGATAAAAGTAACACTTTTAATATAAAAAAATAATCCTTTATGTATACTTCTATGCATGAAAATTAAAAATGATAAAACTAACACTTTTAATATAAAAAATTATCTTTTATGCATACTTCTATGCATGAAAATAAAAAATGATAAAAGTAACACTTTTGATATAAAAAAAATTATCTTTTATGCATATTTCTATGCATGAAAATTAAAAATGATAAAAGTAACACTTTTGATATAAAAAATTTATCCTTTATGCATACTTCTATGCATGAAAATTAAAAATGATAAAAGTACCACTTTTAATATAAAAAAATTATCCTTTATGCATACTTCTATGCATGAAAACTAAAAATGCTAAAAGTAACACTTTTGATATAAAAAAATTATCCTTTATGCATACTTCTATGCATGAAATGCTAAAAATGCTAAAAGTAACACTTTTGATATAAAAAAATTATTCTTTATGCATACTTTTATGCAGGAAAATTAAAAATGATAAAAGTAACACTTTTGATATAAAAAAAATTATCTTTTATGCATACTTCTATGCATTAAAATTAAAATGATAAACGTAACACTTTTGATATAAAAAATTTATCCTTTATGCATACTTCTATGCATGAAAATTAAAAATGATAAAAGTAACACTTTTAATATAAAAAATTATCCTTTATGCATACTTCTATGCATGAAAATTAAAAATACTAAAAGTAACACTTTTGATATAAAAAAATTATCCTTTATGCATACTTCTATGCATGAAAATTAAAAATAAAGAAAGTAACACTTTTTATATAAAAAAAATTATCTTTTATGCATACTTCTATGCATGAAAATTAAAAATGATTAAAGTAACACTTTTGATATAAAAAATTTATCCTTTATGCATACTTCTATGCATGAAAATTAAAAATGCTAAAAGTACCACTTTTGATATAAAAAAAAATATCCTTTATGCATACTTCTATGCATGAAAATTAAAAATGATAAAAGTAACACTTTTAATATAGAAAATTATCCTTTATGCATACTTCTATGCATGAAAATTAAAAATACTAAAAGTAACACTTTTGATATAAAAAAATTATCCTTTATGCATACTTCTATGCATAAAAATTAAAAATAAAGAAAGTAACACTTTTTATATAAAAAAAATTATCTTTTATGCATACTTCTATGCATGAAAATTAAAAATGATAAAAGTAACACTTTTGATATAAAAAATTTATCCTTTATGCATACTTCTATGCATGAAAATTAAAAATGCTAAAAGTAACACTTTTGATATAAAAAAAATATCCTTTATGCATACTTCTATGCATGAAAATTAAAAATGATAAAAGTAACACTTTTAATATAAAAAATTATCCTTTATGCATACTTCTATGCATGAAAATTAAAAATACTAAAAGTAACACTTTTGATATAAAAAAATTATCCTTTATGCATAATATAAAAATTCAATTTCTCCATGATTACAATGAAATTCTTCCAATTAATCTAGGATGATAATTCCTAGAATATGGTAGGAAGTCCTCTTTTTATGCTTTGAAAGAAATTATTTTATGCGTAATTCTTTATAAAAATTTCGCCATAGCTCTGCTGCTATGACTGATAAATCTCAATTTTTCTAAGGGATAAAGCTTATCATTAATGAAATAATTAGAATGAACTCTAATTGGATCATTAATCCATAATGGATTGAATCATCAATATACATAAACTAAAAGCATAGAAAAAAGCCATTAATTTGGCCTCAAGCATAGCTTAATCTTGGATTAAGGAAAAGCTTTATGAAAAGCTTCATTTGGATTGAGAATGGGTCATGAGTATGACCATTTCTTGAGTGAGAGAGAGCATCTACATAAAAACCATTTGAATTAAGCATAAATGAAAATTTATATAATTCTTAACTATCATTAATCAATTAACTTCAATAGCATTCATCAATTTTATGTAATTCCTAACTATCATTAATCAATTAACCTCAATAGCATTTAAAAAAACCATTTCAATTAAGCTTCTCAAGCTTGAGAGGGGTTGAGAAGAGAGAAACATTGAGAAATTATAGAAAAGAATCAAAATTCACCATTTACCTTACCATTTTCTTGATTCTTGGTTTACTGTAGAGGCCCCCAACCAATCAATTGGTTTAGTATGTTGATGGAGCCACCAATGGGGATTGAAGAAAGAGGGAAGTGCCAAAAACTCATGAATTATTAATGAATTCATAGTTCTTGGTTTAGGTGGAGTAGAGTAACAATGCATAAACACTATATATTTTTCAACAAGGGGGAGGCTTCTATTTATAGGAAAAATTGAGCTCCTAACCAAACAAACTGATTCTAGAATTTTCTAAATCAGTTTGGTCAATTTTTGACCATTTTTAGGTCAGTTAAGCTAACTTTTTGGAACTAGACTTGAATGAGGAGAGAGGAGAGATAAAATATCTCAATTTTTATGAGTTTAAAACTCATTCAAGCATGTGAAATATGCACCTCCTTTAAAGAACTCCCCTTCCTTACATATGTGTCAAAATGGAATTATTATACCCAAAATATCTCATATTTTTAATATTGCTCATAGTTTTTTACTAATAAACCTTGTACATTTTCAACTCTTCATCTTATGTGAAATATGCACCTCCTTTAAAGAACTCCCCTTCCTTACATATGTGTCAATATCTCATATTTTTAATATTGCTCATAGTTTTTTACTAATAAACCTTGTACATTTTCAACTCTTCATCTTATGTGAGCATTTACTCATTTTTGGGTATCTTCTTTTACAATTTGGATTTATCTCCTCCCTACACATGGATTGATGCTATTGGCCCATAGGAACCTTAATTGGACCATAATCCAAAAATTTCTGAAAATCTAGACCCTTAGACTAAGGTTCTTTATACCTATTTTCACTTAATTTCAATTGCACATTGGAAAGTTCTTTTTGAATTTCTGTTTTAGGGGAACTTATTTTAATAAGATGAGATAATTTTCTATCCAAAAATATTAAAAATCTGAATATTCTCTCTCTAGGTTAAAACAGTTAGAAATAAGATCTTTTATATTTCTGAAGAGGGATTTGATTACACGGGAAGATGCTGGACATCTTGAGAGGCTGGGGAGGAATCTTACAAGGTTCTCAGGAACAGAATTTTGAGAGAATTATTGGTCAAATGGAAGTTCTATCCTTTTGAAGATGCCACCTAGGAGAAAGAAGTCGAACTGTTGCGGGATTACCCCCAGTTTGCGAGATGAGGACATCCCACATTTTTTAAGTGGGAGGGAATGTAAGATTCCTCCCCAGCCTCTGAAGATGTCCAACATCTTCCCTTGTAATCAAATCCCTCTTCAAAAATATAAAAGATCCTGTTTCTAACTGTTTTGGCCTAGAGAGAGAAAATATTCTAGAGAGAGATTATTCATATTTTGAATATTTTTGAATGGAAAAATATCTCTTCTCATTAAAATAAGTTCCCCCAAAATAGAAGTTCAAAAAGATTCTAAGAAGGTGCATTAGAAATCAAGTATAATCTGTTCAAGAGGCCTTATCCTAGGGGTCCAGATTTTCGAAAAATTTTAAATTAAGGTTTTGAGGGGGCCAATCAGATTCATCCAAATGTGTGGAGGAGATAAATAGAAGAAATAAAGAAAATCTCCCCCAAAAATGAGTAAATACTCACATAAGATGAAGAGTGGACTAAGGACCAAAGGAATTACTAAGAAAATGGATTTTGACACCTCACAATGGGGATTCCCCCCTCATGAAGGAGGCGCCTACTTCACATGTGTGATGGAGTCTCAAATTATAAAAAATTGAGATACTTCGTCTCTCCTCTCTCCAAATTCAAGTCTAGTTCCAAAAAGTAAGCTAAACTGTCCTAAAAATGGTCAAAAATTGACCAAACTGATCTGGAAAATTCTAGAGTTAGTTTGCTTGGTTAGAAGCTCACTTTTTCTTATAAATAGAAGCCTCTCCCTTTGTTGAAGCTTAGTAGAGTAACAGTGCAGAAAACACTTCCTCCCAAGAGCCAAGAACTCTGAATTTCTTAATAACTCACTAGTTTTTTACCATTCCCTCTTCTAAAGAATTGGTGGCCACTCTTGTTGCAAACAAGAGTAGATCCCTCAAACCATCAAGCCAAAGGAAAGCTACCAGAATTTATGTAAGTTAGAAATCTTATATTTTTCTTTATTCTTTTAATGGTTTTCTAATTTTTGTTTTCCTGACACCCAAAACACCTATTCTCACTTCTAAGCTCATCCCTCTGAATCCTTGAAAGAGGTGGGGCTCGTGAGAAAGTGTTCTGAGGGAAGGGTATTCCTTCAGTTTTGAATTTCCTAGCATCTTCATTCTAACTAGGGCCTTGCTGCCTCTTTGGGGGTGGAAAGTTTGAAGCACTTCCCAAGGTTTGGAACCTTTTAAAGTTTGAGGGTGTAGGTTTCGGTGGGACCTTAACAACAAATGTTTTGGCAAAGTCCCTTGCCATTCTGACAGCTTCTGCCATTGAGACTGGTTTGGCATTTTTCACTAAAGTGTCCAATGGCTCGTTCATCCCTGGAATGAATCTGGCGAGCTGCTCTTCATCCAAAAGTGGAGAATATTTGAGGAGAAGGGCAAATGCCTGATGGTATTCTTCAATCATCCGGCTATCCTGCTTTAGTTCCAAGAACTCATTCATTTTGGTTTCCAGGAAGCTCGGAGGACAAAACCTCTTCCTGAGGTAAGCTTTAAGATCTCACCAGGTCTGGGTATTTCGGTCGAGACGGTTTGTCTCGCAATGGTTCCTCCATGCGACCCTGGCTGTTTTTCACAATTTTCAATCTGGCGAGAGCCATCTTGCTCTTCTCGTTGTATTCGGTTACATCAAAATACTCTTCCATTGCCTCGATCCATTTTTCCACTACGTCTCCTAATTGTTCACCTTTACCCTTGAAGGGGCCAGATTGGGATCGGTGTAGGGCTTTACAAACGTCCGGATCTAACTCTTCATCATCGGTAAGAGGATCTGACTGCCTACGACAGGCCGCACGCCTCATCATTCTGACAAAACGATATTTTTGTCAACTTAACTTTGTCATCAGATTTATGACTTTAATTTTTGAGATTTATTTCTTAAACAAATAAATATTCCATCATAATTCTTGAAAACAAGATTCACTCTGATAATTTTATCAACCAATATTCATAACCACAAAAACAATTTGGAATCTTTTGCAAAACATCATTTATTATCAAAAGTTTTTGATATATACATAGAGCATCTCGGCTCCAAAAGTCACTGCCTCAATTGCGTACGCATAAAAAGGCGATACTGCGGATGGAGACATGCTATGATATACACGATTCATCATTGATAATGGTGCTGTAATTCTTCTCCTAGGAATAAAGCGGCTAAGAAGTCTAAAAATATGATAAGAATTTCTAAAATTCCGAGGTGAGTGATTATGATCCTCCTTAGGTGTCTTGGCACTTCACTCGAGACCGCTTCGTCGGCCCTTACCCATCGTACCAGAAGCGCACCATTTTTCAACCATACCGAGGCCGGTCAGGCTTTACTGCGTGAATTGTCCTTTGAACACTCCCCGCTAGCTGTTGTAACCAAACTTCCCTTAGAAAAACATATACCAAATGCTCCCTTCAGCATTCTGGTGTAAGACAGTCCTTTAAGAAAACAGGGTTTCAAAGCAAGTTTTCAGTTTGATTTTCTTTTGAATACAAGGAGTATTTCTTGAATCAGTATCCCTAAAACTTCTTGATTGGAATTCTGAATTTCATACCAGAATTCCTCGAATTCTATAACCTTGATCCACAGATCAATTTGAAGGGTCTCAAACTTAGTTTCAGATTTGGCAGGAGTTTTGAGTGTATTTTTCTAAACTGGTCACACCTTTCCTCGAAAGTGACTAAAGAGTTTGGTCTTGGTCATAGTCTGATTCGAGGTTTGAGTCGGATAAGATTTTTCCTAAACTATCTTTCTCCAAAAGGTTTGGTGATTCAGTTACTATTTTACTGAATTTCTTTCTTTGAATATTCACTTAACTGATTTTTGAATCAGTTTTACGAATTTCAATGAGGAATAAATTAATTATTTATCTAAATATTTTTTGATCTCGATAGATTTCTTGAATTTTCTTTTTACAATCCATGTGAATATAAAACGATAGAAATTTCTCTTTTAGAGTATTTAATTATTCATTTATCAAATACTCATAAAATTTAAACATAGAATTTAAGAGAATTCTAATTTTGATATAAACATTCTTTATACATCTATTTATGCATAAAAATCAACTTCACTAGGAATAACACTTTTATATTAAAAAAATCTTTTTATGCATCTATTTATATATAAAATCAAATTTAATAGGAATTACACTTTTAAAATAAAAAGAATTTCTTTATGCATCTTTCTATGCATAGAAATCAAATTTTATAAGAATAATACTTTTATAAGAATAACACTTTTATAAGAAATCAAATTTTATAAGAATAACACTTTTATAATAAAAAAATTCCTTTATGCATCTTTCTTTGCATAGAAATCAAATTTAATAAGAATAACACTTTTATAATAAAAAAATTTCCTTTATACATTTTTCTATATGCATAGAAATCAAATTTAATAAGAATAACACTTTTATAATAAAAAAATTCCTTTACTTTCTATGCATAGAAATCAAATTTAATAAGAATAACACTTTTATAATAATAAAAAATTCTTTATGCATCTTTCTGTGCAAAGAAATCAAATTTAAAAATAATAATACTTTTATAATAAAAAAATTTCCTTTATGCATCTTTCTATGCATAGAAATCAAATTAAATAAGAATAACACTTTTATAATAAAAAAATTCCTTTATCCATCTTTCTATGCATAGAAATCAAATTTAATAAGAATAACACTTTTGTAATTAAAAAAAATCCATTATGCACCTTTTTATGCATAGAAATCAAATTTAATAATAAATATTAGTGATATCCATGCATATTCATAGGTGAATATGTACATGGAGTAATTAGAATATTTCTTTTAGATGCAAAAATTATGGGAATTACTCTCTTGGAATAACATAAAAACAAACTTTATTTTTCACAAAATTCTGGAAAATTTTGCCATAACCTCCTTTGTATGGTTGACCATTTTTCATTTTTATCTTTCTCCACTTAACTTAATTAACCTAATTTAGAAATATAGAACTCTAATCTATACAATTTTCTAAATTCAAGAGGGTAACTAATAAGAAGATTTTAATTAATCACTTAGTTAATCTTTCTAGGATTAGGAAAGGTTGGAATGTAAAGAAGAGAAGGGGATGGCCTTTTCATCAAAGGCATAGCATTTGCATTTAATTCAATCATTTGCAAAACATAAAAATTAAGAAAATCATAGATTTTTCATTAAAATTTGTAAACAAAGTAAGAAAATTAGCTTACATGGAGCTTGTAAGCTCTCCTTTGGCTTCAGGGATTGAGGGTTCTACTCTTGTTTGAAGCAATAGTGGCCACCAATTCACTTTGGAGAGGATTAGGCCAAAAACAATTGAATTATTAAAAAATTCAATGTAGATGGCTCACGACGACAGGAGAGTAGAGTAACAGTGCATAAACACCATTCAGCTTTTACAAAAGGGGGAGGTTTCTATTTATAGGAAAAAGTGAGCCTCTAACCAAGCAAATTGATTCTAGAATTTTCCAGATCAGTTTGGTCAATTTTTTACCATTTTTGGGTCAGTTCAGCTTACTTTTTGGATCTAGATTTGAAATAGGAGAGAGGAGAGATGAAAATATCTCATTTTATTGATTAAAAATTGGGGGTAATGATGAGAAAAAGGTGCCTACTTCATGAGGAGATATCCCCACACTGAGGTGTCAAAATTCAAATTTTTTAATTCTTTTCTTTGGTCCTTAGTCCACTCTTCATCTTATGTGAGCATTTACTCATTTTTGGGGGGTTTTCCTTTTATTCTTCAATTTATCTCCTCCCTACATTTGGATTAATCTTATTGGCCTATCAAACCTTTTTTTCGACCTTAATCCATAATTTTCTGAAAACAGGGGCCCTTAGGCTAAGGTCTTTTGTGCACATTATAATTTATTTCTAATGCACCTCAAGAATATCTTTTTAAACTTCTAATTGGAGGGAATTTATTTTAATAAGAAGGGATATTTTTTCCATCTAAAGATATCTAAAAATTAAATTACCTCTCTCTAGAAGATTTTCTTTCTTTGGCTTAGTTAAAGGCAACTTTTTCTCGATTCCATTAAATCTAAATTTTACTTTTTGGATCCTTGATCCTCTCAGATTCCTTTTCTAGGAAATCTCGGGATAATTCAGTCATAAGTATTCATATTCATCCAACTAAGCGTGTTTCTGGTCTATTTCTGGGAAATCCTTTTCCCATTTAGAATATACTCCAAGATTCTTTTTTTCAAGAATCTAGACATATACTTCAAAATTCCAAAACTTAAATGTGTTCAAAATTCCTTTTCAGATTAAGAATTATCCATGTTTTCTCGATGTATTCATACGAATTAAAAAAAAGCTCAATATTCTTCTGTTTGAATAAAATTCATGGGATTTACAAAATCAATTATACCCATATTTCCTCTTTCAGTATAAACACTAATCCATTTATCTAAATGATTCATTTTCAAACTTCTCATAAATTGAATGATTCTAGAAAATTTATGCTTCTTTATTTTTCTAACAATTTATTAATGCTCAAAACTCCACTTTTAGCATAAAATTTATTATGCATAAATTAATTCTCTAGTGATATAAATTTTTCCATAGCTTCCCCATATTTTCTAAGAAATGATAATACTCAAAATTCCACTTTTGATATAAAATTTATTTATGCAAAAATTCCATTTTCTAATGATAAATATTTTACCATACTTTTTTCATATTTTCTATGAAATAAGAATGCTTAAAATTCCACTTTTAGCATAAAAATTAATTATGCATAAAATTCATTTTCTAATGCTGAAAGTTTTTAACCATAGTTTCCTCGCATTTTCTATGAAATAATAATGTCTAAAATTACACTTTTATAATAAAATTTATTTTATGCAAATCCTTTTTTTTCTAATGATAAAATTTTACCATAGCTTCGTTGCGATTCTTATAAATACTCAAAATTCTACTTTTAAATATTTATACATAGTTTTGAATTATGGTGGGACTTTCTTTTTTAAACTAAAAATTCATTATGCATACCTAAGCATAATTATATTTCAACGTCTTGATTATTCTAAAAAATATCCATTTATCATTCCTATATAAAAATACTTACAAAAATGTTCTCATAACTCTCTTTCAACTTAAAATGAGTTTAAATGATTTTTCTTAACCATAAACAAGCTTAAAAGAATTAATCATCATTTTTAACTAGATTAAAACCATAAAAATACTTAATCTTCTTCTGTAGCTTTTCAAGCCTAGAGTTTTGATTAAGATAATTTGATTATCACTAATATCCATTCTTTTAACAAGGATCCAATCATAAAGATTAGTATTCTTACAAAAAGAGAGATTTTACTAATCAAAAATATTAAATCTAAGCATAAAAGATTAGAATTAATCCAATTAAACATTATGAATCACTAAAAGCTTGGTTTTAAGAAAAACCCATTGATTAAAATGCTTCCCAAGCATAAGAGAGGTCAGGAAAAAGATTACCATTGAAAAAGATAGAAAAACACCATGGATTTAAGCTTACCCTTGGTTTTTGGCTTGATTCTTTAGAAAGAAATGAAGCCCACAAGGAAAGTTTGGCCACCAAGATGGACAAGATAATCTCCAAGAGAGGATGAAGATTTGTGAAGCTCCAAAGCTTCCCAAGAGAAGAGGAAAAATAGAGGGATAAAAAAATTACACTAATTTGAAGATAATACTGGCATCTGGCATATGTAAATACACAAAAATGAAAATACAAAGGAATGGGGGTCTATTTATAGGTGAGGGAGGCCACTAACCAAGTCCAAGTGGGTTCTAGAGGCTTCCAACTTTAGTTTGATCCAATTTAGACAAGTTTTGTACCAGTTAAGCTCACTTTTTGGTGGGTCCAGTTTGAAGGAGGAGGAGAGGAGAGATGAAATATCTGATTTTTATAAATTAAAAACTTATAGTAATGATGTGAAATAGGCCCCTTCTTCATGATCCCCCTCCTTCCTTATTGAGGTGTCAAAAATTAATTTTTTTACTACTAAACCTTATTTTTTTTACTAATAAATCTAGTACTTGGTCAACTCTTCATCTTGTGTGAGCATTTACTCATTTTTGGGGGATTTTCTTTTATTCTTTGTATTTTTGTTATCCCAACACTTGGATTAATCCTATTGGCCCTTTAGAAACTTATTTGGATCTTAATAAAAAATTTCTAAAAATGTGGACCCTTAGGTTAAGGTCTCTAATACACATATTCAATTAATTTTTAATGCACATTGAAAAAATCTTTTTTAACTTCTATTTCAAGTGAATTCATCTTAAATATAAGGAGAAAATTTGTATTCAAAAATATCTCAAATTTGTATTACCTCTATCTAGAACATTTTCTCTGTCATTATCAGTAAAGAGCTGCAATTATACCCATGTTATATATGGGTTTTCACGGCCCTTGGTGTTATAGGACAAATGCCATCATATCTAGGCCTCAAGCAAGTTAGCGATTTCACACAATTGCGGTACTTCTATCTAAAAACACAATTCCCAATTTATGAATTTTCATTTTGAATATCAATTCGTATGAGTTTTAACAAGCAATTACAATCTTTTACTGGTACTCATAAATTTTTGACATTTATTGCTTCTTGGTTTATCAATTTTAGTAAATTTGCTCTGATACTAGCTAAAATATCCTTGCCCTCTTTGCGCAGCGAATTGTAGTGTGCGGGCAGCAGAAGTAGCAACCTCTTGCGACGTAGGGTAGAGCTTCCCACTTGGGGCCTCGCCCATGAATGTCCGAACAAGAGACTAATCCCTCGGTTCTTCCAAAACCAACAAACCTAGAAAAAACTTCCCTCGCCCAGAAAGAATAGATGATTCCTCCAGGAAAAATTTTCTAATCTAATCAAGAGCCTTAACTACCCTTTTGCATTCCGACCGAACCCCCAGGTACATGGCTCGGGGGGTGCACCTCAAAAAATGTAAGTCTACCACGTGCGATCATTAGGTGGGGTTTTTTTAATCCAAAATATTGGGTAAATTTACAGAAATACAATTACAAGAGGGGTATTTGAATTGTACTTTGGAAAAAAACCCGTAAGTCTATAAAGAAAAAGGGGTAGTTTTATTAGCTCAAAATTCACAGATAAGGGGTTTTTTAAATACCCCTTGAACGCACGTCATAGGAGGGGCTTCCATATAGTGCACCCCCCGCTGAGGTACATGGTCGGATAAAGGGAGGAACTTGCACTTGGATCATAGAGACCAACACTTTTTTTCCCGTCAAAGAGGCACAGCCGCCGTTGATTCTTTTCCATAGAACAAGGATTATCCGGCGTGATTTACTTCAACTATCATAATTTGAACAGAATTAAATTTTATTATAGGAATCCATTAGTCCAGCCTAACCCCATCCAATCCCATGGGTTACAAACCGCCCAACCACTGTATTGATAGGATCCATTATAAAAATTTGGTTATGTTTTGTCCCAGGTACCATGGAAAAGAGTTCCTAGGCCCCCTAGTAGTCGGCTCTCATGCAAAACTTAAATAGACACACCACTTAGGCACCCAATATGAAAATTGTTTTTTCACAGATTCAGTTGTCTTTAAGAAGGCAGAATTGGAATAAAACCATAGTGTTACCATCATAGTCCTTAGTATTCTAGTTCCATGTCCAATTTCCAACTTTTCTACTTTCCAACTATAAAATCGAAATTTCAATCATTCCTTCCTCAGTGTACCTATGGCATCATTAGTAAAACTAGAATGCTCACCACCTAGTCAGTCCCTCTAGGCTCACCTAGTACTTCACTTGGGTGCCTTTTCAATAGTTCCTAGCCCATTGTACCCAGGGGTATAATCTCATAAAATTCATATGGACTCTCCATTGAAGATCAGCTAGATCAATAAAAAAGATCCATGTAAAAGAGCCATGAACTCATCTATTGAAGACCAGAAGCAATGATTTTATATTCACGTGATCACAATTTTTTTTTTGTTAATAACATGTGTTAACATGTTCCCAAAAAAGCCGATGGGAAGCTCCCTGATAATCGGATAAAATCCCGCCGGGATTTTGCAATACCCGGCGGTCCCACCAGGAAAAATAAAAACTCGGCAGGTCCCGCCGGGGTCGTCATCCAGCTCCGCGGGCTACAATTTTCTATATATATGGGCCAGAGGGGCCCTTTGGGAGTTCATTGCTGACAGTATACATAGGTAACGAGAGTTGTGTTTGTGTGTGTGTGTGTGGGTGTGTGTTCGTGCGAGCAGCCGCCCATTGTCACAATGCGCGGTAGGATGTGGGTGGTCCGTGTGGTCCGCCACACGAGGGGTGTGTGTGTAAGGCCATTCTTCGGAATGGTGCTTACCCTGGGGTACTTAGTCGGTAACGCGACTGGTCTGTGTCCTATGGTAAGTATGGCACGCCGTAGCGGTACTAATCGGTAACGCGGCAAGCATAGTATCATTATGGCGATGTCACCTTCCCTTCCCTTCCCTTTGTCAAATGCGGGCATATGGTCGGTAATGCGGCCAGTGTATGTCCGTATCCTATTCGTATTTCCATAGAATCGAGCGGCATTTTGTCGTTAACGTGGCAAGTTGGTGTCGTCCGCTAGTGCATATATTGTTTTTTGCATATTGCAGCATTTGATCGTTAACGTGGTCGAAAAAATGTCGTAAATTTGCTTGCATATTACGGCATGTGATCGTTAACGCAGTCGAAAAAATGTCGTAAATTTGCTTGATTTGACTTGTATTGTTTTTATTGTGTGTGATCCATGCGATACTTGGTTGCTAACGCGGCACGAGTATTTCATGGATCAAAGTTTACATCATATTGTCTTTACGTTTTATTTCATAATATCGTAACTTGAAAAAATGAATATCTCTCTCTCTCTTCCTGCCCCCCTCTCTCTCTCTCATGATACACTTCACAACTCTTTCTCTCTCTCTCTCTCTCATGATACACTTCACAATATGATAGATGTGTAGATGAGGATTTCTTTTCTTTTCTCTTAAAATATACATAATTCCTAATAAATTCTTTTTTCTCCCTCTATTTACTTAACAAATAAAACAGTACATTATTTTCCTCTTTAGGAACTCACAAAAATATTGAAAATGTCATCTAATGTTTCTTCTCTCTATCTGTCACAACTCTCTCTCTTCCTCCCCTCTCTCTCTCTCTCTCTCTCACTTCACAATTCTCTCTCTCTCCCTCTCTCATGATACACTTCACAACTCTCTCTCTCTCTCTCTCTCTCATGATACACTTCACAACTCTCTCTCTCTTTCACGATAGGTGTGTAGATGAGGAGTGCTTTAGGAATACAAAATATTATTTTTCTCTCTTTAGGAACTCACAAAACTATTAAAAATGTCATCTAATGTCCCCTCTCTCTCTATCTATCACACCTCTCTCTCTTCCTTCCCCTCTCTCTCTCTCTGTCACGATAGGTGTGTAGATGAGGAGTGCAATATGTATACACTTGATAAGTAATAATGCACTTGTTGCGGTTGTCTCATGTTCGATAATGTATTGCATAATGTTGAGTTCAGTAATATTGTTTGATATTCTGTTTTTGTTTGATCATTGATAAGTAATGATACACTTGTTGCTGCTCTCTCACGTTTGATGATGTATTGGATGATGTTGATTTCAGTAAAATTATTTGATATTCCGTTTTTGTTTGAACATTGATAATAAGTAATGATAAACTTGTTGCTGTTCTCTCATGTTTGCTTGATGTTGATTTCAGTAATGTTGTTTAATATTCTATTTTTGTTGTGTTTAGTGATATTTGCTAGATTTACAAAGACGACCAACATGCTTTTCCCTGAAGAGCGTAAAATCGTTCTACGAGCAATTCGCATTGAAGCAGTCATCACAGTGTCACAATGTGCAGATGACGTCGTCAAAAAGATCAATGAGTCTTAGATACTCATGCGAGATCTACTAGAGCAGATATGGGAAAATGCACAGCATCGACTTCGAAGCGGAGGCAACGCTGAGTTGCTTGATAGACAAAAGATAGCAGATTTCAACCATCAACATATAACACGAACTATTTTGGGGAGCATGCATGTAGCATGCAATGATCTTAGAGATGCTGCCCCGTCTAAAGCTAATATGCATCGTCTACAATTATGGGACGCTGTATGGAGCGAGCAAAGAGCCAAGAGCAAGTGCATGAAGGCGCTGGATGCAGAGTCACTCCCCAAAAGAGTGGGCATTGCCCAAGACGTCGTTGCAACGTCCATCCAGGTAGATGCGAGTGGGATAGGTGCCATTAATCGTACAATCTACAATTCTATGTGCACACACCTCATTGGCATCCCGCACGAGGCTCTGCTCAAAGGGCGAACAATAGGCTCTGGTGTTTTTGGCACAGTAAAAGAGTATACAGTTAAAGGTATATCATTTTTGCCAGAGCACATTACTTTTTGCGGAAACTACTACAAAGGAGAAGGCAGCGCCAAGTTCGAGAGCTTCCAGGCGGTAGAGTAGAGCATGCAAGGTCTACACCCATCAATTGTCAGGTGTATTGCCTTCACAAAAGAATCTCCTTGGATCACTATTTTCCCATACTATAATGGAGGCTCGCTTGGTGATACTCTTCTGAAGGTCCTCTTCAAATTCAGTGAGTTCACCAGAGCAATTTTCCGTTTGGATCGAGGATGGAGACAACCCCCGCCCGATAATATTCCTTTAAGTCATCTAGAACTTTCTAAAATAAAACAAATAGTAATAACCATGCCACATACTATACATGCCCTGGTGGAAGGCCTAGCGGCAGCACATTTGGCAGGAATTGTACATACCGACCTACATCCATTCAATGTAGTGTTGGATTTTACAAAAGAGTTGAAGCCACGCGTAGGTATTATCGATTGGGGGTTACTGCTGAGAGCGCCCAAAAAATGGGTGTCTCTCAATTTTGTATTTGAAGCAGACAAGAACCCTGAGAAGGTGGCACAGGCGGTCTCCTACGCAGACAGAGAGCCAAATAAACGGCCGTGGATAGCCCCGGAACTTTATGATCTGTTTTTGGCAGATGCATACACTCTTGCATCTGATGTTTTTGCTTTAGGGTATTTATTACAAACTTTATATGACTTTTGGTAGAAAGTACAAGAGTTGTGGATGGACAATAGGTCCTATGACAAAGTTACCATGGATACTATTATTTATAGAGTCAAAAATTGGATGTGTCTGCCTAATCACGACGAGCGAAAATCTGTTTTGCAACAAGTAGTGGAATTTTTTAGATCACTAAATACTGACCCAACGAGGGCACAACGTCCTCTTGTAGAGCTATCGGTGTCATTCACCCCAATTTTGTAATGATACAGTATCAGGAGATTAAGTTTCAAGAATGGCACTTTGTTTCTCTCTTCAAAATTTGATATGTGCCCATTGTTTGAAATATTATCTCATTGAGTCTTTGCAAAATCTCTCTCCTCTTGTGGTGTTTAAGTTTATGTTTTCTCTTCAAAATTTGATGTGCGCGCATTGTTTGAAGTATTTTTTGAGTCAAGTGGATATTTCTCATTGAGTCTTTGCAATACATATCTTCTCTCGTGGTGTTAAACTTTAAGTTTTTGAGGGTAATGGTCAATTTATCTTACGTTGATCTTTACAGTTCATTAAAATCCTAAAGTCATTTACGTTCATGCAGATATGGCAGAAGTGCAAGCAAACAAGCATCAAGAGTTAGCCAAGAAGGCATATGAGCGAATGAAGGCCCTTGCACATGGCTTGACAACCCGCGAAGCTACGAGAACAGCATGCAGGTTGTTGAAATGGACAAATCCTACTTATGCCCAATGGAAAGACATAAACAAATGCGTAACCACAAAGATGATAAAGGAAATATGGCCATGTCCAGATGGTGAGATTAAGAAGGGAAGATGGAAGGTTTCGCGTTGCACTCACAATGATATCAAAATTAATGCCGAGTGCATTTTCTTGGAGGTGTACGGTCGTCCTCTCCATAACACGACGCTCCACTCTATTTTGCTAAGATGCTATATGCACAATTTATCCTAGAAACTCTAGTGGACTTCGCCTCCAGAGAGGCCACTATCAACACCCATGACATACGTGAAGAGACAGTGACATTCACAAGGGAGGAACTTGCTCTCATGGTGGAGGGCGCTGGATTGGCATTAAACAAGGTCAAAGAAAGCTTAGGGGCACAGCTAGCAGAGAAGGAGAAAGAAGCTGAGCGATTATCTCAAGCGTCAACTCCTCCCCCGGCCAATAGAGGGATTCAAGAGCAGCTCACAAAGGTCAGCCAAGATGTACAGACCATCTCTCACGTATTGCTCCTGTGTGCCAAGGAAACCACATCTCTCATTTTTTGATACATCCTGATCTTGTGGGAGTTTCTGCTGAGGCTACTAGTTCCTCCACCCCCGAATGTCCTGTATGTTACAAAGTATTCGATGGGTGGAGCGGCTAGTATATACTACCCTGTGGACACTACTACCACTTAATATGTTTAGTGAGGCAAATGCAAAATATTTCCACATGTGCATTGTGCAGTGTCCAAATAAATCAAGGTATTTATACAGTGTTCGGCATGGCTAGCGAATATAAACCACCAGGACCTTTAGATGCAACTCCTAGTGCAATTCGTAATTTATTTCAAGATGAAAGCTAAGAAAGACATAAATCCTACTTTTGTATTGATAATTTCTCCAAATACGATCATTTGTACAAGTACTTTTTATGAAATTAATGAAATGACTTCTTCCTCTATGTCAGTATCTTGCTCCAAAATTCTTTCACTGTTTACCCTCTCGTCTACTAAATTAAGCTCATCTAAGTCGATGTCTAAATTGTCTTCTATCTCAAGGGTGGTGCACGACGTGCGTCCAACATCAAAGTTCTTGTCTACTACATCATCACAATTGTACATCCATCTGGGCATATGTTCTTCATACTCTTCGCTTTCAATGTCTCGCAAGATCTTTTCATTGCAATACATGTAAACAAGTTTATCTGCTCGATCTGCAAGAAGTCGATTGCGAATAGTACTGTGAATATATTTGTACATGCTCCAGTTTCTTTCTGAGCCTGAGTTTGAAGAGCACTGACTTAGAACCTTCATCGTAAGGTTGCGCAATAAAGCATAATGCTCACCACCATTCATCATCCACCACTTCCATGCAGGTTTCTCTTTAGCCATTTGTTGAACAAGGGAGTTGGAAAATAAACCCTCTTTCAATCGAAATGAGGTCATCTCCTTTATGCACTTTACACGATCATCAACATTATTATAGAAAGTGTTTACCACTTTATAAAAATCTTGCACCACCTCAACGTTGGACATCAAATCCATATTCCAATATTCAAGATCTAACATGTAAGCAGCACTGTGTAGTGGTGAATGCGCTCTAATCCATCTAGCATGAAAGTACTTTAATAGGACTTTTCTTTGTCTACTGGAGAATGGTACACGCCATTGCTTTTCCACCACCACTGAATGCTCTAATTTCTTAGGACACTCCAAAATCCGCTGGACAGTCCACCATTGCATCCATGCTTTCCCGAGATTAGGTGCTCTTTAATCAAGACTTCGTACGGCATACATAATAAGCATCATTACATGGTATGCATCCATCACACTGTTCCACCAACTTCTTCTCATAAGCACTGCCTTCAAGACTTTGATTTTCTCTTTCACTTTTTCAAGTTGAGTGCTCTCCCGTGAAATGCCATGCATGTAAATGTTTCGCAAACTGCATCTTTATTTCGAAGAAGAGACTCAAAAGTGTAAAAGTGAGTGCAAAACCTAGTCTCCGCTGGAAGCTTTAACATAACTGACATGCGAGGTCGAAAAATATCTAACACTCTCTGTCTCTTGAGCATGAATCTCACAAGCTGGCAGTGTTGCGATTGAGGCAAACCATTTGGTATCATCACTTTTATACCAATCTTTTAATACAAGATTCAAACTATGAGTATTACAGCCTACAGGAAAAACATGTGGATATTGTCGCTGTAGGATTTTGGATGCATTCTTACAATTCTTTGCATTGTCCATGACGATTTGGACTACATTTTTGGCACCCACTTCCTCTATCACAGAGCCAATGACTTGAGCAATGTAAGCCCCAGTTTTGATTGAACTAGCAGAATCTACGGCACGGATGAAAGTCTCACCTCTAGGTGAAATAACCATTATATTAATTAATGGTTTTCTTTGTACATTAAACCATCTGTCAGGCTAAAATCTGAGAGGTTTTTTGGTCAGTGTACATATGGTGCGTGTGGTGTGTGAATAAAATTTGCCCTGAATGCCCTGGCAAGTGTACAGGCCGAGTGGTTTGGTTGTGAGCTGGTTTTTGCACGTGTTTTCTTTTCCGAGAAGATGCTGGAGTTTGGAGTTTTTATGGCAACTGTGTGGTGTGCAGATGGTTACTAAGCAGAGCACCGACTGGGAAATTGATGGGTAATCATTGTGTTTAGCAAGTTAATGATGCAGCTGACGAGAATGCAGGCAACTCTCGCATTTTTTGGAAGATTCGGCGCGGTGGTATTTCCTGGAAAAGCTAGGAGAAGGAGAGTCTTTAAACATTAGTGGCCATTACCTTGTGGGTTTAAGGCTTTTTGGAAAAGAAAATAAGAATATATCCACATGGCCAATTTAGAAGGCCACATGGAAGAGTAAAGGTGGCGGCCAGCTGGTAATCTAGAAGGTGACGGGTTGGTGTGGTAGCAAGAGGAGAGCCGGGGAAAAAGGTAGGGCCGCTTTTGATGAGTAGAAGAGGTCGCCAGTTTGCTGCAGCGGAGAAGAGGCCTGGGAGCCGCTAAGTGAGAGGCGCCTGCAGCATCGCCAGAAGCCTTGCAAAAGAAGACGCCAGGGAGCCGTCGCCTGGGCTCAGAGATTGAAGCTGGGGAGGCAGAGAGAAAGAGGCCTTGGTCGACTGGGTGCAGGCGCTGGCTGCAGAGAGAACTGGGCGTAGAGAGGAGGCGGCCGTTTTGAAAGGAGCAGAGGTTCTTGCTGAGACTGGGGACGTCTGGAGAGAGGCGGCTGTGAGAACCGGCTGGCGTTGACGTGGGAGCCCTCTGGAACGTAGCTGCAGCAGCAGGTCTTCAGAAAGGGAATCGCAAGAGAGAAGTGACCGAGGCCAGAAGAGTCGCCAAGAGAGAGCCGACTGGCTGCCTTGTGTGTGTGAAGGCAGGCGTAGGAGGGGGTCATTGGCTTACTAAAAAAGAGACGCCTGGGGAGAGTTGAGTGGGGCCGCTGAATGGTGTGGCCAGCACATTGAAGAGGGACCGCCGTCTTGATGGTGTTCGTAGCTGCACAGGCTGCTGAAGGGAGCTGCTGGTGGCAAGGTGAACAGCTAAAGGGCTGGAGTACAGCCGGGTGAACAGAGAAAGAGGCTGCAGGTCTCTTGGGTGATCGTGATAATATGGGCATTTTGATTGGAGCAGCAGAGAGGGCTGCTGTGAGGAAGGGTACATGAGATGTGGCTCAGGCTAGGTATCTGGGATGCTGCGGTGAGCAGTGGGTTGTGATGTTGAGGATTGTGCGAGGCTCTGGTGGTTGGTGAAGCTGCTGGTCACGACATACAGAGAGTGGGAGCTGCTGAGTGAAGGTTAGCTGGTGTGGGCGCCTTCTGGTGAGAGTAGCTGGTCTTGTGTGGGCGGTGATTGCAGGCAGTGCGTGGATGCTGACCAGAGAGGGAGCCTTGGGTTTTTGTGTGTGTTGGATGCAGAAGTGGTGCTGATGTGTGGGCTGGAGACAGTGGGGCTCGCCTACGACAATTAGCAGATAGCAGCTGAGGCAGAGAGTAGCCAGGCTACAGAGGAAGTGAAGAAGGGTTGCTGGTGTGGGCGCCCTCTGGAGATTGCAGAGATCGGGAGACAGAGGCTCGGTTGTCAGACGCAAGGGTGTGATTCCCTTGGCAGTAAATCCTGGCCGGAGTCCTGGTCTTTGGTGTATTTTGCTGAGTTTGTACATGGTTGATGCTGTATATGTTTTTTGCTGAATGATCATCTGTCCTTCATGGTTCTGAGCTGTCTTATGGTGTGGGTGGGTGGCGAATGTTGAGAGAGTGTTCCAGCCGGTGGCTGGTGGTGCCCCGTTCGTGGTAGTTTTTCCAAGTTTGGGAGGTGGAAGAGCTATAGAGGCAGGTTCTTTCTTCTTTTTTTCACCTCACACCATCCATCACTTACTATACTACATCCAGAAAGCTCTATATTGCTAAGAATTATTCTTTGTACACGTTCTTTTACTTGCGCATAACATTTCTCTAATAGATCATTTCGCATAGCATGGTATGTAGGCGGTGAAAACTGTCCATGCTCTCTTCCAATGCTCACTGTCCACCATCATCATAGCACTCCCAGAAAAGTAAATCGCTTCAGCAAGGGCAAGTTATGCATCATCGAGCCGACCTTGACGTAGGCTTTCTTGCAATGAAGTTTGACGCATGGGTACATTTCCTACGTCAAAGTTCCGCTTGCAAGAAGATGCACTGGGTAAATTACTTTCTGGTTGCACATTGACGTTCGGAGTACAAGCAGGCGATGTAGCGGGAGTTTGATGATTAGAACAACAGTGTTCTTGCTGCCTTGATACATTAATGGTAGGAGTGTCATGTTTTCTTGAATCTTTCTTTTGAATTTCTTCTCTTATGCGTTTGGCCACTACAGGTGTAGAGGGGTGGGTACATGACTTTTTCTTCGTTCCGCCTAAAAAGTGTTCTCTTAGTCGAGGCGCCCCACCTGATTTTACTGCATGGCATAGATTACACTCCCAATCTATGAATCGATCACCAACATTAATTGCATATTGCCACTCTATCCCAGGTGCCTTTTTTTTCCTTCTATTTGGAATTTGGACTCTATTGGAGGTATCACTAGATCCAACATTGTCCTCCATCTCAACAAATAACCTATTCAACCAAGCATATAACAATGAATACACAAATGAAAAAACAACAAAGTCACTCATGTATTACAAAACATACATTAGTAGACAAACTACTTCGAAACTATCTTGACAAATACAAAAGATCATCACATAACACAAAACTACTTCGAAACTATCTTGCAAGGTCTGACTACAAAACTACTTCGAAACTATCATGCACATTGCACCCCCAATGAAGGATGCCTTTTGTACCCAATTAAGGATACTTTACATAATCAAAGATCTATGCTTGCCCAATACTCTAGTATAGGACAATAGACCTCTAACATTCACAAAGAAAATCAAAGATCTATGCTTGCCCAATACTCTAGTATAGGACAATAGACCCTTGTCTACTCTAAACTATATCAAGTATCAAGAACCAATACAAGCCCCTAAGCAGGACTCTTGGCTCCATCAAACCATTCATAAAGTAGAATGAGTTAGATTACCTACGTAGCTCAAATGCAAAGCTGAATGACTCCAAATTTGTCCCTAAATCTCTGCAAGTATTAGCTATGAACCACACCTTGCCCCCAATTCAAAGAACTAAGGATGAGTGGTTCAATAGCCTTAGGAGTGCCTACAAGGAAAGATGACAGCCCCTAAGATAAGGACGTTCTTCCCAAGAGGACACTTCTAGCAACTCGAGAGCTCTACAAGTACTTTGAGGAGAGATATCACGCCCCCAAAACAAGGACTATCTCCCCAAAACAAGGACTATCTCCCCAAAAGTTCCACGATGGGTGTTGGGCATTGTTTATAAACAGAACAAAACCCCGCCAGGGTTCTTTTGTTTTCTCGACGGGCCCGTCGGGATATCTGGTATCCCGGTGGGCCCGTCGGGAAAACAAGAAGCCCGGAGGTGTTACGGTACTAGTAGGTTCTGGTAGGTCATTGCTCAGGTCATGTGAATATACAATGTGATCACAAGTTTTAATATGTTAACAATAGGTTTTGTTAACGTGATCAGGAAATTGTGAAGACGTTAATGAAATCCTTGCCAGCAAGGCCATTCAACCAGATCCATGCCTGTGTTCAGAAAACAACTCCAACGCATTTTCTTTCTCGATGCACGTGTGGGTATCTAGGGCGACCCAGAGCCTGAGCACCATATGGTCAGCATCCTCTAGGCTCCCTCGAAGGTCACCTAGAACTTAAATCATAGGCCGCTTCCTTGGTCCCTCATCCACCGTACTGGAAGCTCACCATTTTAATCGAACGAGGCTATTCAAGACCTCGGCCTACCTTGCCATGCGAGACGTCCTCATAGACTCTCCGTCAGTTGTTACAACCTTTTCACTGCTCTTATGGCACTTGAGGTCTGTTGAGCAGTGTGAATTTTAATTTTGATCCACTCTGATGTGAGCTATAATAATGAGGCCACTTTCTTCCACCGTGCATTTAATTCTATAGTTTTTGTAGCCCCAAGCTCTATCTTCAGCTACATTTCTACGCTTAAGCTACTACTTCCAACAACTAGACATGATCGTCCTCCTCCTCACATGCACCTATTCTATTCTAGAGGTTAAATTGCATAAAGTTAAAAATTTAGAAAGTTGGAGGGATACGGGGAAAGCATAGACTAACACAAAATTTGAGAAAACCTTAAAACTAACAAGGGTTAGTGGAACATGGATTTTTGGGAAAAGACATTGATGGAACATGGAATTTTGGGAAAAGACATTGATGAACATGAATTTTTGGGGAAAGACATTCACACACTTCCCTTACATGGAATTTTACATGTAAATTTGTTTTAATTTTACCCTAGAACACACAAAGAGTATGGTACACCCATTTGCCAATAGTATATACACCCTTTCATGTTTTCACCCTTCAGTGTTGTCAAGGAATCTTTATGATATTGGTTGTTATTTCCCACTGACTTGGCCATTGTAGCCTTTGTGGGCTGCCTGTGCCAATGCCTACAGTATGGGCTACTAGTCCGTTGTGTGTTGTGCATATCTCCAATGTGGAAACTGCATCGATCTTGGATGCACATGCTTGCATATGAATAAAGCTGATTTTTTTTAATTTTTTTTTGCCTGACAAGAAATCTATGGCTAAAGCAAAGCAAAGGAGAGAAGAAGAGTTCAACACCATTCTTTTTTGGCAAGAAATGAGAGGACCATACCACTTCAAAAATCTATAACAATTGCCATCTAGTTTCATTTTGGGGATGATTATATGTAGATGTAGACAAGGAAAGAGCTTCATGATTAAATAAATAATTCGAGAGATCAAGATGATTATATGTGTAGATGTAGAGGCAAGATGTAGAAGAGATTGTATAGTCTTACACAAGCTCCAAGAGCTTGGTATCAAAGATTTGATGAGAATATCAAAGCTCAAGGTTTCTAGAAGAGTCATGTAGGTTATACTCTCTACTACATGGTGAAAGAGGGAAGGACATTTTCTTGTTCATTTATATGTTGATGATTTGATTATGGTAGCAAGAAATGAATCCATGGTTGCATCTATCAAATCCAAACTCAGAGCTGAGTTTGAAATGAAAGACTTTTGATACCTACACTATATTTGAAAGGCACTCAGCATCTCGAAGGGGTCACTCGTATAAATATGTAAGTATCACGTGGGTTCAACAGAAGGACATTTTAAATTATTTAAAACTTATAAAAATATATTTATAGAGGAGATTTATTTATTGTATTTTTTAAAAAATTTACAGATTTGAATAGGAAAGGATACATTATATTCACTAAAAAATTCACAGATAAGGGACTTTTTAAATAGGCCTTGAACACACGTGATATAGAGGATTTACATATAGTGACCCCCCTGAGCTCAGCATTAGGGTATCTTATATATACAAGAGACACACTAAGTCTGCATAGATTTAGACTATGCAGCCTATCTGATGGACATAATAATAAATAGGGGCAATGCATTATTTCTTGGTGCAGGAGCCATTTCATAGTGTTCTAACAAGTAGAATACAGTTAGTCTATCATCCACAACGGTTGAATACAAAGCCTTAACCACCTCAACTTGTGAAGCTATATGGCTAAAAAGATATTTGAAGGAGCTTAGTATTTATGGAGTTGATTCTCCTACTCCTATTCTTTGTGATAACAGATCAGTTGAAGTCTTAGCCAAGAATCGAGTCATGCATCAAAGGACCAAGCATATTAAAGTCAGAGTATATTTCATCAGGGAGAAGGTACACTCTAGTGACATAGTGTTGCAGCATTGCAATACCAAACAAAATGTTGTAGACATCTTCACTAAAGCCCTAGGAAAAGAGCTCTTTTTCAAGCATAGAGTAGGTCTTGGCATGATGGAGCTTCCCTTAAGGGAAGGTGTTTGAAGAGTAAGGGAAGGCTCCACAGTTTCTCCATGCTTGGAGCAAAGGAAGGCTCAATAGTCTTCCACAAATAAGCATGTTTTGGATTTTAAAATTTTTCAGTTTGGAAGTCTAAGTTAGCTGTCTCAATCAGCTCACTGAGTCAACTATTGGTGTCAACTAACTGAATCAGTTGACTAAAGCAATTATTGGAGTCATCTTCTATCCTATGAAGTGTGGCAAAGTTAGCTTTTTGAATCAGCTAACCAAATCAACTTGTTGGGGTCAGCGGTCTAAAAAAAGGTTTAGAGATGTTGCTAAACTTGAGAGAAGGTGTGAAAAGATGCAAGATTCACACCATTTCTAAGGTTTGCATTCTAAGGTTTGCAAAGCCTTGAAAATTCACCTCTTGTTTGGTGAAAAGCGATTCCTACATCAAAGGAGGAATTTTAGGTCCTCGTCTTCTCTAGAAGTAGTTTTGTCTAGCTGGTGTAGTTTAATGAATAGGAACCTTAAAAAATTATGGTCACACCTACTTGATACATCGACGGTAAGGTTGTGGAGATAAAGTTGCAATCATGACTCATCTATCTACCATCAGCGAGACGAGCTACTAGGATCATTATAAAGTTTGTCCTACGCATAGTGAACTGAAGTGAATAAGATAGTGTGACCAGAAGCTACCTACTGATGTGTAGCTTAAGCTTGACACTCATAACATTGTATGAATTATTTGATATAAGTTGATTGAGCTCCTTAGCATTAGGATAGGTTTTTGGGATTATCCCATCCAAATTAGAGTCCCAATTTATCATTTATCATATCTCATTTGATTCAATAATATAAATAGTGCTAATTTAGTTTTAAACTTGTTCATTTAGTCTAACTTCTAGTCGTTGTGTCACATTTCCTTTTCTCCTACAATTTTGACAATCATATCATGCTAATGAGATAGCATGAGGATCCCAGAGAGATATGGGGTTGAAACCTAGTAGAGTATTATAAGTTTCATTTTCAAAAAGGCGAACCACGCTCTAGTACCAAATATGAGACCCCTAACCCACAATATCTCTAGCAAACTACAGTGAGAAACTAATTTAGGGGTGGATTATCTCACTAGGGACCGCATGTATTGATATCCTGATGTTTGACTATCTAGTAGCTTTGAGGTATAACTGAAGAACAATCCTTATAGAAGGAGTTGAACATGATTCTTCTAGGTAACTATTCCCATCATCGTTCCCACAAGTATGACCCATCAACTCAACACGATGGTCCAACTCCTCGATTATGACGGTAACCATTCTACCATAATCTGCTAATTTCTAATCCTTAAATTTTCCAAGTATTTGTTTAACTAAACAAATTTGATCTCTATTTGGAAAGCACCTATAACTCTTGGGTCCACCCTACCACACACTTTCCAATGTTTGATTCTTTATAACTTAGACCTATTTCATAAGCTTAACCTAGTCGAGTCTAATCCAATGGGTCTAGCCATCTGCCCTACCCCATTGGGCCCATGGACTCTATTGTGAACTTGCACACCCATAAACAAACTTCTCATTTCTATTCATTATTCATGCACATAATTGGATATAGAGTTTACACATGCACTCCATTGAAAATATTTCTTTTCAATAAAAACAAAAGGATTACTTTTATCTATTCAATATAATAATCGGAATAAAAGTTCCACATATTTTGAGATATGCTTGGAGTTCATGAGTTGGAGTTGAGATTAAGGGGGAGTGTTGAGATCTCAAGATCAACATGAGCTGATACTCATGAGGCGCTTGTATGACCATTCGACATTTATATCACTAGCAAGTTTTGTAGCTCGCACCCACATATCTTTGCTAGAGATTCTACAGCTAGACTACATTGACTAGTCCACATCTTATTTCACCTTGTGTTCTCTCTTATAGGGTTTATGTTGTCAGGCATACTAAGGGGCTCATCCACTTTCTCTTTGCCTTTATGTGATGTACTAATCATATTTGTAGGACTGGTATTATGACACAGCTTGCCACTCCATGGTCTATCAAGTGAACCACTAGATGAGGACTCTCCTGGTCCACTCAAAGATTGTGATTACTGACTTGCATTCTGTGCAACCACATTTCCACTCACATCAGCCCCAATAGCTTCTTTTTGTTGAAAGATATAATTGTGGTGTTGTGTATGTGCGAAAGCACCCTAGAGGTGCAAGATATTGTGGTGAGATAGGAATGCCACATGTAATATTGTATGGTGTGTGAGTGTTGACCAAAAGAGTGGAAAAGGAGTTGCCACATGGATGATGACATGTAAAGTGGGATAAGGCTAGAGGGCCTATATCATTGTATGGTTCATTGTGATATGCAAGTGAATAGAATTGAGTGTTGAGTGTGCAATCTCTCTCTCTCTCATGGAGTTCTTAGTGTGGTTTAATCCACCTTAATTATGTTGCTTAATCTATGTCCTTCACCATGCTCAATCCCATTTCTAGATTGTTAACATGGTATCAGAGCTTGGGTGGGATCTTGGTCATGGTGAATACTTATGTATAGTTTCTTGTTTGTATGTGTCTTTGATTAAGCATTATTTTTAGTTTATTATGGAAAAAATTATGCACACTCATATTATCATTTGGATTTACATTCGTGAGGATTTGAGAGGAGATTTGCATTCGTGAGGATTTGAGAGGAGACTCGCAGCAAGGAGGTTGCATAATAGAAGCTGCCCAAGAGAGTTGCAAATGGAGGTTTGCAACATGGAGAGCTTGCTCATCATCAAGGAAGCTGAAAATGGATATTTTAGCATTATGAAGGCTATGGAGTCTTCATCATCGTCAAGGAGAAGCTACCAAGAGAAGATATGCTGTTGATTATGCCTCAAGAGGGTTGGTTTTGTGAAGTTTTTGCCTCAAAGTTTTGTGTTTGAGCATGGAAGGATGCTCTATGAAGGGGGGTTGCTATGTATGGGATTTGTGTATCCCATGAATCTTGTGTGGATGCATGCTTGTCAAGATGATGGCAAGTGAGATGGTGAACTCAATGGAGTTCACATGTGTGTGCATCAAGAAGAGGATGCACTTGTGAATGTTTGCTCAATGAAGGAGAGCAAAGAAGGGGATGGAAACCTTGGCAGTTTCCACATGTTTATGCACCTATGGTTTCTTGCGAGAAATCTATGTTGAAGCACCCTTGAAAATGGATGCACACAAAGAAGGGCATGTATATTGGAGCTCAATGGTGAGCTCATGTGGCCATGTTGGTGGCTATGGAGGAGATAACTCTACTTGGAGGTTTAAGGAGGCAAAGATCAAAAGTATGCATGTTAAGGGCTAAATATTGAGCCATAGTAGCCACATTGATGGCTGTACAAACCTCATGAAGGGGGTTTGATTGTTGAGGTAAGAGGTTGGAAACACATAATTGTGAAAGAGGAGATGGGTGCCTTTGATTAAGGATGGCATTTTTTTTGGTGTACACAAAAGGAAGATTAGAGAAGAAAGGTGGTGGCCAGCGCAGGAAGCAGCATCAAAAATCAATGCTAGAGAGAGATAGCCATGGCAGAGTTGCAAGAGACGTTGAAGGCACGAGGCTGCAATTTGTAAGCATGAGGAATGCTCGTAGGTGCAAGCGAGCTGCTTGAAATAAAAAACTGGCACCCTCACAGCAACATTAGCATCCAACTCAATGAACAATCAGTTAGCCAACAATTAGTTTTGGGTGGAGAAGCAGCAGAGCTGAAAGGCGAGCAAACCAACAATTAGTTTTGGGTGGAGAAGCAGCAGAGCTGAAAGGCGAGCAAACCCACAGCAACATGAAGGAGGAAACACAAGCATAGGCATCGTAACCAGTAAAGAAGAAGGCGAAAACAGTACAGGAAGTCAGGCGCACAGTCAGAGAAAAGCTTTAAGCATTCGGCTATGGCGGCCATTACGCACAGTAAACATTAGAAAGAGGTTGAAGAAGATAAGCCAAAGCGGGTCCCACCCGGAGTGTGCTGTGTGCTAGCATGTGGAGTGTAGAGGTTATGGCAGAGATAAAAGTGCAAGTAGATAATGCTAATTATGTCACAGCAGCAGTCTGTCAACGTGCAGAGATCGGCAGACATGACAGAGTTGTTTAAGTGCATTCACGGACGAAATACAAAGCATTTTTTTTTCATATGCTTATAAAGCATATAAAGCATTTTTTTTTCATATGCTTATAACTATGCTTATAAAGCATACTTAAAACCTTTGACAAGAAATTGTTTCACACACACACAATGTTACAAAATTTTTCTCTATCTTTGATGATTGTTCACATGCTTGTAGCATGATGTAAAAAAATCCAAGTTGTGATTTTCCAAAGTGTTTACACACACATGGGTACCTCGCTACACTATGATCAAAATGGCTTTGTAATTTTTAATTTTTTCACCCAAACATGATGATGGACAAATCGTCCATGAGCAGGCCTACTCAAAAACACAAAATTTTGTAAATCATCCATGGTATGAGGGTCGTCATGCTCGAGCTCACCTAGAAGCTCAAAATGGTTGTTGTGTGCATGAGGGATGCACATGTGAGGTGCATACGCATGGGTTGGTTCCCACCCGAACTTCCATGTTCAAATCGGACTCAGTGGTTCCGCTGTGAGCGAGTCGGTGGACTAGGTGTCTAAGATGGTCGACACGGGCACACATGTTTGGTTGATGGACACTCCTATGTATCATTGAGGGGGAGTGTTGAGAGGTAGCGATTGCAGTTGTGCAATGCTACATTGATATGGGTGATGGGTGATGGCTGAGTTGTGGAACACCTCAATTAAGAGGGGGTGTTGAAAGATGTAATCGTGGTGTTGTGTATGTGGGAAAGCACCCTAGAGATGTAAGATATTGTGGTGAGCCACATGTAATATTGTATGGTGTGTGAGTGTTGAGACCAAAAGAGTGGAAAAGGAGTTGCCACATGGATGATGACATGTAAAGTGGGATAAGGCTAGAGGACCTGTATCATGTAGCAGGGTGATAAAACTTGTATCCCTTTTGCTCAAGGGAATACCCAATAAACACATATTTTTTAGCTTTAAATGGATCCAGCTTAGTTCTCAACTCATCTGGCACATGCACATATGCAATGCAACCAAAGACTTTCAGATGAGACAAATCAAGTTTTCTGCCAGTAAACCTTGCCTCTGGAGTTACATCATGTATGGCTGCAGTTGGAGTCCTATTCATGATGTAAACTGTTGTAAAAACAGCCTCAGCCCAATAACTATGCGGCATATTCTTCTCTCCCATCAATGCTCGCACTATCTCAGCAATGTGCCTATTTCTCCGCTCACCAACTCCATTTTGCTGCGGAGTGTATCTACATGTAAACTGTCTCTAAATACCATTCTTCTACAAAAATTCAGAGAACTCATTGGAGAATTACTCTCCCCCTCCATCTGACCTTAGGAACTTTACATGTTTCCTTGTTTGCTTTTCAGCCATAACTTTGAAATTTTTAAAATGAGTGAACACGTTTCATAGAGTTTTACCAAGGTGTTCCGTGCCTCCTTGGGGGACTTGGCATCCTGTATGTGCCCAATCATGGTGTCCTGTATACTGATAGAGAGCTAATACATAACTTTTTTGGCTCCTTGGTTCCAGTCCTTTAACTCTTTCACATCTGCGAGACAGTCGGATTAATCTCCGATGCCTCTTCATGCTCACCTTCTATGTAGTCCTAGTAGTAACCCTTTCCCATCAAGAAATTTGTCAACCTGAATCTCCAAGCATGGAAGTTGGTTCTTGTCAAGCTTCTCAGTAACAATCTGGTTTATGCCATCATTTGACATCTTGCCAGACACACAAATTTACCAGAAATAGCACTCTGGTTTGTCGTGCACAAACTGCTGTATTTTTTGCAGCTGTACTATACTACACTCAAATGTCACAACCACTGATCTCAATGTGCATACATACACCCAATGGCAATTGTTTGACCTCCTTGCAGCACATACAATGTCTGCACAACCAATCTGTCTTCTTGCAGTTCTTAAAACAGAGTTCTGCATAGAATCGATGACACAGTGCTCGAACTCACCTGCTTTCCAAAAAACGGAGGTCCTAACGCGCCCGAAAGGCGTTTTCGGCCCCAAAAATGTTATCCGATAGGACAACATAATTGTCCTATAGCTTTATTCCCGCCAAGAAAGTTCCTTAATCAGAGATTGTTTGCCGGTGCCTCCCGTAGAGCTCGCGACAAGGGTGTAGTTGCCAACACAAATAGGGAAGAGTAGATGAAGCTCTTACCCTCGTACCGCTTCCTGTGCTTCTCTTGCTTGTAGCTCAGCCCTTAGCATGAACCAGGCTCTGATACCATGAAAAGATGCAAGGGAGAAGAGAGCTTGAGCTCTTGCAAAAAGCACACACACACTCACAAAACCCTACAAGAGAACACACAAGGTGAGAGGTTGAAAATCTTCTTCTTTCTTCACACTACACTCAACACACCATATACAAAGATAAGAGTACACACAATATGAAAAGGTACTCAACCAAATACATACTAGGGTTCTCTATAGTGTGAACCCAACTAAATGAGCTGGCGCTATAACTATGCCAGTCTCTAGAATGGCTGTCACACAGCCTATCATCCCACTGGCCGCATACACCCGTGATCTCACCAACCATGCCAGTGGTGTAAGTGTGGGGCCTATCCCCCAGGCGGGTCATCAATGTCCACCGCCTCACTAGATGAGCTCGATATCTCAACAAAAACCATACCTTTTGATTTAAACATACACATGCCATTGAAATTGATCATGTGACCATAACTCTTATGCCACAATTCTAATGGAGGTAAGGAGGCTAGCCTATCAGCCTGCATTGTTGACAATTTTTCTAGTGATCCACTCAACTTAAAAAGTTTGCCATGCTTCTAACCTCTCCGATGACCTTTGTATTTGTGTTAAGGATATCCGATTAGGAATTTTCTAACCTTAAAATTTCACTTTGAAGCCTTTATCAAGTATGGCTCCATCTAAGATTAAGTTCTTGGTGACCAAGAGAACATCTATAAGCTACTTCCTTTCCCTTGTGTTCAGCTCAAAGGGAAACTTATCCTTTACTTGTGATAGACTTAGGAGTGATTTCTGCAATGTAAATCAAACCATCATGAGTAGAATCCAACTTAGAAAAGTATTTAGCATGAGATATTAGTTGGGAGCTTGCCCACTATAAATCAACCATGTTCCTGCTTCCTGCCATGGTTTACATGGTTGGCCTATTTGATCTCTTCAATAGAGAGAAAAGTGTTGGCATTTGTAAAGCTTTGAGAGCTTCCATCTTCAGCATATCAAGTGTAGAAGCTAAAGTTGTAAATGCATTTTCTATACTTAGAAGACCATATTGGGGAATATGGGAATTTCCCATAAGTTTGGGACACGTGGTCAAAACTTTGGATTTGCCATAACTTGAATACTATTACTCCAAATTGTGCGCTTTAAAGCTTAATATATCCCTCTTTTCAAGCGCTTTCCAATGATAGGTCACATGATAGGGTTTTGAGAAACTTATAGACATGTTAATCGGGTCCCATCTTTTTAGTATTACAAAAATGGGACTTGGGAGATTCCCAAACTCACGAATATGGTGTTCCGTCTATGTGAAAGGATGTATTGGCCTTTGTTTGGGTTGTTATAGAAATGATTTATTGTGGTGATTTACAAGTTCTGTAAAATTTTCATGATGGTCTAGTAATGAATATTAAGCTTAAGAAAGGAAATCATTTCATGGATATGCTTGCTAAGAGTAATGATTTTTTCAAAAAACTTAAGGAAATCATGGATGGATACGTTCGCTAAGAGTAACAATTTTTTCAAAACCCTTAAAAGGACACATTTGTGTCCTTTAGTGTTACCAAACTAGTGTTAAGGCTACCAAACTTATATTATATCACTCCACCAAACAAGTCTTAAGTCATGGAACCATACCATTAATGGTGAAAAAAACTCTCGGGGGATTCACCTAAAAATATGTAAGTATACTACATGAGTTTAAATGAAAAAAAATTTTAATTAAAAAAATTAAGATATATTTACATAAATACATTTACAAAAAGTTTTTTTTAAGCAATTTTTAAAAAACCCATAAGTCCAGAAAGAAAAAGAGGTCATTTTATTTATGAAAAATTTACAAATAAGAGTTTTTTTTACGCATGTGATAGATACATAAGGTTTCTAAGTAGTGTACCCCCGAGAAAAAACTTTATTTTAGTATAATTGCTTGGGTTGAAAATAGAGGTTGATTTTGATGGCATAGAAGTAGACCCTCTAAGCACTTATTTAAAAAGAAATGGAAAAAAATAGAGGTTGAACTTTTGGTGATTGATGTTTCGGATTTTGAAAGAAGAATTCGTCAAGGTAAAGCGTGATGACACTTATGTGGATTATGGACTACTTATCTATCTTCAGTCATTCAACTTAATCTCATGTTAACAAGGCTACCTACTTAGTTAAATTCTAAATCCTACCTCCAAGGTCTTGTAGAGAATATCATGAAATGGTCAATGAATGCCATGACTTTCAAAGTCCTTCTTGCACATAGGAGTATATCTATTTCGGTAGGATGAATACCGGACGAGCTGAGAGGGAGTTGCACAGTCGTGTCTGTTTTTAAGGTCCATCATAGCTCTTTGAGGGAGGAGAGATCAGAGGTGAGAGGGATGAGAGACCAGAGGCTCTTGGGGGAGGAAGCGACAGCAATGGCAAGGGTACAGCTGGTGAGGTTGATCTTCTGCATGCTTCTATTTGGAAGCTGCCACCCAGGGGTTCTTACATTAGAGTTCCAATACCCAACTTCTAATGGCATAGACCAATTTAGCCTGCTTGTGCCGGTAAACGACTCGTCTTACGACGGCAGCAGCCCATTCCACGATCCTAATGGGGACACTGTTTGGCTAACCCCCAACCCAGAGGTCCCTCAGAGGCTAGCCAACTTCTCGAAAACCTCCAACGAGGGCTGGTTCATATGGAACGAGCCTGTTGACTTTCTGCAACAAGTGGGCAATGAAGCGATCTTTGCTTCCTTCAACACCTCTTTCCAGTTCCAGATCATCACAACAGGGATTTATGGAAATAGCGGTGATGGCCTTGCCTTCTTTATCTCTGCACAAGGCACGCCTCCCCACAACAGCACGGGAGACCTTCTGGGCCTTGTCAGCCGCTCAGAGCTCGCTGGCCCGCACAGCCCATTCTTTGCTGTCGAATTCGACATCCATCTGGACGCAGCGATGCAGGACCCAAGCGCCAGCCATATAGGAATCGACGTGAACAGCCTGATATCCAAAGTAACATACGACACAAATTCCAACCATACAAATTCCAACCATTCCCTTCACCTTTACAATAACTACACCTTCATTGCTTGGGTGGAATACAACGCTTCTAGCCAGCTTGTCCAGGTATGGATGATCAATCAATATGACTTCAATAATAACAGCTTAATCGAGCGCCCTGCGCAACCCTGCTTGCAGCTTCCCAATGCAAATCTTTCTAGTGTTTTCAACGGGCCTCTGTATGTAGGATTTACAGCAGCTACAGGTAGTTTCTATGGGGGGCATGCTGTTTATTCCTGGAATTTGTCTATTTCTAATGGTGGCCTTTCCAGTGCCCCCAGTTCTGATCCGACCTCAGTATCGTTCAATGCTTGCCTCCAATGCCATAAGAGGAGATCACCTCTTTCCACCCTTCTGATCGTTTTGCCAGTTACAATTGTGTTCATTGTGCTCATGTTGTTTGTGATCTGGAGGATTCGGAGGCGTCTGCATGAGAAGCGGCCCGTGGAGAGACAAGCTCCTGGCGCCGTAGAGATGCAGCATAATTCTGTGCCTCAGTACAACTACAGTGACTTGAGAAGAGCTACCAATGGCTTTAGTGACAGGCTGCTGGTGGGTCAAGGTGCGTTCAGCCGTGTCTACAAAGGCACTTTACGACTGCATGGATCCACACAAGTGGTGGCCGTGAAGAAAATGCACGATGGGTTGGGAGAAGAGGCTACTTTCCCTTCTGAGGTCAAGATAATCAGCAGCATTCGCCACCGCAATCTCTTGCAACTCCATGGGTGGTGCTATCACAAAGGCAAAGCCTTGTTAGTCTACCAGTACATGGCCAACGGTAGCTTAGACCAGCATCTTTTCAAGCCCAAAGAGGGGGCCAGTTTATCCAGTGACACAAGATTTAATATCTTATTAGGTGTAGCATCTGCTTTGGAGTATTTACACGAAGGATTGGGGGAGTGTGTGCTGCACAGAGATGTAAAGGCAGCCAATGTTTTGCTGAACAAAGAATTTGAGCCTCTGCTAGGAGATTTTGGGCTTGCAAGGCTGATTTCTCACAACATGATGGTCACCATGACTGCAGCAGGGACGCCAGGGTACCTTGCACCGGAAACTTACTTCACAGGAAAAGCCACCGACAGAGCAGATGTGTACAGCTTTGGGGTACTTGCACTAGAGGTAACCAGCGGGCGCAGAGTTCTAGATGCTGAGCTGTCGCCTCAGGAAATGAATTTAGTAGAGTGGGTGTGGCTTCTGAAGCAAAGCAGTAAGCTGCTAGATGCCATTGACCCAGTAATGGCACAGTCAATTGGACCGGCTACTAATTATGATGATGAGATGCTGCAAGATAATTATCATAATCGATGGAGGTGTGTTCTTCATACAGGACTTGCATGCTGCCACCCTCTTCCCCAGTATCGCCCAACAATGAGACAAGTGCATCAGCTGCTAAAAAAGACCACGATCATCTCGCTGCCGTCGTCAAGGCCTGATTTTCCATATGCGACCAACAGAAATAAGGTGGTGAACCTCTTGAGTGCCCCGTCGTCTTCAGATTTCTCCATGCCCTCGTCTTTCACGTCATTCACCAAAAGCAGCTCTTTTGGTTCTTAGCTGGCGCCGGTCCATAGAAAATACAATGCAATTAGTCAAGTGACACTTAGAAAATACAATGCAATCAGTCAAGTGACATTTTATGCAACAAGAGTAAAGAATAAATGAGTTAAAGCGATGCTTTTGTTGTATTCATGCAATTCAAAAGGTCGAACCCCGTTGAAAGGTCTAAAGTTTCCCATCCTTTTGACAAATCCACGTGTAATCTGTGGCGGTACATTAAAAACTGCTTTCTTTTTTTTATCAATAATAATTATATATATATTAACTGAGAAACTGTCCGAAAACTGCAGTACAACCAAGTAAAAACTACGCCATAAATCTTTACAAATCGTTTTTATCTTCATTTAGAATTTTACCCAAAAAATCCTATCTCTCTTCCTCCATCAAAAAGCAAGATTGCTCCCAAGATATCTGATACCTAGCGGGATGCTAGCCTCCATCATAGCTTCTGAAGTGCATCCATGAGGGGATTATTTTTCTCACATTCCCCTTTTCTTGGACCAAATCTTAATAGTGGGTCTAGTTCCCACAGGGTTTTCTATAAAGGCAACAAAAGTATGATCATCCTGCTTTTCTTTACGGTACCACCTTTGAGTTCTTGTTCCAAATTTGGAGGGTCTCTTCTTCCCTTCCCAACACCTCACCTCAGTCTCTTCTTCCCTTCCCAACACCTCACCTGCAGCATACAAATCAACATTAGGAACTCACTCCTAGTATGTTTGAAGCTCCACCAAACTCTGGGCAAGACTCAGATGATATTCCTTTGCAGATTTTGTATCAGCACATCCAACTCAGTGCATCTTACCTTATTCACATTGCATACATACCAACACATACACACACACTTATGCATCAAGTTTGACTCTTGCAAGCCAATACACATACAACCTTCATAAACACAATGGCATTCCTGCTAGACCAAATTTCCCATAGAATACAAGCTATAATGATATTAAAAACCAAACGAGTATGTTCCTCACTAAATGATCATTTACCCAAGATGCAATCTCCCTAGAATGTTTGTATACCCAAGCTCATCTCTATCCATTTTGACAACTTGGACCAAGTTCCTCTGATTGTTGGGCCGTTCGAAAACACATGCTTACCATCTTCAAGTAATGACTTGCACCTAGGACAAATACCACTAGATATATTTCTCTTTTGAAGTTTGGAACCAATAGGCAATGCCCACATGCATACCTTCCACATAAAGACCTGAAATTTCTTAGGAATCTGGCTATCCCAAAGGAGTTTCCACCTCTTTTTCCAGCTGGAGGGGCTCCAATTGATTTTCCAAATTTTATTGCAATACAACACATTGGCATCCCCTTTTCTCATTAGTGAGTATAGTTCTCTAGTTTTGCCATCCTTTACCTTGATACCATTAAGACAAGCCCAATCTTTAATCCAGACTGAAACATTAGTGGTAGTAGAGCATAGCTCTCTTTGAGTCTAATCCAATACCTGGGCTATCAGAACACTTTCCAAATAAATGATATTCCAAAATTATATGCTCCACCTCCTTCCACCCTACCATATCCCAATCCCAACAGTCATCCAAGTACCTAATGCCTTTATTATTGAGTCTCTTTGCAGCATAAATGTTAAGTAAAGCCAAAGGGGGGTTAAATTTATGTGTCCACCAAATACCCAAACTGAACATAGAGTTACTAGTCACTCTGCCACCCCTATCCCAAGTAATGAGACCCAAACAGCCTTTCCAACTTTTGCATTACATTTTACAAACTGTTGAACTAGTAACCTTAAGAGGAGCAAATGAGAAGAGTTTATCCTTCCAATCTAATTCCACCCATTTACCTTTAGCCATCACATCAAAGAGCTCAACCAGTTCCCTCAAGTAGTGTTCTGAGATAAACATCTAGGAAGCATCAGAGCAGTCCTTACAATGCAATGAGTAGGTGGATGTATAATACCAATGCCCCCTTCTCCTTTAGGAACTTTTAGTTTGTCCCATGCTACCCAAGCAAATACTTTTTTAGTTACATTGTCATTCCTCCATAGGAAGTCTCTAACAAGTCCTATAATTTTCTTCCAATGGCACTTACCAATATCCAACACAGGGCAAAGGAACATAAAATAAGCATTCAGCACTGTATTGCAAATATCAACTCTGCTATAGAAAGGAACTCTGATGTCCTCCCATTTTTAATAAAAATTTCTCCAAGAACCTATTTATTGCCCACATTACCAGTTGTTTATTAGTAACCCCAACTCTAAAGGGAACTCCAAGTAGTTTGACAATCTGACCCTTTTGTACCACCTCATAGCCCCACCTTTGCATATCAAAATCATTATCCTCAGTCAAGTTGATAATTTTGTACTTTAGAATGTTGTCGCTTTAGAGCCAGAAGCATAGGAAAACTCCTACACTATCTCTAAAGCCAATCTCACATTATTGTTCTCAGCCCTTAAAAACAGTAAATAAGGAGTCATCAACAAAACATTGTATAACTAGTTGTTCACTATGCTTAAGCATTAGCCCAATAATATTCCCATCGCTACATGCTAATTCTAGGGAAATTACTAAAGGATGAGAAGAAATAGCAAACAAAAGAGGGGCTAGAGGACAACCTTTTTTGACTGATCTATTAATCCCAAACCCACCTACCAATCTTCCATTTAACAACATCTTAGAATAGCCTCCACTCTTCCAAAAAATGTAGGTTGCCATTTTTTCCCAAAACCTAGTTTTTCCATCACTCTTGCTACAAAAGACCAATGAGTCCTGTCATATGCTTTCTCTAAATCCAACTATAACATGATGCATTTTTCATGAGTTTTGATAGCCACATCTCTTCCCAACAATGCAACAAAATATTATCGTATATTAACCTTCCTTTGATAAAGCCATGTTGTTTTTTGGAAACATCTTGCAGCACTAGAGTAATTCTAAGAGTAATCACTTTAGCCAAAATTTTATAAATCATTGTTAGCAATGTAATGGGCCTCTAGTGACCAAACCTGTTACATGCAATTTGTATTGGAATGAGCTTCACTAACCCTTCTTTAAAATCCTTATCCATAAGCCTTGTATTGAAGGCTCTCCTACAAATATCACCCACAACATCCTTCAAGGAAGGCCAAAAGCCTATGAAAATCTTTGTGGATAGACCATCCCAGCCAAGGGCTTTATCTCTTCGCATTTTTAACAGGGCACACCAGTATTCTTCCACATCAATATCCCTTTCTAACAACCTTGCTTTGTCTGGATGCACATTTTGGCTCAATAAGCCCAACAGCCTATCTTTATCTTGAAACCTCCTCAAGGAGCAATCTTCCTTCAAGCTAAGAGTAGAACCCAAGAACTTAACCCACTTCTTAGCAAGAGTATTCATATCATTTAAGGGGGTCCTATCTTTATTCAAAATGCTTTTCACAACCTCACTATCACTATTTCTTTTTGGAAGTTTGAATAATCTACTATCTGGTCTCCTTTTGTTATTAAAGAAATTCCATTTCGCCCAATTCTCCTGTTCTCTGAGGACCATCTATCCTCCTCCTCCTTAATACTAGCTTTGCACTTAAAGTACAATATAGTATCCTTAGCATCCAAACCTTTAGTTTGTCTTTTAACAAGAAGCTCCTCTAACAAAGCTACCCATTTCCTTCTTTCCCCTCTCCTTTCCTTAGCCTTCAATTTACCCACAACTCTCATAATCCTCTTCATTATGTTGGCAAACTACCTCCAGGCACTATCAACCCCCCTTCTCCTTTTAAGTTTTCTAATTTCTTCTTCTATATAGTCCACAAAGAGAGGGTCCTTAAGAAGCAAGTTATTCACTCTCAAATTTCTTGTTGGGTAATGAGAAAGATCTGTGTCAGTCCCATTATTTATGTTCCAGACCCACTTCAGAGGCAAATGATCAGAAAGGGTGGATGTACAATCTACAGAGACTCTTGAAGTATGGGGCACCCCCCACGAGACCTGCTGGCTAAAGAAAACCATGTCAATTCTGGAAGATGAGGGCAGATATTGGAGGCTGAAATAGGTATGACCCGTATTGTCTCTCGAGTCACCTACATACCAACTATCCTTAAGGCCCAATACCCTTCTAAGCTCTTCCCATTTCCCTTTCTCCTTCCCTAAGAGGATAGTGCTTCCACCACATCTATCAAGAACCTTTTCTACCATGTTAAAATCCCCAAGGACAATACAAGGAACTTGAATATTTAAGTTGGCAACAAAACCTCAACTACCAAAATCCTTCCCTTAGGGTGATTGGCAATGACACTAGGATTAAGATCTCTCCTCACTGGGGTCATAACCCCACTATACCAAAAATTAATTCCACCATAAAAAATCTCCAACTCACTAAACCTATCTAATCTAGGAGTTTTCCCAAAAAGATTTTGCTCGTGGATAGCAAAAACCAAGAAGCCCCAAGATTTCACTAACCCCCAAAACAAGGCATTCTTCTTTTTATCTTTGATACCGTTAACATTCCACTTGTAACCTATAAACTCTTCCCCCACTAAAAGGTCAAATCTTTGTTCAGACGAGGGATAGCTATCACTATCATTAAGTGGACTGAAAGGATTACAGTAATAGATAGGATTCAAATTCCCACAATAATCCACCCTTTTACTCTTTGATCCCCAGTTAGGTTGAGCCTTCTTGGCTTTTGCCTTAGCCTGCCTAACACTGGGTTTACCCTTAACCTTAACCCATTTCCCTTCCAAAGTGTTTTTCCCAGACTCATTCATTACTTCTTTACCTTTCTCCTTGTTCTTCTAGCTTTCAACCGAGGTTTTAGCTTTATCTATTCCACTCAAATTATCCCCTTTTACCTCCTCCCTTTTAGTGGCCATCAGGTCAGGGCAATCTTTGGGGCAATATGACCAAAACCTCTGCACCTAAAGCATGCACCTGGGAATGCACCGAATTTAAGATCTAATTCCAAGATACCCAATTGACCTAGGTCGACATCAATTGATTTTGGGGTTTCAATGGATGAATTCCAGATGATACACATGATGTTACCCTACCTCCCTCCTACATCGTCGTCATTTTAGGGACGTACAACAAAGGACCTAAATCTTGGGATGTATCTCCCAAAGCACACCTGAGCCAAGGGGGAAGACCGACCACCTCCACCCACATAGGGCATGCACTCTGCAAGCTTTTATTAATGTTAAACAATGGATCAAAGGGAAATACATGCACTAGATGTTGCCCAAAGAATAGAGGCCCTTTAGCAAATAGCTTAGAGAATGCTTCACCCTTGACAAAGAGGACATTAAAGAAGCCTTTTATACAAAATCTTAGATACAACACTATCATGCAGAATACTCTCCTGAATCCATCTTCCAAGTTCCCCCTTGGACGAAGGTTTACTCAGACAAAAATGAATACACTACACATCGAAAACATACCTATCTCACTTTTAACGAATTCTTGGTTGAGCTTCAAACATACCTTGTTTTTAACGTGTGAATAGAGACTCTCATTCAATCAATCCAGCTCAATGTCTTCCCCCCAACGCTTCATCTCCTCCTCAACCTCTGGATCCTAGTGCCCCCATCCATTCGCTCCCTCTTCCTCTCCTTGACACCACCCACTAGATGGCTCCGCCATGTAAGGCCCGAGTCGTCGACCACCTACTGTCGACGTACTGGGGGCATGCGATTTACAGGTGTGGCATTAATAGGCCACTAACCCACTCTCTCATGCATGCGCCACCCATCAACTCAGCTTGCTCTCTAAAAATTTCTTTTTACTTGTGTGAAGAGTAGGAAGTTTTCTTCACTGCAAATGGGTGAGTCGGCCTAGAAAAACCCTATTATTTGAACTTACTGTTTTTTTAACACAATTATACACCCCTCCTTTTTGTAAGCATAAATGTTTGGATTTTGAATTAAAATGTCCCTTCTAAAGTAGCGTAAATAAATAAGATTTGATAACTTTTTGATTATTTTCCCTTACATGTATACGACTATACGTAGGTCCCCTAGTAATTTAACAAAACCCTATGTGCGCTAATGTGCATTGTTACATGTGTATAAAAAGTGACCCCCCTCCTCCTCCACACCCCATTGTGCAAGTGCGTTCCCAAGCACTTTCTCACTCCTATAACCTTCCTTCCACAACAGGTATAAACCTAGTGATAAGGGTGAATATGGGACCAAAATATTCTTTGCTTTTGATTAATTAGTTGAGGTGGTATAACCTTAGGAGTGAGGTGGTACAACCTTAGGAGATATGATGTCAAAAAAAAAGAGAATTCTCAAGCTTTCTCTCGATCTTTCTTTAACCACATCAGCTGGGAATAATAGCAAATGGGTTGTGGTGGCCATTTTGAGGTTGTGACCTCCAGCACGAGAGAGAGACAAAGAGATCGAACAAATGTGAGGAGAGAGAGCGATCCGAAAAAAAATTTGTGCTACGTTCCATTTCTTTTTTTTTTCATTGGGTTGTGTTTAGCCGGCTGCATTTTGCTTCTTTTTTTTTCTTTGGGTTGTGTCTTCGTTGCGCTCCATTTTAACCTTAGGCCCTAAGGTTAAAACCTTAGAGCCATAATATATTAATTAGCGCCCGTAAGGGTGCTAATTAATATATTATCATCGTTGATCTCGAATATAATAAGGGCGACTATGGATCTAGGATCAGCATATCACAATGCATCCTTTCATTCACTAAGTGATTGGAAAAGCTACTAGAAATCTTACTAGTAGATGAGTGAACATGACTAAAAATAAACTACTATCACGTAGTGCTTATTGTTTTTTCATTGATATTATTTTTTAATAATAGGATGTAAATTAAATGAGGTGGAGTAATTAGACACACTTATAATGATCACAAGTTATTGCACTACACTATTTCACACAATAGGAACGTCATGAGAGTAAAAGAAGGAGCTTTACTATATTGTATTACACAATTCGATTTACAAAAGGTGGAACAAATATCAAAGATCTAAAGTTACAAAGCAAACTTATCAAAGTCTTGAATTGGAAAATTCTACAAAATGCCTACAATTGGGGTGTTATAGTTGTTGTTTACATATACTATTGGTTATTGTTATACTATCGATAACTATATTGTTATACTATTGATGATAACTATACTTCTCTAATTCAAGGTTAGTGATTGCCATGCCTCTTAAAATTTTGAGTTCTCACATAAATTCGTTGAGCTTCCACTACAATGTGTCATAATGCAGGAGGCTTGGAATAACACTTTTGGTGCTCTGCTAAATGCATTCTTATTTTGTTACTCAGTATCAAAACATCAATACAATTAGTAGTGACATTAGCAATGCAACTACCAACGAACTGGGTATAATTCCAAAAATTCTAAAGAGCATTCCACAAGAAATTTAAGAGACTATTTTGCAACGTGACCATCTTGTTAGGTTACCTAGTTTTAGGCACATCCTTAGGTAGAATAAAATTAAAGAAGTATAAGGAGAATAACATGAAACATATAATAAAATTAAATAAGCATATGGAGAATAACATAAAGCATAAGGAAAGTAAAAAGAAACATATACAAAGGCACGAGTGCTAGATGTTTTGTTTTATTTGAAGCAAAACATCTAATTATACAATACAATTTTTAACACAAAAAATTAAAGAGACTATTTTGAAAAGTGACCATCTTGTTAGGTTGCCATATTTTTAGGTACGACCTTAGGGGTAAAAACATTAAAGAAGCATAATGAGAATGACATCAAACATATAAAAAAGTGCTAGATCCATTATATTTCCATTAAACATCTAATTGTATACATTTTTAATCAATCCCATCTTGTAGCATAAGTTGTATATCACTCTCAGTATTATTATTATCATCATTATTAGTTAACGAGCATTCATTTCTTTTATTTATTAGAATGAAAGTCTACTCATTCTTCAAGTTATTTTCTTCATTATCTTACTCATTTTTTATCGGTTGATAATGTATTAGGATTCACCTATACCCAATCCAATGTCTCCTTAACATCTTGAACTTGAAAGATATATCTTGATCTTGAAAGATACATTTTGATTGAGGTTCAACTTTTATAACAATATACCACCATTTTATATTCTTTAGATTGGAATGAAGCACAACGCAGTAAAAACAACAAAGTAGGAACTTCAAATTTAGACCTTAATTACAAAATATTCTAGTAAGAACAAGATAGCTAGTAAAAAATTCAAAAAAAAGAGAGATCTTGATTAGATTATTTGGTTGAGGATATAATTGTCATGGAAGAGGCAATCGCACAAATTCAAGGTAGCACTTAAGAAGACCCACCTCCCACTTTCACCAAGAGAGTTGTCTACATAGAGCTTGGGACTCCCCCCGTTATTGCAAGACCATGCTCCACCCCATAAAGAGAAAATGTCACTCTCACTCTCTCACTAGCAAGACATGAAAATACCAAGAGGGCAATAGGGTACAACTCTCACACACACAGTACTCACTCTTACATAAGCACACACACACAGTACTCACTCTTACATAAGCACTACCAAGAGAATAAGAACAAGGAGCAAGAGCACACTCTCAATCAACACTCGAGGGAATGTCCCTTTATCTTCTCATTAGAGAAATTCACTTATATACAATGGAGTGGATAAGCACCCTCTACAATCAAGTAGTCGATGAGCATCAGGCTGGTTTAATATTTGTAAAAGTAGTATGAGGTGCTTTTAGTACAAGAACCTTTACATCATAGTTGCAGGTGGGTTGTGGGTTTTTGAATCTTTGAGAGAGGCCCCAATCTATGTCATGTGTGCATGCAATGTCTCCCGAAGCCCTAATTTTTGGGACATGCAAGGCATGAAGGTGCAAAACATGCTTCTAGATTATGGGTAAGGGCCCATATTGACTCCCAAAGCATGGTAGGATGTGTTGAACATTCAGCAGAGCACATGTAATCTGAATCTTAGGTAGGGATCATGGATACTGGATGAACATACATCATGTCATGTATGGGTATCTTGTATCAGGTCATGCCAAATGAGGTGCACATCATTGGAATTAGGGAGGTAATTACCTGGGTGTGTTTGGCCACATAACATCCACCTTCTACGTGCTGGAGCAAAAACACATTAAAAACTCAAAGGAGTGGTACAACTGGTAGGGGTGCTAACTGGCTGAATTCCCTTGGGGCCTATTAATGAAATGCATGGAACATTGTGTGTTATCTTAGAGCTTGAGAGTGATCAGATCTCCTACGTGTCGTGCATGCGTATAGCGAGTGGGCGAGTGGCGATTTTATTCAACTCGTGCAAGTGCATGACCAACGTACATCGACGGGTGGTTGGCGTATCGGGTCATAGATGGCAGTGGCTTCTTTTAGTGGGTGGCTCCTTTGTGAAGATGAAGGGGTGATTGGATGGGGAGATTGGGATCTGGAGGCAAAGGAGGAGATGAAGCATAGAGGTGAGGAGGTTGAGGTGGAGTGTGCATCAGAAGGAAATGTGTCCTTGATTGGCTTAACAAACGTCTTTATAACCATGTGAAAAGCAAGGCAAACCTCCATCAAAGGGAGAATTAGGTAGGTGGTTTGCAGGAAACTATTTTGCATGGGTGTGCTGTGTCTAAGATCTTCTATCTTGGTAAGGTGTTTTTCAATGTGTTGTTTATCAAAGGACAGCTTGTGTCTGAGTTATTTGCAAAGGGTCCTTTGTTCTTTCGTCAAAGTCTGATACATGTTTTTCCCTTCGACCATTTGTTTGATGTCAATAAACGCCTTCAGAACGCATGCCCTGTTTGGGTTGAGGTGACTGGATTGCCTCCTTGGCTTAAACCAGCTCTGCACAACATTGCTTAGTCCCTTGGTCTGGTGTTGTTTGTCCCTAGTGATGAGGTAGGAGGAAAATAGGGTAATAGTGTATGTATCACATGGAACCCCTCTATTGAGACTCCTAAATCTGTTGAAGTTGAATTAGGGTAATAGTGTATGTATCACATGGAACCCCTCTATTGAGACTCCTAAATCTGTTGAAGTTGAATTAGGTCAATTAGATAAATTGGAATTGGGCCTTAAGTTTGGTGCATCCTGGGGAGAGCTTGCTTCAAGTGCGGAGCTTTTGGGCACATTGCTAAAGCCTATCTGACCGTGGAATCCACAAGAGAGGAGCCTTAAAGTTGAATAGGGGGGGAAATCATCAGAAAGTTGATTCTATGGGGAAGGAAGTGATGTTATATATTGGGGAAAATAATAAAGAAGGGGGATGGGATAAAGTTAAGACTACAGCCAATGTTAGGCAATGTAAGGCTAAAGCTAGGAAAGCTCAGAGTAGTAGAGGTTTTGAGAATAGGAGGAATGGGAGGGGGGAGAATCAGGATTCTATTATCTTCTCTAACCCTTATAGTCCACTGCTTGAGAGAGATAACTCCTTGTTGGTAGAATAATTTTTTGATAAAGTTCTGAGTGAAACTAGAAAGGAGATTAAACTTGCTTTGAATAGTTATAGAAGGAATGTGAGGAAGTGGAAATGGTAGTAGAAACTCCATTAACATGATGAATCATAATGAGTTCAAAGGATGTACATGGAATGCGAAAGGGATAAAAGACAAGAAGAAAAATACCATTTTTGGGACTTAGTGAAGTCTTGGGACTTGTCTGTTTGGGCTTTTCAAGAACACAATATCTTTGGGAGAATTTCGAGGATAAATTGCTTTAGGGAGTGGGATGTTTTTTATGGCGGCATTAATTTAGGCTATAGAGGGATCTTAACCCTAACATGATAGTTAATCATCCAGAGGGAAGAATTTTGATAGTAGAGATTATAGTAAACGGTGAAAGAATATGGGTCATTAATGTCTATGGGGCTCATAATCATACGCTTAGGAGTTGTATGTGGGATTGGATTGTTGGGGTAAATGTTCAAGTGCCTTGTGTTGTATTAGGAGACTTTAATATGGTAGAAAGAGTAGTTGACAGATGTGGTGGTAGAACTATTTTATTAGGGAAAGAAAAAGGGAAGTGGGAAGATCTTAGAAGGGGTTTGGGACGACTCAAGGATAGTTGGTGCCTTGGGGACTGGAGAAATAATTCAGGGCATACCTATTTTAGTCTTTAATATCTATCCTCCTCATCAAGAATTGAAAAAGTTTTCTTTAGTCAACAGGCTTCATGGGTGGCTCACACCTTGAGGGTGCCTGTGGATTGCAACTCTACTTTATCTGACCATATTCTCCCTTTGAAGTGGGGATGGTCTCATCTTGATTGGTCTGATTTGGACTTATCTAATTTCCCCACTAGGAAATTGAAAGTGAATAATTTACTTCTGAAAGACCCTCTTTTCACGAATATACGGAAGTAGCCATCAATAAGTTAAAAAGGAGAAAGGGCACTGAGGGTTCTTAGAAACAGTTTTCCAATGAGATGCAAGGAGTCATTAGGGCTATGGGTAAACTGAGAGCTAAGGAAAGGAGAGGTGAGAAAAAAAATGGTTTGCTCTACTAGAGAATCTATTGTTGAAGAGACATACTGTAGGGCTGGATCGTGGTGATATTGAGTTGTATCTTAGTTGTCAAGATAACATCAAAGTGCTTGGAGGTTTAGATTGATAAATTTCCTAATGGGAAAAGGGTAGTGGGACTACATTGAAAATGAACATGAGGAGGCACCAGAGATACCGAAGATTAATCCAACTGCCTGCAGATGTCAAAGAATTCAAAGATTGGAATTAAGGAACAAGGAAAGTCATATATTGGCTTTCTATTAGTATACATGACACCATGATTGGGCATATACAGGATGCCAAGTCACCTAAGGAGGCATGGGATAACTTGGTGAAGCTGTATGAAACTAACACCAAGGCACGAAATATTCAATTGAAGAATGAGCTTCATACTATGGAGAAGAAAAATATATATGTAAATGATTATGCCTTGAAGATTAAGGGCATTGTGGAATAGCTCGCATCAATTGGTGTTTCTATTGTTGATGATAATAAGGTGAAAGTGTGTCTACGTGGTCTCGGACCACAATACAAGGTTTTCAAGATGTCTATTCAAAATTAGGAGAACATTCCCAACCTCATAGATTTGGTGTCAATGCTGATCATTGATGAAGAGAACTTGGGTGAAGATCAACAGTCTTCATCACACAAAACAAAAACAGTTCAGAGCAACAAGACTTCTACACAAGTGTAGGTAGAGGACGAGGTAGAAGTCATGTACTTAGCTAAGTTGCTGGCTGAACAGGTAATCTGAATTATGGTTAGCAGTAGCAAAATAGTCCTAGGATCTGCAACAACAACACACACAAGCGAGAGAGGCCAATTTAGAGGCATAGGGAGTTAAAGAGGTCATGGTAATTGGCAAAGGTAGCATAATGATACACAAGGTTATTTTTATTGTAGTAAGCCTAGACGTGTAGGCAAATTGCTATAAGAAGTAGAGTGACATGCGAAATGGAAAAATGCAGCAAAACAACTGTGCATCCTCTAGCATAAATAATGAGGATAATGAGAGGTTGTTTGTTATGCAACATGTGGTTAATGTTGTGTCTGGAAACGATGTAGCAACATGTAAGGATGATGTATGGCATGTTGATTTAGGTGCTTTGAACCACATGACAAGTCATGGGAGTGAGTGGTTCAAGGAAATGAAGAGTCTTGAAAACCAGGTTTTTTGTTTGAAACATGGGATGACACTACTCATCCAATTGCCCATGTTGGAGATGTGCCATTGTCTATGCAGGATGGTAAGGTGAAATACCTTGCAGATGTACTTCATGTTCCAAACATTACAAAGAATGTTTTTTCAGTTGGCTAGATGATTGAGCAAGGTTTGTAGGTCCGGTTCAACCATGATGGCTATTATGTAGAAGACTTTAAAGATAAGTGCAGGCTGGTTGCAAAAGGCAACAGAGTGGGCAGAATGTTTACATTGAATGTAAATATTGTAAGATTCCTCCCTCCAGCTTTTGAGGTGTGCAGGTGTAAGAACCTCCCCTTCTGATCTCATAATTATTCCCCTCTCTGAAATAAAAGAAAGATCCTGTTTTACCCTGTTTTGGCCTGGAGAGAGAAAATGTCTAGAGGGAGGTAATTCAAAATTGAGATATTTTTGGATATAAAAATCCTCCTAGTGTCTAAAATGGTTCCTTTTAAAACAGAAATTCAAAAAGAACTTTCCAATGTGCAATTGGAATTAATTGAAAATAGGTATAAAGGACCTTAGCCTAAGGGTCCAGATTTTCAAAAAATTTTGGATTATGGTCCAATTAAGGTTCTTATGGACCAATAAGATTAATCTAAATGTAAGGAGGAGATAAATTGAATAATAAAAGAAAACCCCCACAAAAATGAGTAAATGCTCACATAAGATGAAGAGTGGACTAAGGACCAAAGAAAAGAATTAAAAAAACTAAATTTTGACACCAAAGAAAAGAATTAAAAAAACTAAATTTTGATACGTCAGTGTGAGGATCTCCCCTCATGAAGTGGGCACCTTTTTCTCATCATTACCCCCAATTTTTAATCAATAAAATGAGATATTTTTATCTCTCCTCTCTCCTATTTCAAAACTAGATCCAAAAAGTAAGTTGAACTGACCCAAAAATGATCAAAAATTGACCAAACTAACCTGGAAAATTCTAGAATCAGTTTGCTTGGTTAGAGGCTCACTTTTTCCTATAAATAGAAGCCTCCCCCTTTGTAAAAGCTTAATAGTGTTTATGCACTGTTACTCTACTCCTGCCTTGAGCCATCTAATTTGAATTTTTAAATAATTCAATTGTTTTTGGCCTAATCCTCTCCAAAGTGAATTGGTGGTCACTCTTGCTTCAAACAAGAGTAGAACCCTCAATCCCTTAAGCGAAAGAAGAGCTTACAAGCTCCATGTAAGCTAATTTTCTTACTTGTTTAATGAAAAATCTATGGTTTTCTTAATTTTTATGTTTTGCAAATGTTGAATTAAATTCAAATGCAATGCCTTTGATAAAAAAGGCCATCCCCCTTCTCCTCTTTACATTCCAACCTTTCTCATACCTAGAAAGATTAACTAAGGGATTAATTAAACTCTTCTTATTGTTTACTCTCTTGAATTTAGAAAATTGTGTAGATTAGAGTTCTATAAATCTAATTTAGGTTAGTTTAAGTTAAATAAAGAATGATAAAAATAAGAAATAGTCAGCCATATAAAGGAGGTTTTATTACAAAAGTGTTATTCTTATTAAATTTAATTTCTATGCATAGAAAGATGCATAATGGATTTTTTTAATTATAAAAGTGTTATTCTTATTAAATTTGATTTCTATGCATAGAAAGATGCTTAAAGGAAATTTTTTTATTACAAAAGTGTTATTCTTATTAAATTTAATTTTTATGTATAGCATAAATGATTTTTTTAATTACAAAAGTGTTATTCTTATTAAATTTGGTTTTTATGCATAGAAAGATGCATAAAGCAATTTTTATTATTATAAAAGCGTTATTCTTATAAAAATTAATTTTTGGCATAAATAGATGCATAAAGGAATTCTTTTTATTTTAAAAGTGTTATTCCTATTAAATTTGATTTTATGCATAAATAGATGCATAAAAGGATTTTTTTTATAAAAGTGTTATTCCCACTGAAAAATAGATGCATAAAGAATGTTTATATCAAAATTAGAATTCTCTTAAATTCTATGTTTAAATTCTATGAGTATTCGATAATAATTGAATAATTAAATACTCTAAGAGAGAAATTTCTATCGTTTTATATTCACACGGATTGTAAAAAGAGAATTCAGGAAATCTATCGAGATGGCAATATTCAGATAAATGATTAATCTATTCCTCATTCATCAGGGCCAAAAACGTCTCAAAATGGGCTGTGTAAGGAATTCGCTAACTTGCTAATTAGTAGAACGTTGACGGTCAAAACGGCTCCAAATTTGGCCGTTTTGGATATTTAAAGCGTATCTATGTGATTGAACACGTATCTAAGTACATATTTTAAAATCTAAAAAAATATATCGTTTTCATGCTACTCTTTAATGGCTCGTCTAGAAATTTGTCCTCTTTTAGTGACTTCGCGGCCGGCAAATACTTATTTCTCTTACTTTTGAATGACCATTCCCTCCGAACGCGCTCTCATCCATTCTCCAAAAAATTTCACAAGCTTATTCTTAGCTTCTCTAAGAATTTCACAAGCTACATCTCATTCTCATTCTTTTGTGTCTCTCATCTTCTAATAGCTCTGCTAATATTTTTAGCTCTGTTAATAATGAGTGATACATCTAATCGTGAGTTTCATTTGAATATCAAGCTCAACCAAGAGTATGCAACTACACGGAGTGTCTACCAAAGACCCCTTTCATGTGCGAATGAAGCTCAACATCTTCGCAACGAAGGAAAGAAGCATATTGACCTATGGACAGATGGAAGTCTATATCCACCGGATCCCAGAATAGGAAGGTATCCTTCTTTTCACACACCACATGATTTGATGAGATTTGTTGGTGATGGGGTGGATGGCTTACTTGGTTATAGTTCAAGACTATCTCAATCACATGCAAAACATATTACATATCTTCAAAATACTTTATCTTTGAATGCAACAAAAATTATAGAACTTGAAAACAAAATAGTGTCTTTGAAACAAGAAAATGATCAATTGAAGACCTTAAAAGAAACTCCAATAGGGTTAAGAGCACGAGTAAAACGAATGCGGGATGAAGTTAACTTGACAGAGAGATCTGGACAAAGGAAAAAAATATTAAAACTTGTAAGAGATCATGTTACTACCCTTCTAGGATTTGACATGTCTAATGCTCAGGAAAGGGTAAGATTTTTGAATGAGCTTATGAATAGGTCGGATATCTTGAAACTTCCTGAAAATCAAACTAAAAAAAAACTAGTCTTTCAACATCTACTAAAAGATATGGACTTATTGGTCCAGCCTTCCCAAATGCAAGAAGTTTGTGACACAGTGGGAGTGAGTAGAAAGGGATACAGAGCCATCTCTAAAACCTTGTTCAGGGTCCTTAAGTATTACAAAATCAAAGCTTTTGGATTGCCTAGACCTCACAATGTTGGAAAATATAGAACTCTGTTAAATGAGGAAATTTCCAAACATTTCGGAGAGTATTTCTATATTGAGGGAACAATTCCATATGAGAGACAAAAAAAAAATCGTCTTTTGAATACAACGTTTATAATAATATTTGGATGAACATTAGAAAAGTCCAATCTTTTATGGTGAGATATTACAACATTCGAGAAATAGATTGTGAAGGAAAACTTGTATTTGTTATAAAATTAGATGAAGCTCAAATCCAAAAATGTCAAAAAATGGAAAGAATATCTATATCCCTAATGAATAAAGCATTGGACTATAGTCAAGGTAAGCTTGAGTCTCCATACCACAAAACTCAATCAGAAATGGAGCTATGGTGGATTGGATTAGCTCATGTGCCAGTAGAGAGTCATGAAATATTAAAGTGGCTCTTTTCACATACAGACATTCCTTCAGTTATTCAGAGCCAAAATGCAGGTGAACACCTTCATGTAGACGACATAGGTGATTTCATTGTGGAATGGCATTTGAGTGCCGACCTTAAGGCGTTGAAGTGTATGTTTGGTGTATGTGGAGGAGCAAATACCAAATATCCATGTCTTTATTGCATGGCAAGCACAGGGACAAGAGAATGGCTTGCAGAAAATGAGATTGGAAAATCACCATCCAGAAATAATGTGAATGTTGTCGATTATCCAACTTCTGTTAAAATTTGGGATCCAATTCTACCAATACATTTAAAAAATGTGCATATATGTACATTGCATGCAGAGATAAGAATCTTGGACAAATTGCTCTGACTTCATCTGGACTATGCATATTCTATTAAGCCGACTAAACTTGCAGATGAGTGCATAGAAAAATGCGAAGCCTTGCTCTCTCAAATGGGTTTCCATGGTGGCGAAGTGCATCTTAAAAAAGATCCTGTTCTTTCTAGAGGTACAGGTGATGTTTTGCAAGATGTTTCAATGGGAGGAGCAAAACCAAGAAGATTTTTGAGCAACCATGACACCAAACAAGTCAATGCAATGTGGAACTGCTGGAAACATCTATGTGTCATTACCACAAATGTCAAAAGTAGACCAGATGTAGCCAACAAACGTATGGAAGTTTGGAAAAAACTCGACAATTTTTTTGAAGTCCTAAGACAATAAGTTGGTTCAAATACTTATGCAGATGATTTCAAAAAAGCAATAAAGCTTTTAATAAAAGCTATCATAGATGCCTGGGGAGAAAAAGACATAACTTATTACTTGGTGAGTGTTCAGACTTATCAAAACAGTTAAAATTAAAGTGTAATTTCTTAAATTTACTAACAAAGAATTGTCTTTGTAGCATATTCTTTACTTGCATGGACCATATTTTGCTACAGAAGGACCCCTTGCAACATGGAACACACAAGGAATGGAAAAGTCTCACTATCAACAAGTGAGAACTTCCTTTTTCAGATGTACCAGAAGAGGAGGTGGTCAAAGAAGAAGCAATGCACTTAAAGAATTATTCAATTGGTTCTATAGGAGGCAATTACAAAGGATGAGATCAAAGAACCAGCAATCTGAAACTACACAAACACCTCAAGATAGAGACTAATGATTTACTAACACATTTGTACCTCTTACAAAATATTTGCTGAATTATAATCAGTCCTTGCAAAATATTGTGTGTACATTAGTTTTTGATTCTCTTGGGACTATTTGGCATGTCACCTCTGTATCTCAAAAATTTCCTCCTTCTATAACCTCCAAGAAGATTGATATCTGACTCCTCAGCTGCTGCTGCAGCTACATAGCTAGAGTAGCAAAGAAAGTATCCTGCTCTTGAGGCATTGAAACCTGCAGCATATCCAAAGATTCTAAGAGCAGCAACTCTCTCTAGAAGCAAGACCTTGTTAGCATTTATTTGAAGGGGAGTGTATCCCATGAACCTTGACAACACCTTCAAGGCAAATATTGGCAACTCAGCATCTTCAGAGAAGTTCATGTGGAATGCACAGAACACAGCCTTATCCAATGTAGGTAAGTAGTGCATGAGAGCAGATGAAGGCCTTCTTGACCTAGTCTCTGTAGCTTTCACTCTGCTGCCTTTAGCTCTTCCTAGAAAATCATCCTTATCAAGCAATTCAATTTGCAAGACAAAAACCTCACTTTAAAAAAATTACAATCACAATAACATTTTGCAAAAGACTAAAAGGAAACTATCTTCTGCAACTCATCCTCAATTACTACTTTGTCTGTGATCAAGTTGCTTGAGCCAACCCTTTCCACTTTATCAGAATCTACCTGAAGCTTGAAATCTCTGCCAAAAGACTCTACACCTAACTCAATAAGCCTGTTCTCAAAATCCTCATCTCTAAGGGAAGGTTTCTTCTCATCCACTCTTTTAAGGCACAAGGCAAGTGCATCAGGAGCAGGGATAAATGAGTGGTCAGATGTTTGCAAATCAAGTGACAAAAACTCTTCCTTTGACTCTACTTCTGTATCAATAAAGTCTTTGGTCACCTCACAAGCTTCTGAAATTGCTGCAATACAGTAGTCTTCCCTGATATTGAAGAGACATTGAAGATAGGACAAAGGAATAAAATCTTTCTCATTGATATAGAAAAAAGAAAGGCTTGGAATAGTAACAGAGGATTCAGATATGCTTGCTTCCTCTGAGGGCTCTTCAGTAACAGTGAAAGCCCTAAATTCAGCAACATCAAGATTTGCACTTTCTTTCTCCTCAGCTTGAACATCAATTTCTTCCTCTTCTAAAATCTCACTTTTCTCTAGCTTTGAGACTGTGGTGACATTTAAGTTTTCTTCCTCATTCTCTGCATCAATATCTGATTCTTGCTCTTTATCTTTTATTTCTGCTCTCAAAAATAGAAAGAAAAGAAAGGAGACATCTTTGGGAACAAGGTTACAAAGCTTCTTATGAATTGGACAAGAAATGGATGAAGGGCATGTGAAAGAGATTCTATTTGAAAATCTACTGAACCTCTTTGTAACTCTGGCTTTCTCCACTGACAGCTGAGTAAAATCTGTAAGGTGACAAAAATCATTGTCTCTGATATGGAAACAATGACCTTCAATTGACATTTCAAATTGTTTGTACTCCTCTTCAAGAATGTCCTTAAGCTTCATCAAAACATCTGAAAGAACAAACCTTGGATTGAATATCTCCATTGCATCTGCGTATACCTTCATGTCATGACCATCTTGCAAAATAGCATTCAAGAGTCTTTCACTTGGGCTTTCTTCAACAAGTTCATGTCGTCCCTCAACACTTTTACTCATTGTGATATTTGAGAAAAACGCTGGAACAATTCTAAAGAAGGCTTGGAATTCACTATATGGCAGAGCCCGAACTAAGCGAAAATAAGTGGTCCAAAATATTTGGAATGCTTCTATCGCTTGGTGCGGGCTTTGGCAATTTGAAGGTCCAAAAAAGAGAGAGAGAGTTTTTACAAAATAGAGCTTGCAAAATAGAGGCCGACTAAGCGAAAATAAGTGGTCCAAAAGTAAAGGAATGTTTCTATCATTTGGTGCGGGCTTTGGCAAAAAAAAAACGAGAGAGAATTTTTGAGATTATACGACGGAGCACGTGGAGCATGGCAAAAATACCTTAAATAGTGACCGTTCGTGCCACGTGGCAAAAATGATTGCATGACACGTGTATCCAACGGTCCTATGTACGACGGATTCAAGGTATAAAAATTTAATTTTCTTGAAAACATTTCTATTTTTCACCGACACAGTATCAAGCGAAATTGCTCCTCCGAAATTCTCGGAATCTCCTTTTACCCTTCTCACCCATATCAAGCGATAACGCTCATCTGAACATCTCGGACCTTCTTCATCGCTTGGTTTCGGATCCTCCCCTATCACTTGGAAATTCCCCAAATGAAGCGATTGAGCTATTACGATGCTTTTGGAAGCTTTTCATCGCTTGGTTCCATCTCCTTTAGTCTCAGCCCGAATCAAGCGTTTGAGATATTCAAATGCTTTTGGAACCTTCTGATCGCTTAGTTCCGTCTCCTGTAGTCTCAACCCGAATCAAGCGATAGAGCAAATCCAAACAATTCGGATCCGCCGCATCACTTAGTTCGGGCCTTTGTTAGTTTTTTTTTTCTCAATTCACAAATCATCCCGATCGGGTCTATTCTTTTTCTTTAACTTCAATGGCAAGGACAAAACAGACTGCAAGGAAAGTCTACGCCCCTTTGGAGACTGAAAAAGCTCAAGACAAACCAAGATCTTCCAAAACGCCAGTTGTTGTCGATGAAAAACAAGAAAAGCCTGTCGATGAAAAACAAGAAAAGCCTCCTCCAAAGCCTCGTGCTAGGGCAACAGCAAGAAAGAGATTAAACTATCAGGTGAAGTCACTAAGAGAGATCAGAGCTGCACAGAAATCTACTAATCTTCTCATCCCTCGACTGTCATTTATGCAGGTTGTCAGGGACATATCAGAAAGGTTAGTTGGCAGAATGAGAAACACAAATCTTGATAAAGTCCGATGGGAGTCACAGACCCTTATGTGTCTTCAAGAGGCTGCTGAGGATTTTTTGATTGACTTTATGAATGATGGATACATTGCTGCTGGATTTTCTCATAGGATCACTCTCATGAGCAAAGATTTTGTGCTTGTGTCCAGACTTAGATACAAGTTTGACAAAGCTTTGGAACCCATTCCAAGTTAAGATATGAGGGCTTTTGAAATTTTAAATATTCCTCCAGCAAGACAACCCAAACAATCAGTTGTTATTGAAGATGTTTCGCATACTTATAGTACAAGGAAAGCTCAAGATATTAAAGAAGAAGTGGAGAAATAGAGAGAGCAGGAGAAGATTACAGAGGATGCCATTCTTTCTCAGCAAGCTGAAATTCTTCATGCATCCAATTCAAAACTTTATCAGAATGTAACAGGTCAAATGATAGTAGATGTCTCCATGCATGGAGAGGATGAGGTTTATTGTGACATTGCCCCTGAAGATACAAGTATGCTTGTGAATCACAATATTGAGATATCTGACACAGTCCTCTTTATCTGTCTGAGGTTTGTGTGGATTTCCTTTTGCTTTCTTGATAAATTTCTTAGATTCCATATTTTATTGATATGTTTTGTTTATGTCTCCAGATGTCTTATGAGAGATCTTCCTGACTCAATGGCTATACAAGTGACCATTCTTGATTCCCTTGTTACACAGTGCCTTTTCAATAGGCAAGGGGATCTTGCAAGTTTTCTAAAGCACTTTGATATGCTGACATGCAATATCATTGTATACCCTTATGTTGAAGTGTAAGACTCACACTCAATTACATTGTATACCCTTTTGTCCATCATTACAATATTCACAACTAATTGCAGTATTCATCTTATCACAGAGGCCATTGGAGTCTTATTATCTTCAATCTATTGGATAGAGATGTAATCTTTATGAATTCTTTAGCATCCATTCATGGGAGAAGTAAAATGTAAGAATCAACTTTACCATGGTTTATGTTCTATAGCAATATTTTGAAAGTTTTCAATTGTTTGGTTGACCCTCAATATTTTATGCTTGCAGTGCTGCCAAACTTATGTTGAGTTTTCTAGGTTCCACCTATGAAGACTACAAACTTGAAGATTTTAAGTACTACAATCAGGAAGTTCCTTTGCAGAAAGACTCAACATCTTGTGGATGGATGGTGCTTGCTAATGCTTGGAGATATCTTGAGTAAAGATTTAGAATGAAAACACTTACTGTAAGTTCATGTAATGATAGCATTGATTGATTGGGTCAATACATTTAGTGACTCTCTCATATTAAGAAATTTTATCATTTTCTTTTGCCTTAGTTGCATGAATATCCAGATTCTTGGGTAAGTTGGGTAAGGGAGAAGGCAGTGTCTATGGTTTTGGAAAGATCTATCAATCCAGTTGATCTTGATTCCCCCTTTCCACCTGAGAAAGGAGCCAAGGGTACAACTTCAAAGAAAAGAAAAAAGGAGGAGAAGAAAAGCCATGTCAAGGATGGCTCATCCAAAAAGAACTAAGAGCAGATCTTCCAAGGGGAAAAAGAGCACTACTAAAGAGAAGACACATTCTAAAGGGAAGAGCCCTCAGGCTACAGAGAAGAGCCCTAGCCCTCCTACTAAAGAGAAGACACATTCTAAAGGGAAGATCCCTAGCCCTCCTGCTAAAGAGAAGAGTCCTAGCCCTCCTGCTAAAGAGAAGACCCCTAGCCCTCCTGCTAAAGAGAAGAGCCCTATCCCTCGTGCTAAAGAGAAGACCCCTAGCCCTCCTGCTAAAGAGAAGAGCCGTAGCCCTCGTGCTAAAGAGAAGACCCATAGCCCTCCTGCTAAAGAGAAGAGCTCTTCACCAGCTCAAGAGAAGACTCCTATCAAAGAGAAGACCCCTGTCAAAGAGAAAACCCCAATCAAGGAGAAGACCCCTGTCAAAGAGAAGAGTGCTACTAAAGGTCTTCCATTTCACTCACCAGTGAAATTTAAAATTCAGAAGCGTCATTCATCCAACAAAGAAAGTAAGAGGGCAAATGTTGGCTCTCCATTCAATTTCTTTTTCATGTTCCCCAAGAAGACTGCCAAGTCTCCAAAGCCAACCTCCAAAGAACCTTCTCCAAAACCAGACCCCACTGCCAAATCTCCCTCGCCAACACCTAAAGATCTCAGAGAAGAGCCCAACTTACCACCAGTTGAGGAATCCACTACAAAGTCTTCCTTTCCAACACCTCAAGAGCTCAAAACACCGGAACTTAAACCTCAATCAGCCAAATTTAATCGAAAAAAACAGAAGAGAGAAAGATTCTCTAAAGATCCAGGGTCATTCCATGCCAAAAGAAAAGTTGATTTTGTTGAGTGATTCCACAAATTAGCTTTTGTTTTGTTCATTTTGTCCATATGAACATACCCTTTTTGGGACTATATTCTGTACTTAAATTCAGTATCAACAATTTGATATTCAACTGTTAAACCTTGTTTTGTGTTGCAAATAATATGTTGACCATTTTTGTGAAGAAGCCAAGACGAAATTTAGCAGAATATATTGATTACATTATTGGAGAAATCCTTTTCAGCTTAACAAACTTGCCCTTGCAAGTGGCTCAAATACAACTTTTTTTGGGGAAAGACATGTGATGCATGAGGTTACACTCTCCATCCTTGTACTAACAACAATATCATCTACTTTGAATCTATATTCAGGTGACGTTTCGTCTCTAGAAACTCAAGCGACTCTCTTACATGTTGTAGTCTCCAGTTTGATGTTACTATAAGGTTCCTAGGATCTATGAATGGATGGACTATGATGTTAAATTCAAACTCTGGACAATTCTCTTTAGAATCCAAAGGGACCCAACTACCAAGCTTGCTTTTCCATCTCCTATAGTCATAGCCCAAAACTAGGGATTGACGACATAGTTGGTATGAGATAGACATAGAATTTGGGCTTACTCTACACAACTGATATTGTTGCCAATATGAAAAATTTCCTTGGTACTCCATCCTTCTCCAAGTACAGTGTCCAGATCAGTCGTAGATAGTCTTCTATTAAGCCACATCATTCTTGTCCTCTCCAATTCCATTGAATTGAAACATGCCACAAAGACATGTATAGGCAAGAACCATTGAATTTTTATCCTTCTTGAAATCCTTCCAGGAGACATAGCTTTAAGAATATCATCTTTGATTTTGGATTTGAAGCTTGTTATGGTATTTGGATCAGGAACTTCCCATTCAAGTGACATTAATGTGGGAATAGGTATGTCATATAATTCTCCATGAACACCTTCTCTTGATGGAACCCTGTATTCTGCAAAATACACAAATATATCCACTGATTTGTAAAATGAAGGTGGTTTGTCTGCATACATTACATCTGCAATCCCCTTGTGAATTGCTTTGAATGTGCCACTTAAGCTCTCAACAGGCTGCCACTCCTCCACAGCTGTTGATGGAAAGATAACTGAAATTAAACAAACAACAAATATATCAGAAGGAGAAATATTGTGTTGTATCAAATAGATAAAGTTTTGTTAAATTACAGTAAGAATGGAGAATTGGATGTTCATCCAAGTTCAACACCATGTCTTTGGCCATGTAGACATGTTGAACTTTTGCAAGCCAGCCATTGTCGGTCACTTTGAAGGCAAGAACACGACCTTTCCAATGGGATTTCACTTCATTTCCAATGGGCACCTTTGCAAGAGGGAAGCATTGTTACCCAATCATTCACACGAAAAGACATGGGTTTTCAAACACCATCCTCTCTGGTGTTATGAAAATCACAAGAAGTTATATTATGAGAAGGACGATGTGAGGACGCCATAGAAGCTCACAGATGAGAGAAAAATAGTAAGTCTTTTGAAAATGCAAAGAAAGGAGAATAAGCCATATGCCAAAATGGAGGGAAGGTGGAAAAGGGATGAGCCATACTAAAATGGAGGAAAGGTAGAAAGTAGACGTTTGAAAAAATTTGGTGATTTGTCATTAATAGCGTTGTTTTCAGAGCCTGAAAAGAGAAGATTTCGTATCTTCTTGCTTGATTTTTTGAAATATAAAATGGAACAAGATGTCACTATTTTGGGCCCAAACTTTAATGTTAGCCATCGTAAACGTCTAAATTAAGCCGTTTTAGCCGTTCACCACTAAAATAGAACCATTAAGAAGACATTTAGAGGAGACAAGAATGCCATACTTTTGTATACGTGAATTGGACAATTTCTTAATCCTTAGATTAACAAACAGCCCTTTTCTAGCCGTTTTTGGCCCTAATGTGGAATTCGTAACTAATTTAGAAATCAATTAAGTGAATATTCAAAGAAAGAAATTCAGTAAAACAGTAACTGAATTATCAAATCTTTTCGAGAAAGATAGTTCAAGAAAAATCTTATCCGGCTCGAACCTTGAATCAGACTATAACCAAGACTAAACTCTTTCGTCAGTTTTGAGGAAAGAAGGTGTGATCAGTTTAGAAAAATACATTCAAAACTGTCGCCAAATCTGAAACTAAGTTTGAGATCCTTTGAATTGATCAGTGGATCAAGGTTATAGAATTCGAGGAATTCTGGTATGAAATTCAGAATTTCGATCAAGAAGTTTTGGGGATATTGATTTAAGAAATACTCCTTGTATTCAAAAGAAAATAAAAGTGAAAACTTGCATAGAAATGAGATGTGATGTGAATAGATGTGATGATATGTGAATAGATGTGATGATATGTGATGTGAATAGATGTGATGAGATGCGATGTGAATCAGATAGATGTGAATGAGTGGATGAGATGTAATGTGATGTGAATTGGGATGTGAATGAATGAGATGTGATGACATGTGAATCAGGATAGATGTGAATGAATGAATGGATGAGATGTAATGTGATGTGAAATGAGATGTGAATGAATGAGATGTGATGTCATGAAAATCGGGATGTAAATGAATGATATGGGATGTGAATGGATGTGAATGTGTATGTGAAAATGGATGTGAATGTGTATGTGAAGAATGGATATAGATGTGTATGTGAAGAATGGATGTGACTGTGTATGTGAAAATGGATGTGAATGTGTATGTGAAGAATGGATATGGATGTGTATGTGAAGAATGGATGTGAATGAGTATGTGAAAGAATGGATGTGGATGTATGTGAAAGAATGGATGTGGATGTGTATGTGAAAGAATGTGATATGATGTAACGAGATGCGATGTGACATGAATATATATGGATATCAAGTGATAGATATGAATGTATGGATAGATGTGAGTAGTCGTACATGTGAACAATTGGATGGATGTGGATGAATGAGATGAGATGTGTATGAATGAGATATAATGTGGGTGATGTGATATAATGTTTGTGATGAGATGGTTATGAGAATGAATGTGGTGGATATGAATGAATGAATGTGATGAGATGGATGTAAATGAATGTGATGGACATGAATAGATGTGATGTGATGTGAATTGGGATGTGAATGAATGATATGTGATGTCATGTGAATTGGGTGAATGAAATGTGAATGAATATGATGTGATGAGATGTCACGGATATGGGTAGATGCGAGTGGATGAGATCTGATGCAGCGGATAAATGAGGAAAGATGTGATGAGATAGAAAATGATGTGATGAGAATGGGAATACATATGAAATAAATGAGGATTGATGTGGAACAACGTGGAAAGACGAGAGTTCGTTATTGAAACTCTATTTATGACTTGTTTTTAAATGACTGTTTTATGTCAAAAATGCTAGGGAAGCATTTTGATCGTCTTGTGAATGAGGTCGTAGAGACCTAACTGATAAAGTTGCAACAGCTGAGACGGAGAGTCAATGGAGGACATCTCGCGTAGAGCAAGGTTGGGCGAGGTCTTGACCAGCCTCTTCGGTTTGATTTAAATGGTGAGCTTCCGGTATGGTGGATGAGGGACTAAAGAAGCAGCCTATGAGTGAAGCTCTAGGTGACGTGCGAAGGATCCTAGAGGGTGCTGACCATACGGTGCTTGGGCTCTGGGTCACCGAAGATACCCACACGTGCATCGTGGAAGATATTGGAACAAGGAGTAAGAGTTGTTTTCTGAATTCGGGCATGGATCTGGTTGATTGACCTTGCTGGTCCTCAACGGATGAGTCCATGGCTCTTTTATATGGATCTGTTGGTTGATCTTGTTGAATCTTCAATGGAGATTCCATTTTGATTTTTATAAGTGTATATATTGTCGGGTACTATGAGCTAGGAACTATCCAAAAGGCCCCTGACAGGCGGTGAGCGTTCTGGTTGCCAATGATCCCATAGGTACACCGATGAAGGAAAATTTAAAAATTAGGATTCAACCAGATATTTTGGAGGATTATGATTAGTGATACTATAGTTTCATTAAAATATTATTTTAAAGACAGATGAATCTATGAGAAAGGCAATTTCATATTGGGTGTGTAAGTGGTGTGACTAGTTTTAAGTTTGCATGAATATCCGGCTAGGGGGCCTGGAAACTCTTTTCCTTGGTACCCGGGATAAAACCTAAGCAAACTCTTAAATGGATCCTATCACCTACAGTGGTTGGGCAGTTGGCTACACCACAGGACTGGATGGGGTTAGGCTAGACTGATGGATCCCTAAAATGAGACTCAATTTTGTTATGATCGATAGAAATAAATCCTGGATAAAAATTGTTCTATGGAAAAGAATCAACGGCTGTGCCTCTCAATGAGGAAAAAAGTGTTGGTCTCTATGATCCAAGTGCAAGTCTTTTCCTTGATCTGACTATGGGACTTACGGGTTCGGTCAGATCAGTTTAGTTAGTTAAGACTCTTGACTACGTTAGAGTAAAAATATCTTGGAGAAATCACCTGTGTTTTCCTGGTGAGGGAAGTTTTTCCACGTTCGGTTTTGGAAGAACCGAGGGATTAGTCTCTTGTCTGGATATACGTGGGCGAGGCCCCGAGTGAAGGACCCTGCCCCACGCAAGAAGTGCTACTTTTGATGCTAGCACCCCAAGATTCGTTGCACAGAGGGGACAGAGACCTTTCAAATATACCTGAAGTGAGTGCTGCAATGTTTGCAAATGGTCCAAGAGTTGTTGCAGATACAAACATTTGGCATAAGAGAATTGGGCGTGTAAATCTGCAAAGAATGAAGTCTTTATAGACTTAAGAAATTGTGATAGGGCTGCCTAAGTTTAAAGTCGAAGGTATGCAGAAAGTATGTGAAGCATGTCAATTTGGAAAGCAAACAAAGCATGTATTTCCACATGATAGAAATGTGAGTAGGAATGTACTAGATGTTGTGCATTCAGATGTATGGGGTCCTGCAAGACTATGTCTATGTGGGTGGATGCAAGTACTCCATAAAAATCATTAATGACCATGCGAGGAAAGTGTGGGTGTATTTCATAAAGGAGAAGAGTGAAGTGTTCACTCATTTTTAGAATTTTAGAGTGATGGGTGAAAAACAGACAGGAAATCATGTGAAGTGCCTAAGGTCAAATGGAGGGAGATAATACTTCTCCAATAAATTCTCTGAATTGTTGTGAAAGAATGGCATTCAGAGACAATTTACATGTAGATACACTCTGCAACAAAATGAACTGCTGAGTGGGAAAAAAGGCACATTACAGAGATAGACCGAGAATTGATGGGGCATAGAAGAATATGCCGTATATCTATTGGGCTAAGGCTGTTTCTACAACACTTTATATCATGAAGAGGACTCCTACTATAGCCATATAATGCCAAAGGAGATGTTTACTAGCAAGAAACCAGATTTGTCTCACTTGAAAGTTTTTGGATGTATTGCATGGATGTATTGCATATGTGCTTGTGCCAAATGATTTGCGTACTAAGCTGGATCCAAAGGCAGAAAAATGTGTGTTTATTCAGTATTCCCTTGAGTAAAAGGGATATAGATGCTATAATGTTACTACACATGAATTGAGGGTAAGCAAGGATGTTGTATTTGATGAGATGAGTAGCTAGTATGCTGCTAAAAAAGATGCTATTGGGGTTGATGTAAGTAGAAATTGTTGAGATTCAAGCTTGATGTCAGCTTGTGCCAGTTGCACTATGTGCTGGCAAGTTAGGTAGTAACATGTGTGAGACATAAATGACCGCGTCAGCTGGTCATAGTGTGTGGACATTAGCTAGGGTTAGCAATGTGTGGACACAACACATGTAGTGTGTTGTAGATTATGGATTATGGCTTTATGCATTTTGTGGGAAGGGAGATGGCCTCCCTCTATGGTTAGGGTTTGATAATACATTAGGGTTTGCTCATGTGTGTGTGTGTCTCCTCTCCCTCTACCTGTTTTTCATCATGGTATCAGAGCCTGGTGCTCTCTATTAGGGTTTATGAGTGAGTGAGAGAAGAGGGAGAAGAAGCTGTGAAGCTTGCCATTGGAGCTATGAAGCTGTGAAGCTTGCCATTGGAGCTATGAAGCTTCGAGCACACCAATTTCCATCAAATCTGAGAGCTTGGCCTACCGGGTAAGGACTACTAAACATCCTTGAGTGGATTGCAGGTGTAAAAACACAAACAACACTAGATTTGAGCAAAGAGAAATTTTTGTTTTGCAAGCTCTCCATTGAAGCTTGAGTGTGGTGAATGTATGAGGCAAATGGTTGTAAATCTGACAAAGAATTATGTATCTGGCAAATGGGAATGTATTGGCAACTCATGTGCAAGCCCTACATTGAATTTGGAGCAAAGTTGATGCATTTATGTGAGTGGAAAATCACTAGTTTGAAGCCTTTACAAAAACAGAGAAAAAGGGTCCATTGTGGATGAAATTAAAGCTGGTTCTTTTGTAAAAATCAACTAATTAGTGGATACTGCACATGCCTTGAAGTGTTGGGTAACTTTATATGCTCTCAAATATCACAACAAACCTCTCAATCTTCCTCTACAGCAGGCGGTGCAGACTGTCTAGAAGAAACAGAGCACATTTTCATTTTTTTCGCTAGGTGGAGGCCAAAATTCAAGTCTTGTGATTGATTAATTCCAAAATCTCCTTAGAAACTTTGTGAAACACGTACTTGAGAAGGTTTCTATGTGATTGGTTAGAACAATTATGCATTATATGGAGCTGATTATGAGCTGATTAAACAGGCTGTCTATAGTTGTCTATAGTGATTAGTGAAACAAAGGGTCATTAATTACTCTCTCAACTTAAACAATTGCCTTTTACATGGAGTTAGTAGACATCAATGCTAAGCTAATGAATGCTTGGTCTCTCAATTTGGCAAGAATCAAAGGAATTAGAGCACTTTTACTACTACTAGTTTTTACTGGTTTTACTGGTTTTTCTCAAAACAGAGAAGGGGATTTGATAAATTTGGTATGTACGCACCTTGGATGGTGTTGATATGCAACATTGAGCTTGTTTAGGTGTCAATGCAAGTTATCCACACTTGATTGAACCACTACATTGCAATTTGAAGCCTTGGAAATCTTGCCAAAATAGGGTACTTTGGACTGTGTATGCCAGTTCAATTTGAATGCAATCAGTTTGATTTTCTACATCAATAGTGAAGTTCATTGAGTACTTTGGAGTATCTGGAACACTTATTAGAGTGTGGTTGAGATGAGGAAGGCTCGTTTATAGATTTGGACGTGTGCGGAAGGTGCATTTGCATTGAGCAAATATGTCAGACAACCCAGCACAGATTGTGGGTGAGAAGTTGGATAGGAAGAACTTCTATGCATGGAAGTATAGGATTAAAAGCTTTCTAAAAGGAAAAGGGTTTTGGAACCAAGGATCTACCCCGACAACCTACACAACAATAGGTTGTAGCTCATAAGCAATGGTGAGAGAGCATACAAAGTTTTGCATTACTTGTCTATATGTATCTCGGATGCTATACTCATACATATACATGATGCTAAGAATCCCAAGGATGCATGGGATACTTTGGTAAAGCTATTTGATACAGATAATAGTGCTCATAAATCTCAGTTGAGACAACAGATTCACAATGTGAAGCACAAAGGAAGGAGTATCCATGATTATGTACAAGAGATAAAGAAGTATGCAAATGCATTGGCAACTATCAGTTCCCCCATTCCTGATGATGATTTGGTAGACATTGCCTTGCGTGGTCTTGGCAAGGAGTACAAGTCTTTTGATACATCTATTTCTGTTCGGAGTACAGGTTTACCAGATTTTGATGAGTTGGTTTCTCTCTTGCTTGTTGAGGAAATCAAACTCAGTGACCCGTTTCATGATGCATCTACTAGCCATGATGATAATGGCAGAAATCAAGCTTTCTATTCACAAAGGGGATTTAGAGGCAAGGGGAGATTTGCATCACGTGGTCGTGGTAATGGTTGTGGATGGCAGGATAGGTCACCACAACAGAATTTACAGCCTACATATGGTGCTAGAGGTGGTCGTGGATATACACCTCAGAGAGGCAGAGGTAATCCTCATGGTAGAGGACGTTGGCAAGGCCAACAAACATCTATGCAAAATTTGGAATGCCATTACTGTGGGAAATTTGGTCATATGGCACGTGATTGTTTCCACAAACAAAATGATTTGAGAGGGGGTAGAGCACAACATGGTGGACATTATGCACAACATGGTGGAAATTATGCATCAAGCAGTAATGATGGCAGCGCAAATCACTTGTTTACCATGAAACATGTTGTGGGATCTATGATGACAAATGGTGAAAGTGATGACACTTTGTATATGGACTCTGGAGCATCAAACCATATGACTTGTCATGGAAAATGGTTTGAACATACGAAGCCTATGGATGTGAAAGGCTGTGTGGAGATAAGAGATGATTCCCAACATGCTATCACTCATGTTGGAAGTGTACCATTGGTTATGCACAATGGTGAAACAAGTCTATGGTGGGAGATGTCTTTTGTATGTTCCTTCTATTACAAAAAGTTTGGCCTTAGTTGCTCAAATGGTGGAATAGGGTTTACAGGTTAGTTTTAACGAGCATGGTTGCTTCGTTGAGGATTTCAAAAATGGATGTAGAGTCATTGCCAAAGGCAAGAAAGAAGGCAAGTTATTTAAGTTGGATACTGGGATTCCTGCGTTGAAATCAGCCATGTTTTCTAAAAGCCAAAATGTGGTACAGGACATTGACATGTGGCAAAAAAGGATTGGACATGTGAACATACAAAGGTTAAAGAACATGCAGGCAAGGCATTGTTTTAGTGGGCTACCTAGATTCAAGTATGATGGGAATATGCATGTCTGTGATGCTTGCTAGTTTGAAAAGCAAGCAAGGTTGCCATTTCCTAAAGAAGGCAACATGAGTAACAGGTCACTTGAGATAGTTCATAGTGATGTATGGGGTCCTGCACAAAACCCATCCATTAAAGGCATCTTGTATTATGTGACATTCATTGATGATTTCAGCAGAATGACTTGAATTTACTTTCTCAGAGAGAAAAGTGAAGTGTTGGGATAGTTTATGGACTTCAAAGCTTTTGCAGAGAAGCAATATGGCTCTTGGATAAAATGTTTGAGGACAGATGGAGGTAGTGAATACACCTCACATGCTTTTGACAATTTCTTGAGAAAGCATGGCATAAGAAGGTAGTTAACTTGCAGGTATACACCTCAGCAAAATGGTGTTGCTGAGAGGAAAAATAGAGTCATTTGTAATGTGGCCAGGGCGATGCACAATGAAAAGATCATGCCAGACTATTATTGGGGAGAAGCGTGTGCCACAGCGGTGTATGTACTTAATAAGACACCCACAACAGCCATACATGGAAGTACGCTAGAGATGTGTCTCATAGGTTTTAGGCCAGACATTGGACACCGCAAAGTGTTTGGTTGCATAGCTTATGTGCATGTGCCTAATGAGAGAAGGAGGAAGTTGGATCCTAAGGTAGAGTAGGATCGCAAGTCACATAAATGTTACAATCCGCATACTAGGCAAGTGGTTCTCATGAGATGTGGTGTTTGATGAACTTGCTCATTTTGGTACAAGGCAAAGGATTAGGGTGTCATTGATTCCGTTGATGTTGATATGTATGTGAACTTGCCACAAGCAAGTTCTATTTCTATGTCTGGGCCATGGTTCAAGGTGATATATATATAGAGGTGCTCTGAAGAAAAATCCACATGGGTTCTTTCAAATTAATTCCACCAAGTTTTGGAATGATGAGAAAGATACATGATTCATACTACTTCAACACTGTCAATATCTTAGTAACCCAACCAAACCCAAATTGAATCTTGATATGGGTGATTGCAAGATGAGGGTACTCACTTTCATTCACTCTCTCTAAAATTGGAACATCAATGCAACTCGAGCAGAGTACCTGGATCGTGGTATTGCTATCAATTAAAACATGACATGTGCCTCCCCAGCCTAAAGCTCCATATCTTGAACAAGATACCAACTAACACCACGCCAGAAGGTCCAGGTTTCAAGTAACCATCCATGTCACCGCCTCCACATCATCTCGATCAAGATATGCATGCCACTCAGATTCACATCAATGCCACGATGGATCCCCCTTGACATGCCCGCTCAGATGTACATTCAACATATTCAATGATGTAGTCTCCACCATCCACATATCTCAAAAGAGATAAGGAAATATCATCTCGACCATTGAAAAATCTTGTTCGATGTATAGAGATGTGATCTCATCTGCCCACATACCTCGTTTGAGATACCAAGATGAAATTGAGGCTGTTGAAAAACCTCGATCAAAATACATATACACAATTTGACCCATCTATTTGCGCACATTTGAAGATGCGATCCCAACTGTTTATATATCTCGACCGAGGTATGAAGTGAATCTCGACCATCAACAATACCTCGATCATGGTACTCACCTAAAATCTAAGCCGTCCATGTACCTCGACAAACGAGGTACTTAATTCAAATCACAGTCGTTGATCCCTCACCAACCCTAAAATCAAATGCATATCTCTGTTGTTTGTCTCACACTAACCCTAAACCTGCGCATACATCCGGAGCGTACATCTTGCAAACCCTAAAATGCATGCCACCGAACCTTGATCGAGGTTATAAAACCAAAAAGTTTTTTTTTGCCTCATTCTCACACGTTGTTTTCACTCTCCTAAGCATTGGACCTTTCACATTGGACTTTCACATTGACCTACCTGTTTGTGTTAGGCTTAGGTTCAAGCATGGAGTCACATGAGGAGGGCCACTCATCTATTCTATGGAACTCATCGTGGAGATAGATCGCAATTTAGCAGATTCGGTATAGGACTGCTCTAGAGACACACCGTCTACATTACATATCGCGTCGGGACTTGGAGGCAATGCTATCGTCCCTTCATAGCCTTCACAATATTGTTTATGTAGATGAGTGGATAGCCCACCATCGCACTGCTCCTATGTCACATGGCCTAACATATCGTCAGCCGGTCTATGATCTTGGTCCGATTAGGGATGGAGACTACTTAGACCTTTTCTTTCATAGCCATGGGATGCGGCCTGGGGCATGGAATCCCCTTACTATTTTGCATTGTTCACATCCTCATATGGTGGCACATATCTATAGTCAATATGTTGCCGTATATGAGAGGATGTCAAACAACCGCCAGATTCCCATATACTTCGCAGAGCAATTATATGCAAATTTCATCTTAGGGGAGGAGGTGGATTACACTAGTCAATGGCCCGGTGGCAGTGGGCTGAGGCCCTCTCCAAGACAAGGGTAGGCGGCCTCCACCAGCCCTTCATGTAGCTGCTTTATAGATCCTACGTTTGTACCTTTGTCGACGGTCGAGGCTCTTGGCAGCACATGGTGCACTTGTTCTCATGATCGATACCAATGATAGAGGTCAAGGTATTTACACATTTATTACTTCTTAAGCTTTTTGATAGTCATTTGTTTACATGTTTATATGTACTTTTCTATATTTTTAAAATGAGCGGCATGGTTTATTGTGTCACGTAGAGTCCCACACCTACCAGTGAGAGACTCAATCAGGAGAGTTGATAGAGGCAAGAGCAGAGATTGACCACCTTAGAGCTGCATTCCAGAGAATAGAGGCAGCCACTACAGAGGCACGCCATACGAGAGAGTCTGACATCCAGTCGGTAGGTTTCTCTTGTACGTAAAAGAGTTATAATTAAGGTCTAAAAGTTATAAATTTCTTTAAGTAATATCTAATGAGAGAGGCTAATCCATTATTTTTATGCTTTACTTTTTGAGTAAGCTCGAACACTGCGGTAGAGAGTTCTAGAGCTGAGGCAGAGCATCACATGATTATGGAGCAGATTGCACAGCATAGGGCAGATTAGTTGATGCTACATGTTTGAGAGTTCCGTAGATCTTCAGACGTGACAATGCCTTACTTGCCTCTAGATCCACGGCCTATTACAAAGGTTTTTCGAAGAACTCTAGGCTGAGGATGCACCACCATTCCTCCGTGATGCCTGCTGCGCTTTATGTCTCGAGGATATTGACAGTACTAGTGGATATGCTCTAGGATGTGGACATTTTTTCCATTTGTCTTGCTGTATTACCCAGGAGAGCTAGTATGCTTCTCGACATGTCCCTCCACGCACGCATCGACCTAGTGATATACAGAGTTTTGGGCATTGATGATCTTCACCCAAGCTTTGCCCAAGTAGATGCTAGGACTGGTAGGCCACTTGATTTTACCTCAGCTTACTGACTTAGGATCGACGCTGTTGATGACATAGATCAAGAGCTTAAGGTGCCTCGAGAGATTAAGTGGAGTGCACACAAGTTTGATGCATACCAGAGGGTCCTTTAGGAGAGCCATCTCTTAGCGCACGAGCGTGTGGGTGGTGCTAGTCCTAGTGCCACCTCGGATCATGGTGCTGGTAGTAGTACTGCTTCTCATGAGCAGCATCGTACTATTGTCAATTATAGATTTTAGGTTTATAGACAAATACGTCTTGCAGTAGCACGACGTAGAGAGAGGGAGAGGGCTATAAAAATTCATGGGACTCGTCAGCTCCCGAGTACACCAGCACCAGCTTATGATCCTGCCTTTCAGAGGAGGCAGACCTCCCCGCAGATATTTGACAACCCCCGCAGCCGGTAGAACCTCCTCGACACGTGCACAGCAGCCTCAACGTGCATGTCGATCACCAATTAGAGATGACGATATTGATTGGGTTCCCGTTGATTGACAGTAGTGACTAAACTTAGACTAGCTAGGTACTTACATTGTAATTAGATTTATTGGCAATGACTAGCTCGGGTAGCTCATTTTCATTATGCCTTGATCTACTGAGTTAGTAACTAAACCTAGAGTAGCTAATTGCTAACCCAAACATGGGTGCTAATTGCTTACCCAAACATGCTCTAATGGGGACCAAACTTTGCAAGAATGTGGGGGGACCCACTCCCACATACTTGCAAAGTTGGTCATCGCCGTTGGAGCATGTTTGGGTATGATGGTATGGGGAGAGGTAGGATTTTCCATGGCCTCTCAAGCACCAAGAGACTTGAAAGAACCACATTAGACGCTAATTTTGCGAACCCAAACGTGCTGATCATTAGGGCCAAAAACGGCTAGAAAAGGGCTGTTTGTTAATCCAAGGATTAAGAAATTATCCAATTGTCAATTGACACGTATACAAAAGTATGGCATTCTTGTCTCCTCCAAATGTCTTCTTAACGGTTCTATTTTAGTGGCGAACGGCTAAAACGGCTAAATTTAGCCGTTTACGATGGCCAACATTAAAGTTTGGGTCCAAAATAGTGACATCATGTTCCATTTTTTATTTCAAAAAATCAAGCATTAAGATACGAAATCCCCTTGTCAGGCCTTGAAAACAACGCTATTAATGACAAAACATCAGACGTCTACTTTCCGCCTTCCTTTCATTTTGGCATATGGTTTATTCTTTCTTCTTTGCACTTTCAAAAGATTCACTATTCAAAAGATTCACTATTCAAAAGATTTACTATTTTTCTCTTATCTGTGAGCTTCTATGGCGTCCTCACGTCGTCCTTCTCATAATATTACTTCTTGTGATTTTCATAACACGAGAGAAGATGGTGTTTGGAAACCCATGTCTTTTCGTGTGAATGATTGGGTAACAATGCTTCCCTCTTGCAAAGGTGCCCACAGGGTGAAAAGAACCAAGCGAAATGAAGTGAAATCCCATTGGAAAGGTCGTGTTCTTGCATTCAAAGTGACCGACAATGGCTGGCTTGCAAAAGTTCAACATGTCTACATGGCCAAAGACATGGTGTTGAACTTGGATGAACATCCAATTCTCCATTCTTACTGTAATTCAACAAACCTTTATCTATTTGACACAACACAATATTTCTCTTTCTGATATATTTGTTGTTTGTTTCATTTCAGTTATCTTTCCGTCAACAGCTGTGGAGTGGCAGCCTGTTGAGAGCTTAAGTGGCACATTCAAGGCAATTCACAAGGGGATTGCAGATGTCATGTACACAGACAAACCACCTTCATTTTACAAATCAGTGGATTTATTTGTGTATTTTGCAGAATACAGGGTTCCATCAAGAGAAGGTGTTCATGGAGAATTGTATGACATACCTATTCCCACAATAATGTCACTAGAATGGGAAGTTCCTGATCCAAATACCATAACAAGCTTCAAATCCAAAATCAAAGATGATATTCTTAAAGCAATGTCTCCTGGAAGGATTTCAAGAAGGATTAAACTTCAATGGTTCTTGCCTATACATGTCTTTGTGGCATGTTTCAGAACAATGGAATTGGAGAGGACAAGAACGATGTGGCTTAATAGAAGACTATCTCTGACTGATCTGGACACTGTACTTGGAGAAGGATGGAGTACCAAGGAAACTTTTCATATGGGGGACAATATCAGTTGTAGAGTAAGCCCAAATTCTTTGTCCATCTCATACCAACTGTGTCGCCAATCCTTAGTTTTGGGCTATGACTATAGGAGATGGAAAAGCAAGCTTGGTAGTTGGGTCCCTTTGGACTCTGAAGAGAATTGTCCAGAGTTTGAATTTAACATCATAGTCCATCCATTCATAGATCCTAGGAAACTCATAGTAACATCAAACTGGCGACTACAACATGTTAGAGAGTCGCTTGAGTTTCTGGATGAAATATCACCTGAATATAGATTCAAAGTAGATGATATTGTTATCCGTACAAGGATGGAGAGTGTAACCTCATGCATCACATGTCTCCCCCCAAAAAAAGTTGTATTTGAGCCACTTGCAAGGGCAAGTTTGTATAGTTGAAAATGATAATGTAATCAATATATTCTGCTAGATTTCGTCTCGTCTTCTTCACAAAATTGGGCTTCAAATTGTTCGCGACACAAAACAAGGTTTAACAGATTGATATCAAATTATTGATACAGAATTTTACAGAAAATTAACCCAAAAACTGTGTTCATATGGACAAAATGAACAAAACAAATACAATATGTGGAATCACTCTACAAAATCAACTTTCCTTTTGGCATGAGATGACCCTGCATCTTTAGAGAATCTTTCTCTCTTCTGTTTGCTTCGATCAAATTTTGCTGATTGAGGTTCTAGTTCTGGAGTTTTCAGCACTTGAGGTGTTGGAGAGGAAGACTTTAGAGTGGATTCCCCTAATGGTGGTAAGTTGGGCTCCTCTTTTAGACCTTCACGTGTTGGCGAGGGAGATTTGGCAGTGGGGTCTGGTTTTGGAGAAGATTCTTTGGAGGTTGGCCTTGGAGACTTGGCAGTCTTCTTGGGGAACTTGAACAAGAAATTAAATGGAGAGCCAACATTTGCCCTCTTACTACCTTTGTTGGACAAACGACGCTTCTGAATTTTAAATTTCACTGGTGAGTGAAAAGGAAGACCTTTAGCAGCACTCCTCTCTTTGACAGGGGTCTTCTCTTTGATAGGTGTCTTCTCTTGAGCTGGAGAAGAGCTCTTCTCTTTGGTAGGAGGACTAGGGATCTTCTCTTTGATAGGTGTCTTCCCTTGAGCTGGTGAAGAGCTCATCTCTTTGACAGGAGGGCTGGAGGTCTTCTCTTTAGCAAGTGGGCTAGGGCTCTTCTCTTTAACAGGAGGGGTAGGGATCTTCTCTGTAGCCTGAGGGATCTTTAATTTAGAATGGCTCTTCTCTTTAGAATGGCTCTTTTTCCCCTTGGAAGACTTGCTCTTGGAAGGGCTCTTCTTTCTCTTCTTCTTCTCTTTGGCAGAGGTCTTTTCCTTTTCTTTGCTTTCCTTCTTCTCCCTTTTCCTTTTCTTTGAAGTTGTATCCTTGGATCCAGGTGGGAAGGGAGAATCAGGATCATATGGATTGATGGATCTGCTCAAAACCATGGACACTGCCTTCTCCCTTACCCAACTTACCCAAGAATCTGAATACTCATGCAACTAAGACAAAAGAAAATAAGAAAGTAAGAAAACAGGTCAATGTATTCAAGTCTAAATCAATCAATGGTTTTTATTCATGAACTTACAGGAAGTGTTGTCATTCTGAACCTTGACTCAAGAAATCTCCAAGCATTAGCAAGAACCATCCATCCACAAGATGTTGAGTCTTTTTGCAAGGGAACTTCCTGATTGAAGTACTTAAAATCTTCAAGTTTGTAGTCTACATAGGTAGAGGCTAGAAAACTCAAGATAAGTTTGGCAGCACTGCAAACAAAAAATTTTGAAGGTCAACCAAATAATTGAAATCATAAAAGAAATTTGAGGGTCAACACATGGCAAAATTGATTCTTACATTTTACTTCTCCCATGGATGGATGCCAAAGAGTTCATAAAGATCACATCTCTATCCAATAGATTGATAATAATAAGACTCCAATGGCCTCTGTGATAATATGAATACTGAAATTAGTAATGAAAACTGTCATGTCTATAATAGGCAAAAGGTAATTGAGAATGAGTCTTACACTTCAACATAAGGGTACACAATGTAATTGCAGGTAAGCATATCAAAGTTTTTGAGAAAACTTGCTAGATCCCCCTGCCTATTGAAAAGGCACTGTGTAATAAGGGGATCAAGAATTGTCACTTGCACAGCCATTGATTCATGAAGATCCCTCATAAGACATCTGGATTCACAAACAAAACATGTCAACAAAATATGGTTCCTGGGAAATTCAACAAAAAAACAAAAGCAAATCCCTACAAACCTCAGGCAGATGAAGAGGACTGTGTCAGATATCTCAATATTAGGATTCACAAGCATGCTTGTGTCCTCAGGGGCAATGTCACAATACACTTCATCTTCTCCAAGCATGGACACATCTACTATCATCTGACCTGTCACATTCTTATAAAGCTCTGAATTGGAAGAATGGAGAATCTCAGCTTGCTGAGAAAGAAGTGCATCCTCTGAAATTTTCTCTTGCTCTCTCTCTTTTTCAACTTCTTCTTTGATATCCTGAGCTTTTCTTGTATCATAAGGATGAGAAATATCTTCAATAACAACAGAATGCTTGGGTTGCCTTGCTGGAGGGATATTGAGAATTTCAAAAGCTCTCATATCTTGACTTGGAATAGGCTCCAAAGCTTTGTCAAACTTATATCTAAGTCTGGACACCAGCACAAAATCTTTGCTCATAAGAGTGATCCTATGAGCGAATGGAGCAGCAATGTAGCCATCATTCATAAAGTCAATTAAAAAATCTTCAGCAGCCTCTTGAAGACACATGAGGGCCTGGGTTTCCCATCTAACTTTCTGAAGATATGTGTTTCTCATTTTACCAACCAACCTTTCTGATATATCCCTGACAACCCGTGTAAATGGGAGTCGAGGGATGAGGAGACTTGTAGATTTCTGTGCTGCTCTTATCTCTCTTAAGGACTTCACCTGATAATTCAATCTCTTTCTTGCTGTCGCCCTCGCACGAGGCTTTGGAAGGGGCTTTTCCTGTTCGGAAGGACCTGGCTTGTCTTCAGCTTTTTCAGTCTCCAATGGTGGGTAAACTTTCCTTGCAGTCTGCTTCGTCCTTGCCATTGAAGCTAGAAAAGGAGACCAGATCACGCGATTTGTATTATAGGACAAAAAAAGGAAGTAGCCCGAACGAAGCGATGAAGGGATTCCAAAGATAATGGATGGTGATTATCGCTTGATTCGGGCAAGAAGTAAAAATTCTAAAAATCCCGAACGAAGCGATGATGAAAATCCGAGAGGTTTGGATTTGTCTTATCGCTTGATGCGGGATGGAGAAAAAAAATGAAGACCCGCACGAAGCGAAGTGGGAAATCCAAGTGGATCGGATGTGAGCAATCGCTTGATTCGGGCAGGGAATTGAGAACGCTTGATATGGGAAAAGGTAGCCTGATTTCGCTTGATACAGTGACGGAGAAAAAAATGAATATTTTTAACAATATTAACTATTTATACCTCGGATATGTCGTACAAAGTACCGTTGAGTGCACGTGGTATGTAATCATTGTTGCCACGTGGCATAAACGGTCACTATTTAATGTCTTTTAGTCACGCGCTTTTAAAATTTTTCCCCAGTTTTGGACCACTCGTTTGCGTCAGATCAAGCTGTGCACCGTTTTCTCTTCCAAACCCTATTTTGCAAAAATCAGAATTAATTTGGAGACCTTGAAATTGTCAAATCCCGCACCAAGCGATAGAGTCATTCCAATTTTTTTGGACCTTTCATTTTCGCTTGGTTCTGGCACATCAGAATTTTTCAGGCATGAGTAAAGGTGTTGCGGGTCGACATGAGCTTGTTGAAGAAGGCCCAAGTGAGAAGCTCTTGAATGCTATTTTGCAAGATGGTCATGATATGAAGGTATACTTTGATGCAGTGGAGATTTTCAATCCAAGGTTTTCTCTTTCAGATGTTTTGTTGAAGCTCAAGGATATTCTTGAAGATGAGTACAACCAATTTGAAATGTCAATTCAAGCTCATTGTTTACGTGTCGGCGACCATGATTTTTGTCACCTTACAGATTTTACACAGCTATCTGTGGAGAAAGCCAAAGTAACAAAGAGGTTCAGTAGGTTTTCAAATAGAACTTCTTTCACATGCCCTTCATCCATTTCTTGTCCTATCCATAAAAAACATTGCAACCTTGTCCCCAAGGATGTCTCCTTTCTTTTCTTCCTATTTTTGAAAGCAGAAATACAGGATAAAGAGCAACAACCAGAAATTGATGCAGAGAATGAGGAAGAAAACTTAATTGTCACCACAGTTTCAAAGTTAGAGAAATGTGAAATTTTAGAAGAGGAAGAAATTGATGTTCAAGCTGAGGAGAGAGAAAGTGCAAATCTTGATGTTGCAGAATTTAGGGCTTCCACTATTACTGAAGAGCCTTCAGAGGTAGCAAGTATATCTGAATCCTCTGTTACTCTTCCAAACCTTCCTTTCTTTTATATCAATGAGAAAGATTTTATTCCTCTTTCCTATCTTCAATGTCTCTTCAATATCAGAGAAGACTACTGTATTGCAGCAATTTCAGAAGCTTGTGAAGTGGCCAAGGACTTTATTGATACAGAAGTAGAGCCAAAGGAAGAGTTTTTGGCACTTGATTTGCAAACATCTGACAACTCATTTATCCCTGCTACTGATGCACTTGCCTTGTGCCTTAAAAAAATGGAAGAGGGGAAACCGTCCTTGAGTGATGAGGATTTTGAGTACAGGCTCATTGAGTTAGGTATTGAGTCTTTTGGCAGAGATTTCAAGCTTCAGGCAGATTCTGATAAAGTGGACAGGGTTGGCTCTTGCAACTTGATGAAAGACAAAGTAGTAATTGAGGATGAGTTGCAGAAGGTAGCTTCCATTTAATCCTTTGTTTAATGTTATTGTGATTGTAATTTTTTTTTAATTGAGGTTTTTGTCTTGCAGATTGAATTGCTTGATAAGGATGATTTCCTGGCAAGAGCTAGAGGCACCAGAGTGAAATCTACAGAAACAAGGTCAAGAAGGCCTTCATCTGCTCTCATGCACTACTTGCCTACATTGGACAAGGCTGTGTTCTGTGCATTCCACATGAACTTCTCTGAAGATGCTGAGTTGCCAATATTTGCCTTCAAGGTGTTGTCAAGGTTTATGGGATATACTCCCCTTCAAATAAATGCTAACAAGGTTTTGCTTCTAGAGAGAGCTGCTGCTCTTAGAATCTTTGGATATGCTGCAGGTTTCAATGCCTCAAGAGCAGGGTACTTTCTTTGCTACTCTAGCTATGCAGCTGCAGCTGAGGTGTCAGATATCAATCTCCTTGGAGGTTATAGAAGGAGAAAATTTTTGAGATACAGAGGTGACATGCCAAGAAGTCCCAAGAGAATCAAATACTAATGTACACAATATTTTGCAAGGACCAACTTTATTTCAGCAAAACTTTTTGTTAAAGGTACAAATGTGTTAGTAATCATTAGTCTCTTTCTTGAGTTGTTGGTGTAGTTTCAGATTGCTGGGTCTTTGATCTCATCCTTTGTAATTGCCTCCTGTAGAACCAATTGAATAATTCGTTTAGTGCATTGCTTCTTCTTTGTCCACCTCCTCCTCTTCGGGTACATCTAAAAAAGGAAGTTCTCGCTTGATAATGAGACTTTTCCAATCCTTGTGTATTCCATGTTGCAAGTGGTCCTTCTGTAGCAAAATATGGTCCATGCAAGTAAAGAATATGCTACAAAGAAAATTTTTGTTAGTACATTTAAGAAATTTCAAGTAATAAGTCTGGACACACCAATATATAACTGTTTTGATAAGTCTGAATACTCACCAAGTAATAAGTTATGTCTTTTTCTCCCCAGGCATCTGTGATAGCTTTGATCAAAAGCTTTATTGCGTTTTTGAAATCATCTGCATAAGTATTTGAACCAACTTGTTGTCTAAGGACTTTGAAAAAATTGTCGAGTTTTTTCCAAACTTCCATACGTTTGTTGGCTACATCTGGTCTACTTTTGACATTTGTGGTGATGACACACAGCTGTTTCCAACAGTTCCACATTGCGTTGACTTGTTTGGTGTCATGGTTGCTCAAAAATCTTCTCGCTTTTGCTCCTCCCATTGAAACATCTTGCAGAACATCACCTGTTCCTCCAGAAAGAACAGGATCTTTTTTAAGATGCACTTCCCCACCATGAAAACCCATTTGAGAGAGCAAGGCTTCGCACTTTTCTATGCACTCATCTGCAAGTTTAGTCGGCTTAATAGAATATGCATAGTCCAGATGAAGTCTGAGCAATTTGTCCAAGATTCTTATCTCTGCATGCAGTGTACATATATGCACATTTTTCAAATGTATTGGTAGAATTGGATCCCATATTTTAACAGAAGTTGGATAATCGACAATATTCACATTATTTCTGGATGGTGGTTTTCCAATCTCATTTTCTGCAAGCCATTCTTTTGTCCCTGTGCTTGCCATGCAATAAAGACATGGATATTTGGTATTTGCTCCTCCACATACACCAAACATACACTTCAATGCCTTGAGGTCGGCACTCAAATGCCATTCCACAATGAAATCACCTATGTCATCAACATGAAGGTGTTCACCAGTATTCTGGCTCTGAATAACTGAAGGAATGTCTGTTTTTGAGAAGAGCCACTTTAATGTTTCATGACTCTCTACTGGTACCTGAGCTGATCCAATCCACCATAGCTCCATTTCTGATTGAGTTTTGTGGTATGGAGAATCAAGCTTACCCTGACTATAGTCCAATGCTTTATTCATTAGGGATATAGATATTCTTTCCATTTTTTGACACTTTTGGATTTGAGCTTCATCTAATTTTAAAACAAATACAAGTTTTCCTTCACAATCTATTTCTCTTATGTTGTAATATCTCACCATAAAAGATTGGACTTTTCTAATGTTCATCCAAATATTATTATAAACGTTGTATTCAAAAGATGATTTTTTTTTTTGTCTCTCATATGGCATTGTTCCCTCAATATGGAAATACTCTCCGAAATGATTAGAAATTTCCTCATTTAACATAGTTCTATATTTTCCAACATTGTGAGGTCTAGGCAACCCAAAAGCTTTGATTTTGTAATACTTAAGGACCCTGAACCAGGTTTTAGAGATGGCTCTGTATCCCTTTCTACTCACTCCCACTGTGTCACAAACTTCTTGCATTTGGGAAGGCTGGACTAATAAGTCCATATCTTTTAATAGATGTTGAAAGACCAGTTTTTTTTGAGTTTGATTTTCAGGAAGTTCTAAAAGTTTCAAGATATCCGACCTATTCATAAGCTCATTCAAAAATCTCACCCTTTCCTGAGCATTAGACATGTCAAATCCTAGAAGGTTAGTAACATGATCTCTTACAAGTTTTAACCTTTTTTTTCTTTGTCCAGATCTTTCTGTTAAGTTAACTACATCCCGCATTCGTTTTACCCGTGCTCTTAATCCTATTGGAGTTTCCTTTAAGGATTTCAATTGATCATTTTCTTGTTTCAAAGACACTATTTCGTTTTCAAGTTCTAAAATTTTTGTTGCATTCAAAGATGAAGTATTTTGAAGATATGTAGTATATTCTGCATAATTAATATGTGATTGAGATAGTCTTGAACTATAACCAAGTAAGCCATCCTCCCCATCACCAACAAATCTAATCAAATCATGTGGTGTGTGAAAAGAAGGATACCTTCCTGTTTTGGGATCCGGTGGATATAGACTTCCATCTGTCCATAGGTCAATATGCTTCTTTCCTTCGTTGCGAAGATGTTGAGCTTCATTTGCACATGATAGGGATCTTTGGTAGACACTCCGTGTAGTTGCATACTCTTGGTTGAGCTTGATGTTCAAATGAAACTTTCGATTAGATGTATCACTCATTACTAACCGAGCAAAAAGTATAAGCAGAGCTATTAGATCATGAGAGACACAGAAGAATGAGAATGAGATGTAGCTTGTGAAATTTTTAGAGAAGCAGAGGAGTGATTTTTTTGGAGAATGGATAAGAGCGCGTTTGGAGAGAATGGTCATTTTGCCACGTAGTCACTATAAGAGGACAAATTTCGAGACGAGCCATTAAAGAGTAGCATGAAAACGATCTATTTTTTAAGATTTTAAAATATGCACTTAGTTACGTATTCAGTCAGATAGATACGCTTTAAATACCCAAAACGGCTAAATTTGGAGCCGTTTTGACCGTCAACATTCTACTAATTAGCAAGTTAGCGAAATTCCTTACACAGCCCATTTTGAGACGTTTTTGGCCCTAATGTGGGGACCAAACTTTGCAAGCATGTGGGGGTGGATGCCCCTCACGTGCTTGCAAAGTTTAGTCACCATCAGAGCATGTTTGGGTATGATGGTATGGGAAAGAGTGGGATTTTCCATGGCCTCTCAAGCAACAAGAGACTTGAAAGATCAACACTGGGCACTAATTGTTGACCCAAACATGCTCCGATGGGGACCAAAATTTGCAAGCATGTGTGGGTGGATCCCCCCCACATGCTCGCAAAGTTTGGTCAACATATCGAAGCATGTTTGGGTATGATGGTATGGGGAAGAGTGGGATTTTGCAGGGCCTCAAACACGAGACTTGAAAAATCTGCACTAGGCGCGAATTGCTAAACCAAACCTACTCTGATGGAAACCAAACTTTGTAAGCATGTGGGGGTGCATCCCCCCACATTATGGCAAAGTTTGGTCTATTGAAAGAACGGTAGAGGGGGAGAAGACACACACACAGGAGCAAACCCTAATGTATATTACAAACCCTAACCATAGAGGGAAGCCATCTCCTCCCTCACACAAAGCATAATGCCATAATCCATAATACACACAACACACTATGAGTTGTGTCCACACTCTACTAACCCTAGCTAATGTCCACACACTATGACCAGCTGGACACGCGGTCATTTATGTCTCACACATGTTCCTACCTAACATGCCAGCACATAGTGCAACTGGCTCACACTGACATCGAGCTTTGGGATATCAAGACTCTCAACACTCCCCCTCAAGCTCATCCCATGTCCTCCCAACATAGTTCGGAAGTACTCAAACTTCTCCTTGCTAAGTGGCTTCATAAAGATATCAGCCACCTGCTCATCAGTCTTCACATACTGAAGATCAATTGTACCATCCAGCACTTTTTCTCTAACAAAGTGATAATGGACCTCTATGTGTTTGGTCCTCGCATGAAATATTGGATTCTTGGCCAACTGTATACTGCTCATGTTGTCACAATGAATGATAACTTTGCCTTCAATAGGCTCACACAAATCTGTCAAGAGACTCTTTAACCATATAGCCTCACAAGTAGCAATGGCTGCACCCCTGTACTCAGCCTCTGTACTCGATAAAGCAACTGTAGGTTGCTTTTTGCTACTCCAACTCACCACACGGCACTTCCAAGTGTAAAAGCATATCCACTAGTAGACCTCCTATCATATGCGCTACCTGCCCAATCAGCATCTGTGTAGCCATGTATGTCCAAGCTTTTACCACTCTCATAAAGTAAACCATAATGTGCAGTGGTCTTCACATATCTCATGATGCGTGTCACTGCATCCAAATGAGGCTTTCTGGGGCTCTGCATAAACTAGCTGACTAGCCCCAGAGTATAACTCAAATCCGGGCGTGTGATAGTCATGTAAATGAGACTACCAACCATCCTTCTGTACATAGATGGATCATTAAGCTCATCACCATAATCAGCCCACAACTTCACATTCTGCTCCAAAGGTGTACTCATAGGCTTACACCCTGTCATGCCATATTTTGCCAACATATCCAATGCATATTGGCGCTGTACTAACCATGTACCTGCATGATCTTTGATCACTTCTATTCCAAGAAAGTATCTCAACTCACCAAGATCTTTCATGTCAAATTGCCCACTCAAAGCTTTCTTGACATGCATCATATCTGCACCATGATCACCTGTGATAATCAAGTCATCCACATAGATGACTAGTAAAACAATCCCATGCTGTGTCTTCTTCACATAGAGTGAAGAATCTGCTGTAGAAATCTGAAAACCAAGTGAGATAAGATATCTGCTCATCTTATCACTCCAAGCACGAGGTGCTTGCTTCATACCATACAATGCCTTTTTCAATCTGCATACGTGAGTGGGATATCTAGGGTGTACATACCCTTCTGGCTATGCCATATACACTTCCTCTTGTAGATCTCCATTTAGAAATGCATTTTTGACATCCATCTGATGCATTTCCCAGCCATTAGCTGCAGCCATAGCAATGACTACTCTCACTGTGCCCATCTTAGCCACTGGACTAAAGGTTTCATCATAGTCCAAACCTTGGGTCTGTGCATAACCCTTTGCTACCAATCTTGCTTTATGTCTCTCAATAGAACCATCAGATTTGCACTTCACTTTGTAAACCCATTTACAGCCACCCAATAACATTTTTGTCCTTTGGTAGTGCAACCAAATCCCATGTATCATTATGGACCAATGCGTCCATCTCAACATCCATTGCTTTCTCCCATACATGCTCTCCAATAGCCTCTGTATAGCATGTAGGTTCCACATGCTTCACCATAGATGTCAAATATGCATAGTGCATAGCAAAATCTCGATATGTCAATCTGTCAACTGGATATCTGACTCTCTGGGATCTCTGCAATGCATGCGGGTCACTCTGAACACTGTAACTCTAGCATGTGGTGGCACATATCTATCCTGCCTAGCACCAGGTGTGCGTAAAACAGGTATGCCAAGCTCCTCATCCAAACTCTCCGAACTAGATGACTCATAACCTGTGATTCCAATTCCTTCGACCTTCTTCTTTCCTTTATCCATAGCACTACTCCCAGTGCTCACACTCTCATGCCTCAAACGTCCTGACCATGGACGTACAGTACTACTCTCAGCTTCTTCTCTGTTGCTGGCCCAGACATAGTAGTAGAACTAGAACTTGCTTGTGGTGGCAAGTTCACATGCACATCAGCCTCAAGTGACTCAATGACACCCTCATCTTTTGCTTTGTACCAACTAGCAAGCTCATCAAACACCACATCTCGTGAGATGACCACTTGTCTAGTTTGTGGATTATAACATTTGTATGCCTTTCGATCCTATGCATATCCAACAAATACACATTTCTCTGCCTTAGGATCCAACTTCCTTCTTCTTTCATCAGGCACATGTACATAAGCTATGCATCCAAAAACTTTGAGGTGTCCAATGTCTGGCCTATAACCTGTAAGCCGCATCTCTGGCATGCTTCCATGAATGGCTGATGTAGGTGTTTTGTTCAGTATATACACTGCAGTAGCACATGCTTCTGCCCAATAGTAATCTGGCATGCTCTTTTCATTAAGCATTGCCCTAGCCACTTCACATATGACTCTATTCTTTCTCTCAGCCACACCATTCTGCTGAGGTGTATACCTGCAAGTCAATTGTCTTCTTATTCCATGCTTCCTCAAGAAATGCTCAAAAGCCTTTGAGGTGTATTCACCACCTCCATCTGTCCTCAGACATTTAATCCAACAGCCATATTGCTTTTCTGCAAAAGCTTTGAAATCCATGAACTTTTCCAATACTTCACTCTTCTCTCTGAGAAAGTATATCCATGTCATCCTGCTGAAATCATCAATGAATGTAACATAGTATAAACTGCCTTTGATAGATGGGTTTTGTGCAGGACCCCATACATCACTATGTACGATCTCAAGTGGCCTGCTACTCATATTTCCTTCTCTAAGAAACCTCAACCTTGCCTGCTTTCCAAACTGACAGGCTTCACAAACATGCATATTTCCATCATATTTGAATCTAGGCAATCCACTGACAATGCCTCTTGTTTGCATGTTCTTTAATCTCTGTATATTGACATGTCCAATCCTCTTATGCCACATATCAATGTCCTGTACCACATTCCTGCTTTTAGAGAACATGGCTGATTTTAGCTCAGGAATTCCAGCATCCAGCTTAAACAATCTGCCTTCTTTCTTGCCTTTAGCAATGACTCTACATCCATGTTTGAAATCTTCAACGTAGCATCCATGCTCGTTGAAGCGAACCTGTAATCCCTGTTCCACCATTTGACCAACTGAGGCCAAGCTCTTTGTGATAGAAGGCACGTACAATACATCAGACATAGACTTTGTTTGACCATTGTGTATAACCAATGGTACACTTCCAACATGTGTAATGACATGCTGGGTATCATCACGTGTCTCCACATAGCCTTTTACATCCATAGGCTTCATATGCTCAAACCATTCACCATGACATGTCATATGGTTTGATGCTCCTGAGTCCATATACCATGTGTCATCATTCTCAGCATTTGTCGTCATAGATCCCACAACATGTTTCATGGCAAACAAATGATTTGCAGTGCCATCATTACTGCTTGATGCATAGTTTCCACCATGTTGTGCATAATTTCCACCATAATGACCACCACGTTGTGCTCTACCCCCTCTCAAATCATTCTATTTGTGGAAACAATCTCTCGCCATATGACCATATTTGCCACAGTAATGGCATTCCACATCTTGCATAGAATTTTGTTGGCCTTGCCAACGTCCTCTACCACGGGGGTTACCTCTGCCTCGCTGAGGTGCATATCCACGACCACCTCGAGCACCATATGTGGGCTGAAAATTCTGCTGTGATGACCTGTCCTGCCATCCACGACCTTTACCACCACGTCCACGTGATGTGAATCTCCCCCTGCCTCTAAAGCCTCTCTGCGACGAGTAGAAAGCTTGATTTCTGCCATTATCATCATGGCTAGTAGATGCATCCAGAAATGAATCACTGAGTTTGATTTCCTCAACTAGCAAGAGTGAAACCAACTCATCAAAGTCTGGTAAACCTGTACTCCTTACTGAGATAGATGTATCAAAAGATTTGTATTCCTTGCCAAGACCACGCAAGGTAATATCCACCAAATCATCATCAGGCATGGGGGCATTTATTGTGGCCAATGCATCTGCAAACTTCTTGATTTCTTGCACATAATCATGTATGCTCCTTTTATTCCTTTTCACATTATGTATCTGCTGTCGCAACTGAGACTTGCGAGCACTCGTATCTGTATCAAACATCTTGACCAAAGTATCCCATGCATCTTTGGGATTCTCAGCATCCTGTATGTGTATGAGCATAGCATCAGAAATACATATAGACAGATAATGCAGCACTTTGAATGCTCTTTTTGACCATTGCTTGAGCAATAAGCTGCTGTGTAGGTTGTCGAGGTAGCTCTGGCTCTGGCTCAGCACCTGTAATGAGATTCCAAAATCCTTTCCCTTTCAAGAAACTTTTTATCCTGTACTTCCATGCCTGGAAGTTCTTCCTATCCAGCTTTTCACCAACAATTTGTACTGGATTATCCGACATGTTTGCTTAATGTGCACCTTCCGCACTCGTCCAAATCTATAACCAAGCCTTCCTCAGCTCAACAACACTCCAATGAGTGTTCCAGATACTCCAAAGTAACCACAAATCTTCAAATTTGATGTAGAAAATCAACCTGTATGCATCCAAGATGAACTGTCTCACGCAGTCCGAGATACCCTGTTTTGATGCGCTTCCACGGCTCCAAATCACAACGTAGTGGTGCAATCAAGTATGGGCAACTTGCATTGACACCTAAACAACCTCAATGTAGAGTATCAACACAATCTGACATGTTTACATATCAATTTTTGAAAACCCCTTTCTCTGTTTTGGGAAAAACCAGAAAAACCAGTAGTAATTTGGCTCTAATTTCTTCAATATTTATCCAAATTGAGCAACCATGCATTCATTAGCTTAGCAATAGTGTCCATCAACTCCATGTAAGAGGAATTTATCCAATTGTATAAGACCAAAGATTAATTGCTCAGTTAAAATTGCTCTGTTTCTCTGCAACCAGTGGACACCCTGTTTAATCAGCTCATTCCCAGCTCAATTAGGCATAATTCATCAATCCAATCACATAGCCATCTTCTCCAATGTGTATAGCATCCAATTTCTAAAGCAAACTTGAAATATATCAAGCACCGGAGTTGATTTTGATCCTCCACCTGTCAAACACTATGAAAAAATCTCTGTTTCTGTAGTCCAAAATGTGCCGCCTGCTATTGATGGATTTGGGAGTGATTTAAGTGATAATTGAAGAGGTATACAAGTGCCCAACACACTTGGGTATGTGTGCAACCACTCAATGGTTGGATTTTTGCCAAAAACACACTCCAAATGCTTCAATTTTTGACTCCTTTTTCTCTGTTTTGTGAGAGCTCAAAAACCAGAGTTTTTCACTCAATCAAATGCATGTAAATTGCTCCAAAATTTATTTAAGGCTTGCATAGGGGTTTCCAATACATCCCTCTTTGTGAGATACATGTTTGCTTTGCCAGATTTACATGTATTTCCACCATACATCAATGCTTTCAAGCTTTAATGGAAAGCTTCCAAAAACCAGAATTTTTCTTTGCTTTGATTTGCTTTGTTTTTGCCGGTATCACTTGCAATCCGCTCAAGGATGTTTAGAAGACCTTACCCGGTAGGACAAGCTCTCAGATCTGATAGTATTTGGTGTGCTCCAAGCTTCATAGCTCCAATGGCTAGCTTCACAGCTTCTTTTCATAGCTTCTTCTCCCTCTTCACTCACTCACTCATAAACCCTAATAAACAGCACAAGGCTCTGATACCATGTTGAAAGAACGGTAGAGGGGGAGGAGACACACATACAGGAGAAAACCCTAATGTATATTGCAAACCCTAACCATAGAGGGAAGCCATCTCCTCCCTCACACAAAGCATAATGCCATAATCCATAATACACACAACACACTATGAGTTGTGTCCACACTCTACTAACCCTAGCTAATGTCCACACACTATGACCAGCTAGACACGCGGTCATTTATGTCTTACACATGTTCCTACCTAACATGCCAGCACATAGTGCAGCTCGCTCACACTGACATCGAGCTTGAATCTCAACATGGTCACCATCAGAGCATATTTGGGTATGATGGTATGCAGAAGAGCGGGATTTTCCATGGCCTCTCAAGCACCAAGAGACTTGATGAGAAATCGGCACTGGGTGCTGATTGCTAACCCAAACATGCTCCAATGGGGAGACAACTTTGCGCGAGAACATGGGGGCGGGTTGCCCCTACATGCTCACAAAGTTTGGTCACCATCGGAGCATGTTTGGGTATGATGGCATGGGGATTTTCAATAAACAATATGATAGCTAAAGTGTTAATCCATGATTATAACTAAAATACAATGATCATCAATAATGAAAGAACGTAATGATAAAAACATCAACTAAGTACATCAGAATGTGAGCTACTCTGGGTTTAGCCACTAACTCAAAAGATCAAGGCATAATGAAAATGAGCTACCCCAGCTATTCTGAGGCCAATAAATCTAAGTACAATGTAACTGATCTAACCCAGCTAGTATGAGTTTAGTCACTATCAAGATAGAGATCTAGTCACCAACACTCTCTCTAGCTCTTAAATGCTCTAGAATGCTCTCATGGTCATCCACTCAAAGTCAAAAATGAGGGTGAGGACTCTCTTTTCGGCTCTATACTCGATCAAGAGTAAGCCTAGTAGCAACCACTCGATGAGAGAACTGAAATGCCTCTAACTCCCACTTCCACTGTTGGAACTGAAGACTCCCTCGATGAAGTCAAATCTACTGGTAGAACCAGCCTACCACAATCATGCTATGGGCATCAAATGAAAATCCATGATCGTCCACTATATCCTGGTCAAGGATGCACTTTGGCCTAGTGGAAACTCATCAGATAGTAGTTTACTCCCTCGCTATTGCCCTCACTGGCAATAATAGAAAATACATCACCCTCCTGTAGTAAATCTGTCAGGTCATCATAGCTAGCCATGAACACATGACGTGTGTGCTCATCGGACAACATTGGATGTGAAGGATAGTCGAGGGAGAGGATTGTCTGTATCTATGCATCTGCCCATCCTCTCGAGGCACAATGTGACCAATCGTGAATATCATGCGATGAGTGCATTCCAAGAGACAAGGTGCATAGCTATGACACCCAAACTCTTCCCACCAAACATGCATACAAGCAAGAAGAAAGTGGAAGGACGTTGTAAACCTGATAATTTAATAAGATAGGCATCTGAAATAGTTCCTAGGGGTATCAATAAACTCATTTGAACAATTCGTTGGGGTCCTTTGGGTGAAGACCATCACTGTGATTCGAAAGAGGATCATGGTTGTGACTCTAAACCTTGCAAAATCAAGTCGACTAATATCTTCATAATCGAGAAGAGAAGTGCTTAGGGACTTCTTAACACTAGGGAAATTTGTGAGGTTTGAGAATAAACACTCATTTCAATGTGATTCCTTTCCTATCGTGATCATGCCCAGTCATTTGTAATCGTGGGGGGGACCGCAATACATGTGCTCCTTGATGGAATGTAAGCTCAAGGTGCCAAGTACTGTGTCACAATCATGGGAGGCTCTACAGTCAATCATGCCACCATACACATGTCAAATAAATCTCATGACAATCCAAGCATCATGTTTGGGATACGATGATGCTGCACTCCCACACACAAATGTTGAGAGCACCACTCGACCACGTGGCCCGCATCTCTGAATTGTTCAGCATCCTGCCATAGTTGATGACATCTTAGGACACATTTCACACACATGCTCGCACCATCATTCTCTCCCTTCCCATGACCAGTCTCAAAGAATGGCCAAATCACTAGGATACTAGACCGCACATGCCACCTATAAGTCCATAAAACAAAGTCTTAGTTATTGTTTTCTTTAAGATGTTCTAGACAATTTAGTTTAATTGCGAATATAAGAGAGCCATAAAGACTACCTGTAGAGCCAATAGAACTATCGTGATGACTTGAGCTGTGTGCCACAACCGTCCGACCAAACCCATCGCTCGTCACGTGTGATCCCACAATCTTGTAAAAAATCATCTCATGGAGACGAAAATAGTGGTTCACAAAATGTGCAACATGTGAACGATCATTTTACTGATATAGAAATGATACTCTCGAATAATGACACGAGCCTCAGGGATACTCGCTATCCCATCTACATGGGCCTCTACATGTCGATAGCTAATGTGGACCATAATAGCAACTTGGTGAGGTAAGCAAGAGAGACGATTAGGACACAAAAGATCAAATAAGTAATATAGCTCAAACACGAAACAATATTATGAAATATAACCACCATTACCTGCTCCGAGAAGTAATACTCAATTCTCTACAAATCAACCACAGAGATGACCACACCAATAGAAAACTCTACCATGCATGCTTGGAACTGATGATCCTACCACTTGGCACAACGATCGTGCCGTATATAGGGGTGGATCTACTCCCTAGATGTGGTTGTGAAGTGACATCGTGGTGTATGTTTGTTCACGAGCTACAAATTCCTAGACTGCCCAACACTCTGGAGAGCTGGTGTGTCACATACTCATAACGTCGCCACCATGGCACTATCTCTTCGTCACTTGCATCAAGATCTACCATTTGTAGATGTGCAATTTCTCTCCAAACAAGGCATCCTATGGAAATGGGCATGCTCCGTGTGCATGCACACAAAAGAGAGTGGATGAAATCATGAGGACTATGAGGAAACTCTCTATGACCACTAAGAGAATGGAACACATCATAAAAAAGTTAGAACTCAACATGGTAGCGACAACGACATGTGTCACGGTGTTGTCACATGAGTATCTCATAAACCAAGGCTTACACCCCTCAAATGACCTTTGCCCAATTTTAAGCTTTGGATATGATGTCACAAACTGAGAATACAACTTTATTTGGGTCATTTCAAGAAAGAAAGCACCGTGCTTAATGAGCACTCCTCTTGTCACTCTCTTACGCAAGGCTTTCTTGAAAACTAGTGAGTCATGACAATTTTCCTCCCCAAAAACTTTCTATCAAGGCTCTAGTGGTTTCATCTAGTAGGCGATCATGCCTAGCTACACGACCACTACATGCCCACAAAGCACCAACCTCATTGGCATCTAAACTTTGTGGTCTAATAGACCTAACTCTAAGTGCATGTGGTGCTATTTAAAGGATGTGAGATGTGACACTCACCTTACCCTTCATTTGGGAGCTACTTATGGCTTCCACAATAGCCCGTCGAGCAGCCAAAGCGTCTGCAGAGTTCCTCTTCTTATTAACTGTATAAGAATGATGAACACTTTGTAACACAACCATGCCAGCTCTCCTCTCTCTTTGACCTCTCCAATGTCAGAAAGTGCCCTGCAATTGACCATGTTGGGCAGATCAATCAAAGCATCAAGCACGCATGCATGTGATGAAGGCGTGAGGTCTTTGAAATAGGATTGGAAGATTGCATGGGCATGATGATGCACCCCTAACTTTGATAGTTCTTTCCTATCCACACTATGGGCGCCCAAAGGAGGGGGGTGGGTTCTTGTGGAAGAGAAGGGGGCTCAGGAAGGGCGGGTTCAAGTGGATTATCTAAACTAAGGGGTAGTGGAGAGAAAGAGGGCAGATGGAGAGGAAGTGGAAGAGGAGGAGCAAGGCTTGGATCGCCAACGGAAGGTGTTGCTCGTTGACATGATCTCCACTCTCTCTTTCTCTCACGAGCTACTCTTTTCCTCTCTTTCTCTTGAACTTGGTGGACAGGGGGGGAAGTCTAGTACTATCACATTTCTAACTCCTACAATTTTGAGAACCCATTCTCAAGGAAGCTAAGAGAGAAAAATTTATGAAGGCTCAATGATGGGATAGTACTAGAGATGTGTGATTATATAGGAAAAATAGGTTATCCACTTCAAATCTCATTGGATTTCCTATCTATAAGATTGATTGGATAATTAAGATAAACATAAAGATAATTAAAGATAAAATATTATCCACTTAAAAATTACTTTTATTAATAATAAATATTTATAACTCTAAATATTTATCATTACTAGATATATAAATATATCTTTTGTTTTATAATTATATAACTATATTTTCTTTTATAATGTATTTTATTCAAAGGTTTATCCTACACAAAATATTTTTAAGATATATTAAATTAAAAAAATTAAAATTTTAAATTAAATAACATGAACTTTAAAAATAATATTATTTGTCTAATTCCAAAATATAATCCTTTCAAATTAGTGATTTTAAATTCTTTATATTAATAAGCTATATATATTTTATTATTTAAATTTCTATATTTTACTAAATTAACTTTTTCAAAGATATATTTTTGAAAAAAATGGGAAGGTGGGAAGGAGGTGCCACGTGTCACATGCATGCATGACATATGGCATTTTCTTGACATGTGGCACTATTATGGGCTGATGTGGCATGCCATATCAGCAAGTGTGAGGTGGCATTGAAAGGTAGCAAGAAGATGCGCATTAATGATGACTAGGATGATGAGGTGGGGAGCCAACTAGGTTGACTATGTTGACATGGAGAGTGGAGGTGGCAAGGTGCTTATGTGGATCCTCTCTCGAAGCTGATGTGGACGTGAAGTGGCATGCATATATAAGATTTGTGCCTACCCAAGCCTCACACATCGTATGATATCTAGGCTTTGAAGTTTACCAAGCCTAGATTTCTAAACCTAACTAGGGTTGGTTTTAGACTTGAAAAGGGGAGAGTGAACACAAGATGGGAATTTACACTTGGGAGGATTGAAAATGGACCTTCCCATACTCAAATTAAGCCAAATGTTTTTTATACAATTCATGGCAACAAGTATATTGATCCCTAGAGTTTTTAGATTTAAAGATTCAATATTTGATTTTCTAGAATTAAATTACAATTCATTTAATGGGCCTCTAACAGTTGTAACATATTTTCCAAAGTAAATCTACAAAAATCCAACCGTTAGATTTGTAATTTTACCTTAGACCCACATTCTACTAATTTTCCCCAATCTATTCATCACTAGATCCATACAAATTAAGTATTTTAAGTGGTAGATGTGGTGGGAGTACAAAATAGCTATATGCATAGACCGTATGCATAAGGCCTATAGGCTCTTGACCTAAACCTAATCCCGAGCACCTAAGGGTGCAAAAACACAAAGAGAAGAAGCATAAACAAAGAGCGCTTACCTCTACTAGCCGAATCCGTATGAGCTGTTGCGTGGACTATGCCCTTACTGGTTGTTTGCTTGAATAGACCTACAAAAGATTATCATAAAAAATCAAAACATTAGTTCATTAGTTCATAAGGCCTATTCATACAGCCTATGTATAAGCTCTATCCATAAGCCCTCTGAATACGACCTATGCATATGGCCTATGCATAGCCCTATTGCATAAGAGGGCTATGCATAGGGCCTATTGCATAAGAGGGGTATGCTTAAGTCCTATGCATACGGCCTATGCATAAGGCTATGCATAAGAGAGCTATGCATAGGGCTTATGCACACCCTATGCATAAGAGGGCTATGCATAGGGCTTATGCACACCCTATGCATAAGGCTATGCATAAGAGGTCTATGCATAGGGCTTATGCACACCCTATGCATAAGGCTATGCATAAGCCCTATGCAACGGCCTATTCATAAGAGGGCTATGCATACGGCCTATGCATAAGCCCTATGCATAAGGCTATTCATAAGCCCTATGCATATAAGACCTATGCACAAGCCCTATGCATATGCCCTATACATAGCCCTATGCATAAGGCTATGTATAAGTCCTATTGCATACGGCCTATGCATAACCCTATTGCATAACAGAGCTATGTGTAAAGCCTATTGCCTATTGACCTAACCTTAATCCCTAGTGCCCAAGGGTGCAAAAACATAAAGACAAGAAGCACAAATAAAGAAATAGGGCTTACCATATGAGAGGCTATGCCCAAAACCTTTCTCACTTGAATAATCCTAAAAAAAAGAAACATAATAAATAAAAATGTTAGTCCTTATTAACACAATAGTAAGCAAGAAGAACAAAAGAAAAAAGAGGTGAGTTCCCTAAACCCTACTCTTAATGCATAAGTGAATGGAGAAACTAGTTTATGTTAAGCCTAAACCCTAGCTCCTAACATAAAAGCTTTTATGGAGAGCTCTCCTCTATCAAAGCTCTCTATTAGAGCTATATGCATTAGGCTAGGGTTAGGGAGAGGGAGAGGAAAGAGAGGGGAAGGGAGAAAAGGAGAGAGGTGAAGGGAGAAAATCTCACATAAAACTATGTCCATGAAAGCTTGGAAGAAGACATGAAACCGTGAAGAAAGCAAGAAAGTGCTTACCTTGGAGAGGGAGAATTGATTGATGCAAAACCCTTGAGTGATGAGTTGATGTGGGAGGAATACTCAGGCTGTAGGAGGCGGAGGTTGTGCATGTGTAGGATAGGGGAAGTAGGTAGCTATTGACACCCATCGTCGGAGGTGGGAGTCACAATTTCGCTGCTACCTTTGTTGGTGAGCATAGCGAAATTTTACCTCTAGTGAGCAGTGTATTTTTGCTGCTGTGCAACAAAAAAATAGTTCTCTAGTCGTTATTTAGCATCAAAACTCTTGGTAATTTTTTATTTGCAATACTTGATGTTGTTGTGTGTTTTGTATGAACCCTAAATGAGTTTTGGTCAGGTTAAAGATGTTGACATTAATCATCAAGTGCTAGAAGTTGGATCCGAGGCATGTTTGATAGAAAAAAATTTAATGTGTGTGTGATTGATGCAAGGGCCACAACATCGTATAACAATTGAGCATGTCTGGACATATGGTCTTCATGAGGTAGTGGCATGATCAAGTGTGGATGATGACACAAAGGAGAACCATAGAAGAGTTCTAGGTAACATGCCACATCATTCGGTGACATCAGGTAGAGTGCGGAATGAGGCAAGGCTACATATGGAAATCATGGCTTAGACTTCATCTTCCCCAACCAATGAATGAGGTGCCTCCACCATTGCCACATAAGGAGGAAGAGAATCTCATCATGGACAACATGATGAATGACGTCTTTGGATGGGAGACCATAGATGATAGTGAGCAAGATCCAATGTAACAAGAGGAGGAAACCTTTCATAGAGAGACAAGCACCCCTTTTTATGAGGGATGTTTTTATTCCATAGTGTGAGAAAACTTGGATCTATTGAACTTGTAAACAACTTATAAATGGAGTAATGAAGTGTCACAAGTCTTCGTTGGTAAGACCGCCTCATTTTATTGAAAATATTTCATATTCTATATACTCTCCTTGCTAATATTTTAACATATGATTTCTTACCCTATGTTGTAGGCTTCTCAAGAAGATTCTTCCCCCTCAAAATATATTACCGAACTCACGAGATGGGTGTCATAAAATGCTCTCTATGCTAGGTATGGATTAGAGAAAAACACATGCATGTCCCACAAAACCCTCTACACTTAAGAAGGTGGTGTATGACAAATATCATTGATTTCTCCCTCCTTCACATCCCAAGTGTGATGAGAGGTAAAGATTGGTTTGAGGCATGAAGAAGCAATCCCAATCCACCACCAAATGGGATGTCTAGACATGCAATCTTCTTTTGACTTCCATATTGGTGTGAGATGAAGATCAATCATCTCTTAGATCCCATGCATATCTTCAAGAATGTGGCAATAAATATTTGGGACCATTTAATTGGTAAAAGAGATGCAAGAGTGCAAGGGATGACTTACAAAACATTGGACTCCTTCAAAGTGCATGGCCAATTGAAAGTGAGAGTGGAAAAATAGTCCTACCAAAGGCACCATGGGTATTAACCACGAGGGAGCACAATAAGGTGAAAAGTGTGACCGCCTTTTTTCGTACACCAACGGGAGTAATGCATTAATTGAAGGGTGCCTTCTCAAAAAGACCAAAAAGAAAGGATATAAACAATTATATGGCCTCAAGACACATGATTGTTGGCACAAGATATTACAGGTATATAAATATTCACTTTTTCATTTTCTCTTTTTGGTACATAATTTGTAAGCTCATTTTCTCTTTTTGATACATAATTTGTAAGCTCATATACTAACTTCCATTTTTTTCTATGCATAGTTTATTCCTCCAATAATACCATATTAGATAATTTGGGAAAAATCCCATTCCCATTTAAAAAATGAGATCATGGTGAACCTATCCAAGCTTTTGTCTCAAAACCCCCTCATGTGACATATCATTGGAAAGATCTTGAAGAGTAGTATCTAAATATATAATGTCCGACAAATTTAGAGTTAATATGCTCAAGATATGGCCAAAACTATGTTAAAAAGGTAATTCCCAAAGTATGAGATTTTTCCCAAATTATCTAATATTGTCTTCAATTGCTATAGTTGGTTGTGGAGACAAGAAGGTGAGAGAGGCTATTTACAAAATGGAAAGCTTGGTGAGGTATAAATCTTCTCTTCAATTCACTAAGTTATATTTCTTATTTGGAATTCTCATGCGCTCACAAGATATGTATTGGTGGTAAATAGTATATCTAATTGTTATATTGCTTATTTGGAATTCTCATGCGCTCACAAGATATGTATTGGTGATAAATAGTATATCTAATTGTTATGTATGTAGGTACATATCCTTAAAGGAGATAGATCCTAAATCCATTGAGATGGTTCGTCTCAATGCTATTGCGGTAGTGTGTATGATCGAGGATAACTTTACTAGAACAATTCTCACTAGCCAATTACATCTTGTGGTGCATTTGGTTGATGAAGTGGCATTGTGTGGTGTTGTTCATGTTTGATGGATGTTCTATCTTGAAAGGTTCGTGAAAACCTTAAAGTACTTTGTTCGATGAATGTTCGTTGTGTGGTGAGCATGGCAGAGGGATGGTTGATGCAAGAGTCTCTTATATGTATATCTCAAAACATATATCTCGCATAGATCCTTCCATGCCATGATTGTGAAGCAATGAGGAGGATGACCGACTAGTCACTAATGTGCCTCAGGGAAAAGGAAGGCAACGAAGACTATTGCACCACAAGGTGAATACATTCTACATTCTAAATAGTCCCATCATGGAGAAGTGGATTGGGAGATACAAGGATGCAATAAATAGATGAAAGGATGAGAGAAGAGATTTCAAAAGAGAAAATAGACACTTGCCATTCCTACCTAGCTTGGAACCTCTACCAAATGTGATCAATATAGAATGGCTTCCTATGGCAATGTCGATGGCATCCCAAAATGGAGAGATAATCACAAGAGAAGAGCATGAGTATGCAAGAGGATGCGACCCTCAAGTAAGTACATTCTTTATCTGTATCACATGTATGTACCTTGTTTAATGCACTATACTAAATGTCATGCTTTTGTTTAATGTTAGTAAAAACTATATAATGCAATATGGTCAAAGGGAAGGCCCTTTCATATGGAGCATGTGGATTCTAAAAGAAACACATTTGATTGCGGTGTGATGGCAACTTTTGAGAAATAAAGTTGAGCCAGTAGACATGATACCAATGTCATAGAGGACAATCTTGAGTATTGTGTGGAACTATTCAAGATATTCTTGAGGTTGGATTTAGCGCATTTAGTCTATTCATCTTTGATGTCAAATGGTTCAAGGTGATATATAGAGGTGATGTCAAATGGTTCAAGGTGATATATAGAGGTGCTGAAGAAAAATCCAAATGGGTTCTTTCAAATTGATTCCACCAAGTTTTGAAATGATGAGAAAGATACCTGATCGATACTACTTCAACACACTGTCAACATGTTAGTAACCCAACCAATCCCAAATTAAATCTTGATGGGTGGTTGCAAGATGAGGGTACTCACTTTCATTCACTCTCTCTGGGACATTGACGCAACTCGGGTGGAGTACCTCGAATGTGGTATTGCGATCAATTAAAACATGACATGTGCCTCCCCAGGCTAAAGCTCCATATCTACCAACTAACACCACGCCAGAAGGTCCCAGGTTTCAAGTAACCATCCATGTCACTGCCACCACATTATCTCGATCAAGATATACATGCCACTCAGATTCACATCAATGCCACGATGGATCCCCCTTGACATGCCCGCTCAGATGTACATTCAACATATTCAATGATGTAGTCTCCACTGTCCACATATCTCAAACGAGATAAGGAAATATCATCTCGACCATTGAAAAATCGCGTTCGAGGTATAGAGATGTGATCTCATCCGCCCACATACCTCGTTTGAAATATCAAGATGAAATCGAGGCCATTGAAAAACCTCAATCGAGATACATCTACACAATTTGACCCGTATTCACGCACATTTGAAGATGCGATCCCAACCGTTTATATATCTCAATCGAGGTATGAAGAAGTGAATCTCGACCATCAAACATACCTCGATCGTGGTACTCACCTAAAATACTCACCTAAAATCTAAGCCGTCCATGTATCTCGACAAATGAGGTACTTAATTCAAATCACAGTCGTTGCTCCCTCACCAACCCTAAAATCAAATGCATATCTCTGCTAGAGATAGACCGCAAGTTAGCGGCTATCCGGTAGGACTGCTCGAGACACACCATCTACATTACATATCGTATCGGGCTTGGAGGCAATGCTATCGTCTCTTCGTAGAATAGCCTTCACAATATTGTTTATGTAGATGAGTGGATAGCCCACCATCGCACTGCTCCTATGTCACATGGCCTGACATATCGTCAGGTCTGTGCTCTTGGTCCACATCATTACGGGAAACTTGGACTCAATTTTGGGCCTTTTAAGCCCTTGGGAATTCTAGGGAATATTCCATGAGGACCAATGAGGATGAGGCTTCCGTTTTACGGAACTTTTGAAATTACTTTTTAGTGGGATGGCCATAACTTGAGCAAATGAAGTCCAAATTTGTCGGAGGTCAGTGCATTAGAATCCTCTCATTGAGATCTTTCCAATGATAGGTTACATGATATAGTATTGAGGTACGAAGGGTAGAGTTATCCATAAGCTTCTGTTTTTCAATAGAATGATGACTTGGCACTTCGGGCCCAAAAATGAGTCCAAATTTCTCCTAATGATTAGGGATGGAGACTACTTAGACCTTTTTCTTGATAGCTGTGGGGGATGCAACTTGGAGCAGGGAATCTCCTTACTATTTTGCAGTGTTTCCATCCTTGTATGGTGGCACATATCTATAGTCAATATGTTGCCGCATATGGAAGGATGCCGAATAACCACCAGATTCCCATATGCTTTGCAAAGCAATTATATGCAAAGTTTGTCTTATGGGAGGAGGTGGATTACACTAGTCAATGGCCCGGTGTGGTGGTGCTGGCTGAGGCCCTCTCCAAGACCAGGGTAGGCGGCCTCCACCAGCCCTTCATGTAGCTACTCTATAGATCCTGTGTTTATACCTTTGTCGAGCGTCGAGGCTCTTGGCACCCAGGTGAGTATCGACGTACGAAGTACCACGAGAGCATCCAGCATGTGGTGCGCTTGTTCTCATGATCGATACCAATGATAAATGTCGAGGTATTTACACATTTATGACTTCTTAAGTTTTTTCATAGTCATTTGTTTACATGTTTATATGTACTTTTCTATATTTTTAAAACGAGCGGCATGGTTTATTGTGTCACGTAGAGTCCCACATCGACCAGTAAGAGACTCAGTCATCAGGAGTTGATACAGGCGAGAGTGGACATTGAGGACAACAGAGGCAACCACTGTAGAGGCATGCCACACGAGAGAGTCTGACATCCAGCCGTAGGTTTCTCTTGTACGTAAAAGAGTTATAATTAAGGTATAAAGTTATAAATTTCTTTATGTAATACCTAATGAGAGAGGCTAATCAATTATTTTTATGCTTTACTTTTTGAGTAGGCTCGAACTAAGGTAGCGAGTTCTAGAGCTAAGGTAGAGCAACACATGATTATGGAGCAGATTGCACAACATACGATAGAGTAGTTGATGATGCATGTTCGGGAGCTCCGTAGATCTTCAAACGTGACAATGCCTTACTTGCCTCTATATCCACGGCCTATTACAGAGGTTTTGCGACGAACTCTAGGCTGAGGATGCACCACCATTCCTCCGTGATGCCTACTGTGCTCCATGCCTCGAGGATATTGACAGTACTAGTGGATATGCTCTAGGACATTTTTTCCATTTGTCTTGCTGCATCACCCAGGAGAGCTAGTACGCTTCTTGACATGTCCCTCTTGCCACGCACGCGTTGACCTAGCGATATACAGAGTTTTGGGCATTGATGATCTTCACCCAAGCTTTGCCCGAGTAGATGCTAGGACTGGTAGGCCACTTGATTTTACCTTAGCTTACTGACTTAGGACTTGACGCCGTTGATGACATAGATCAAGAGCCTGAGGTGCCTCTAGAGATTTAGTGGAGTGCACACAAGTTTGATGCATACTAGAGAGTCCTTCAGGAGAGCCATCTCTTACCATACGAGCGTGTGGGTGGTGCTAGTCCTAGTGCCACCTCGAGTCATGGTGCTGGCAGTAGTGTTGCTTCTCATGAGTAGTGTGTCCTCATAGCAGAGGAGTTTACACACGCAGAGTGGCAGGTACGTACTATTGTCGATTACAGATTTTTGGTTTATAGACAGATACGTCTTGCAATAGCACGACGTAGTGAGAGGGAGAGGGATATAAAAATTTATGGGACTTGTGAGCTCCCGAGTACACCAGCACTAGCTTATGATCCTGCCTTTCAAAGGCAAACCTCCCCGCAGATATTTGACGACCCCTGCAGCAGCTAATAGAGCCTCCTCGACGTGCACAGCAACCTCAACGTGCATGTCAACCACCAATTATAGATGACAATATTGATTGGGTTTCCGTGATTGATAGTGACTAAACTCAGACTAGTTAGGTTAGCTCACTTACATTCTAATTAGATTTATTTGGCAGTGACAACCTCAGACTATCTCAGGTAGCTCATTTTCATTATGCCTTGATCTATTGATTTAGTGACTAAACCTAGAGCAGTTAATTGCTAACCCAAACATGGGCGCTAATTGTTAACCCAAACATGCTCTAATGGGGACCAAACTTTGCAAGAATGTGGGGGGACCCACTCCCACATACTTGCAAAGTTTGGTCACCGTTGGAGCATGTTTGGGTATGATGGTATGGAGAGAGGTAGGATTTTTCATGGCCTCTCAAGCACCAAGAGACTTAAAAGAACCACATTGGGCGCTAATTGCTAACCCAAACGTGCTTTGATGGGGACCAAACTTTACAAGCATGTGGGGGTAGGTCCCAGTCACATTCTTGCAAAGTTTGGTCACCATCAGAGCATGTTTGGGCATGATGGTATGGAGAAGAGCGGGATTTTTCATGGCCTCTCAAGGACCAAGAGACTTGAAAGATCCGCAATGGGCCGAAACATGCTTTGATGGGGGGACCAAACTTTGCAAGCATGTGTGGGTGGATCCCCCCCACATGCTCGCAGAGTTTGGTCACCATTGAAGCATGTTTGGGTATGATGGTATATGGGGAAGAGTGGGATTTTCCAGGGCCTCTCAAACATGAGACTTGAAAAATCTGCACTAGGCGCTAATTGCTAAACCAAACATGCTCCGATGGGAACCAAAATTTGCAAGCATGTGGGGGTGGGTCCCCCCCACATTCTTGCAAAGTTTGGTCACCATCGGAGCATGTTTGGGTACGATGGTATGCAGAAGAGCGGGATTTTCCATGGCCTCTCAAGCACCAAGAGACTTGAGAAATCCACACTCGGTGCTAATTGCTAACCCAAACACGCTCCAATGGGGACTAAATTTTGCAAGCACGTGGGGGTGGATCCCCCCTATATGCTCACAAAGTTTGGTTACCATCGGAGCATGTTTGGGTATGATGGCATGGGGATTTTCAACAAACAATATGATAGCCAAAGTGTTTAAAAAATCCAAAATCCATGAACATAACTAAAATGCAACGATCATCAATAATGAAAAAAGTCAATGATAAAAACATCAACTAAGTACAGCAGAATGTGAGCTAACCCAGCCACTCTGGGTTTAGCCACTAACTCAAAAGATCAAGGCATATTGAAAATGAGCTACCCCAGCTATTCTGAGGCCAATAAATCTAAGTACAATGTAAGTGAAATAACCCAGCTAATCTAAGTTTAGTCACACTACTATCAAGATAGAGATCTAGTCAGCAACACCCTCTCTAGCTCTCAAATGCTTTAGAATGCTCTCATGGTCATCCACCCAAAGCCAAAAACGAGGGCGAGAACTCTGTTTTTGGCTCTCTACTTGATCAAGAGTGAGCCTAGTAGCAACCACTAGATGAGAGAACTGAAATGCCTCTGACTCCCACTTGCACTGCTGGAACTGAAGACTCCCTCACTGGCAATAATAGCAAATACATCACCCTTCTGTAGTAAATCTGTCAGGTCATCATAGCTGGCCATGAACATAGGACATGTGTGCTCATCGAACAACATTGGATGTGAAGGATGCTCGAGGGAGAGGATTGTCTCTGTAGTAAATCTGTCAGGTAATCATAGCTGGCCATGAACACAGGACATGTGTGCTCATCGGACAACATTGGATGTGAAGGATGCTCGAGGGAGAGGATTGTCTATATCCATGCATCTGCCCATCCTCTCATGCATGGATATAGAGGATGCTCGAGGAGGGAGAAGATTGTCTGTATCCATGTGTCCATGCATTTGCCCATCCTCTCAAGGCACAATGTGACCAGTCGTCGCCATCCATACATGCTCTAGAGAAACATGCAAACCGTCATGTGTAAATAGTGGGGGCCGCAATGCACGTGCTCTTGATGGAATGCAAGCCCAAGGTGCGAGGTACTGTGTCACAATCAGGGAGGCTCTACGGTCAATCATGCCACCATCCACATGCCAAAAACATCTCATGACAATCCGAGCATCATATTTGGGATATGATGATGCTGCACTTCCACACTTGTAAACGTTGGGAGCACCACTCGACCACGTGGCTCGCATCTTTAAATCGTTCAACATCCTGCCTTAGTTGATGATGTCTCAGGACACATTTCACACACATGCTCGCACCCTCATTCTCTCCCTTCCCATGACCAGTCTTAAAGAATGACCAAATCACTGGGATACTGGACTGCACATGCCACCTATAAGCCCATAAAACAAAGTCTTAGTTATTTTTTTCTTTAAGATGTTCTAGTGAATTTAGTTTAATTGTGAATATAAGAGTGCCATATGTACTACATGTAGAGCCAATAGTACTGGCATGATGACTTGAACTATGTGCCACAACCATCCGACCAAACCCATTGTTGGCCACGTGTGATCCCACAATCTTGTAAAAAATCGTCATGGAGATGAAAATAGTGGTTCGCAAAATGTGCATCATGTGAACGATCATCTGATATAGAAATGATACTCTAGAATAATGACACGGGCCTCGAGAAGGTACTCGCTATCCCATCTACATGGGCCTCTACATGGTGATAGCTGATGTGGACCATAATAGCAACGTGTGGTGAGGTAAGCAAGAGAGATGATTAGGACACAAAAGATCAAATAAGTAATATAGCTCAAACACGAAACGATATTATGAAATATAACCATTACCTGCTTCGAGAAGTAATACTTAGTTCTCTACAAAATCAACCAGAGAGACGACCACACCAATAGAAAACTCTGCCGTGCATGCTCGAAACTGATGATCCTGCCACTTGGCACAATGATTGTGCTGTATATAGGGGTGGATCTGCTCCCTAAATGTGGCTGTGAAGTGACAATGTGGTGTATGTTTGTTCACGAGCTGCAACTTCCTAGACTACCCACCACTCTGGAGCTGGTGTGTCACATCCTCATAACGTCACCATGGCACTATCTCTTGGTCACTTGCATCAAGATCTACCATTTGTAGTAGATCTGCAATTTCTCTCCACACAAGGCATCCTATGAAAATGGACATGCTCTCTGTGTACACACAAAAGAGAGTGGATGAAATCACGAGGACTACGAGGAAACTATCTATGCCCACTAAGAGAATGGAACACATCATAAAAAAGTTAGAACTCAAAATGGTAGCGACAACATGTGTCATGCTCTCGTCGTGTGAGTATCTCATAAACCAAGGCTTACACCCCTCAAATGACCTTTGCCCAATTTTAAGCTTTGGATATGATGCCACACACTAAGAATACAACTCTCTTTGGGTCATTTCAAGAAACCAAGCACCGTGCTTAATGAACACTCCTCTTGTCACTCTCTTATGCAAAGTTTTCTTGAAAACTAGTGAGGCACAATAATTTTCCTCCCAAAAACTTTCTATCAAGGCTCTAGTGGTTTCATCTAGTAGGTGATCATGCCTAGCTACACGACCACTACTCGCCCACAAAGCACCAACCTCATTGGCATCTAAACTTTGTGGTTTAATAGACCCAACTCTAAGTGCGTGTGGTGCTATGGAAAGGATGTGAGATGTGGCACTCACCTTACCCTTCATTTGGGAGCTACTTATGGCTACCACAATAGCCCATCAAGCAGCCAAAGCGTCTGCAGAGTTCCTCTTCTTGTTAACTGTATAGGAACAACGAACACTTTGTAACACAGCCATGCCAGCTCTCCTCCCTCTTTTGACCTCCAATGTCAGAAAGTGCCTTGCAACTAGCCATGCTGTGCAGATCGATCAAAGCATCAAGCATGCATGCATGTGATGAAGGCATGATGTCTTTGAAATGGGATTTGAAGATTGCATGGGCGTGATGATGCACCCCTGACTTTGATAGTTCTTTCCTATCCACACTATGGGAGCCCAAAGGAGGGGGGGTGGGTTCTTGTGGAAGAGAAGGGGGCTCAAGAAGGGTGAGTTCATGTGGATTATCTAAACTAAGGGGTAGTAGGGGGAAAGAGGGAAGATGGAGAGGAAGTGGAAGAGGAGGATCAAGGCTTGGATCATCGCCAAGGTGTTGCTCGTTGACATGCTCTCCACTCCCTCTTTCTCTCACGAGCTACCCTTTTCCTCTCTTTCGCTTGAGCTTGGTGGACGGGGGGAAGTCTAGTACTATCACGTTTCTAACTCCTACGACTTTATGAACCCATTCTCAAAAGGAAGCTAAGAGAGAAAAAAATATGAAGGCTGAATGATGGGATAGTACTAGAGATAAGTGTGGGATAGTACTTAGAGATGTGTGATTATATAGGAAAAATAGGTTATCCACTTCAAATCTCATTGGATTTCCTATCTAAGATTGATTGGATAATTAAGATAAACCTAAAGATAATTAAAGATAAACTATTATCCACTTAATAATTAAAGATAAACTATTATCCACTTAAAAATTAATTTTATTAATAATAAATATTTATAACTCTAAATGTTTATCATTACTAGATATATAAATATATCTTCTGTTTTATAATTATATAACTATATTTTCTTTTATAATATATTTCATTCAAAGGTTTATCCTACACATAGAATATTTTTAAGATATATTAAATTTAAAAATTTATTTTTTAAAATTAAATAACATGAACTTTAAAAATAATATTATTTGTCTAATTCCAAAATATAATCCTTTAAAATTAGTGATTTTAAATTCTCTATATTAATAAGTTATATATTTTTTATTATTTAATTTTTTATATTTTACTAAATTAACTTTTTCAAAGATATGTTTTAAAAAAAATTGAAAGGTGGGAAGGAGGTGCCACATGTCACATGTGGCATTTTCTTGACATGTGGCACTATTAGCTGATGTGGCATACCATATTAGCAAGTGCAAGGTGGCATGGAAAGGTAGCAAGAAGATGTGGCATTAATGATGACTAGGATGATGAGGTGGGGAGTCAACTAGGTAGACCATGTTGACATGGAGAGTGGAGGTGGCAAGGTGCTTATGTGGATCCTCTCGAAACTGATGTGGACGTAAAGTGGCATGATTTATAAGATTTGTGCCTACCCAAGCCTCACACATCGTATGATATCTAGGCTTTGAAGTTTACCAAGCCTAGATTTCCAAACCTAACTAGGGTTGGTTTTAGACTTGAAAAGGGGAGAGTGGACACAATATGGGAATTTGCAATTGGGAGGATTGAAAATGGACCTTCCCATACTCAAATTGAGCCAAATGTTTTTTATAAAATTCATGGTAACAAGTATATTAATCCCTAGAGTTTTTATATTTAAAGATTCAATATTTTATTTTCTAGAATTAAATTACAATTGATTTAATGGGCCTCTAATAGTCATAATAAATTTTCCAAAGTAAATCTACAAAAATCCAACCGTTAGATTTGTAATTTTACCTAGGACCCATTGTAAGATTCCTCCCTCCATCTTTTGAGGTGTGCAGGTGTAAGTACCTCCCCTTCTGATCTTATAATTATTCCCCTCTCTGAAATAAAAGAAATATCCAGTTTTACCCTGTTTTAGCCTAGAGAGAGAAAATATCTAGAGGGAGGTAATCCAAAATTGAGATATTTTTGGATATAAAAATCCTCCTAGTGTCTAAAATGGTTTCCTCTAAAATATAAATTCAAAAAAAAATCCAATGTGCAATTGGAATTAATTAAAAATAGGTAAAAAGGACCTTAGCTTGAGAGTCTAGATTTTCTTAAAATTTTGGATTAAGGTTCCTATGGACCAATAAGATTAATCCAAATGTAGGGAGGAGATAAATTGAAGAATAAAAATAAAATCCCCCAAAAATGAGTAAATACTCACATAAGATGAAGAGTTGACTAAGGACAAGGTTTATTAGTTAAAAAAGAAGAGAAGAAATGATGCATTTTTGATACCTCAGTGTCGGGATCTCCCCTCATGAAGGAGACGCCTATTTCACATGTCTGGTGGAGTTTTAAACTTAAAAAAAATGAGATATTTTCATCACTCCTCTCTCCTGTTTCAACTAGATCCAAAAAGTAAGCTAAACTGGCCCAAAAATGGTCAAAAATTAACCAAACTGATCTGGAAAATTCTAGAATCAATTTGCTTGGTTAGAGGCTCACTTTTTCCTATGAATAGAAGCCTCCTCCTTTGTAAAATCTTAATGGTGTTTATGCACTGTTACTCTACTTCTATCCTGAGCCATTTAACATTGAATTTCTTGATAATTCAATTGTTTTTGGCCTAATCCTCTCCAAGTGAATTTGGTGGCCACTCTTGCTGCAAACAAGAGTAGAACCCTCAATCCCTCATGCCAAAGGAAAGCGTACAAGCTCCATGTAAGCTTAATTCTTACTTATTTAGAATTTTAAATCTATGGTTTTCTTAAATTTTATGCTTTGTAAATGTTTGAATTAAAATCTGATGCTATGCCTTGATGGAAAGGCCACCCCCTTCTCTTTTTTACAATTTAGCCCTTCTTAATCCTAGAAAGTTTAATTAAAAGATTGATTAAAGTCTTTTCATTGTTTACTCTCTTGATTTTTAGAAAATGGAGTAGATTAGAGATATTAGAATTCAAATTGGATAAATTTCATGTAAGTTTGTTAAAACCTTATGTATCCAGTCTCGATCATATTCTTGATGATGAACAAGTTGTAATCCCCACTCAAGGAGTCCTTGAATTACAGCCCAGTAGCATCATAGATTCTAGGGAAAGGCCACTTTCAAATAGAACTTTTGTAGAACATCTAATACATTGGAAAGATTACCCTGAAGAGGATGCAACTTGGGAAGATGAAGCTACACTCTTAAAGGATTATCCCCAATTCATGATGAGATGAGGACATCTCGATTTCTTTAAGGGGGAAGGATGTAACATACCCATCTTCATTAATAAAGAAATGTCGGAGATAAATTTATGAGTTTTTATGGTATAAAAATCAATGATTTTATTAAATGAGTCATTTCTACTTAGAATCTTCAAATTTTGAGCCCAAATTTGGAATTTGCGTGCGATTTTACCCTAATATAGGATTTTATAGCATCCAAAATGGACACCGGATCAAGCTCATACGTAAATTTCAGTCATTTTTAGTTAAAAAGCGACGACCTTTAAACCTTAATAAATGCACGACCGGGTGTCCGATTGATGAACGGTCTGCACCACCCCAACGACCAGGAGAACATCCCAGATAGAAAAAAACTTCGCCTCCACGGGGCGGTCCGGCATGCAAATCGAGGCCGACGCCCCAAATTTGGGGACCCCGCCCAAAAATTTAGACCGTACACACTTACCAGGGTGCCCGTACGATGGCCGCACAAGAACCAAAGGACGACCGCCCACTGTGTGGTCCACACGTACTGCTACATGGACACCCATGCTGTCCCTGACCAGATAAGGTACATGCGTACCACTCCTTTCCCTGTTAACCGACACCGTACCTTTCCCCCCTGAGCCATGCAAGCCACTGATCTACAACCTTTGCTGGTACACCATACTTTCATCCTTGCTTTGCGCAGCACCCATACCTGTATCCCACAGTTATATAAACCCTCGGGGTGCTCCTGGGCAACACGCATTTCTGCGTAGCTTATGCTCTGCCGTGCTATCATCCATACCGCTGTCAGTCTCCCAGTGTAGTGTACTTGCTGTAGTACAGCCACCCCTCTCCACACCCCCTCATTTGCCCCTTTTCAGATAAGGCAATTTTCCTCTATCTCCCTCTTGCTAGGAGGCAGTGTTCTTAACTCTTCTCCCCCTCCCTTTTGTGAAGAGACTTACAGCAGCCCTTCTCCCCCCCTTTTGTGAAGAGACTTACAGCAGCCCTTCTCCCCTTCAGCAAAAGTTTTTGTGTTAAAGACATCTCACAATTCCCCCCCCCATTTGTGTGGACTTTAGCAAGAGGTTTTAGCCTTAGAGAGGGTTCATGCGCTGTGGTCTTTTGCTCATACAGTGAGCAAACGATCTCAGAATTGAGATCTGACTAGAGCATTTCGACCGCGACAGCAAGCCCTACAAGACAACGTCCAAGATGGCCCCTTCTCGAAAATGTCAGAATATCACCTCGAGAGGAGGAGGGCGCAACAACAAGATTGATGCGGCTCCAACCCTCCCTTTACAAGCTCTTCAAGGAAATGGTGGTGGCCAGGTTAGCTTGGTTATCTTTTAAAGAAGAGTTTTTTTTTAAATATTAGTGTTAATAAATGTGTATCTTTTCCTTTTAAAATAATGACATAAAATTGTATGAAGTTATGAATTGAGTGCTGATGTATTCAATGAATTGCATTGAAATTGTTATCTTTAAAGAGTGCAAGTTTTTCTTGGCTTCGACGCTAACTCTGTTCCGTGCTTGTGTAGCCGAGCAGCGTTGTTTTTTAAATAATATAAAAAATAGTAGAACACATAAAAAATTACTCAATAAATCAAGTTAAGCTCTATTTTATTTTAATTTGTGATATGCAAAGTGGGAACATCATATGAGTAATAATGTAAAAATTATTGGCATTTTACTCACATTCAGTGAACTTGTCCAAACCTCCAACCGACAGGGCCTGTATACAATTTTGGTTCCCAAAGAAAAGGGGATTTTAAGTTATTGGATATTTGATCAGATTATAGTTTTAGGTGCCCGACTTTGCATATGATGTTTCATTAGCAAACCTTGAAGTGAAACTCCTTGGCTAACTAAGAGAGATTAGCTATTCTTCTTGAAAACATGCATGTTTTCAAGGGCGCCCACTAAACAAAACTAAATAACCTCATCTTACAACCACCCATGTAGCATAATAAAAGTGTAACCCCTTTGCTTTTTGATATTAGGTTGTGTTTCATGCCGATCGAATTGATCCAAAGTGGTGGTATGTTATACAATTTTTTCCTCGTTTAAAACATATCTTTCAAGATCAAGATGTGGAGGCCGAATCTCTGGATGAGGTGCAAGTACTACCTCAAATCTACTCATTAGAAGAAGACGATGAAGAAAACATTTCGGATGGGACCGATGAAGAGCATGATGAACATCAATTGAAAAAGAAGATGATGAGTCACCTATCAATCATGACACTGCTTCATTGGATCATGATAGTGATATTCATATTCATATGAAACCCCATCTTTTCATTGAGCTTCCATTAAATGTAGACATTGATGAAGCAGCATGTATGGATTTATTACAAGATGGAATAGATTCATGATCTTGACATTGTTTCGCTTAACTATCTTTTTTTTTGCTTGAAACATGGTTCTAAGGGTTTTAATGGATGTTTTTTAAAAACTATATATCATTTTCTTTGTGTATGTGACATGTATGTTTAGAATTCAGCATCCAAAAACTCTCTGGAATTTCATGCAACACAAATGGTAGCATAACTTCGTTTGCTAGTTTTGCTTTTTAGCAAACAAAATCATAGTATAGCAACAAAATTTTGCTTCTAAAAGACTGCTCACAGTAGCAGAATTTCACTGTTAACAACAATGCTCAGTAGGAGCAAAATTTTGTTGCGGAGTAGCAAATGGAGTCCCCAACATCTCGACAAAAAAAGTGCTACTGAAACGCTACTAGAAAATGCTGATGTGCCCCCGTCGTGTTGTAGTGTGCAAACTGAAAAAATAGAGATCCAAACGCGCCCAAAATGCATTTTTATCCTGAAAAATGTTGTCCAACTAACACAGACAAGTGTGGATTTTAAGAAAGGAGTTGATTGAGAAGGCAAAGCAATATGCAGGTGATCAAGCAAAAGAATGGTGGGATGACTTCTTCACATGGAACAAGAATACATACTTGAGAGGTGTCTTAATAACAATTGGGATTTAAACACTACATTTGTATAGCCATCGATAATAACAACAATGGTCCCAGTTCAAGAGACACACATACCTATGGAGATTAAGCAACTACCACATGGTGAATCACAAGAGATGTATTTAGGATCTTGACGCTCCATAGAAAAACAGTTACGATTTCAAGAGATGTGGAATGGTGATGCACAAGACATAAAGGAAGGCATTTAAGTAGTTATTCTAGCACATGGGCATGCTTTACACTACAATAAAATGAGGGTGTAGCAACAAAAATAGCATCATTTTTATAACTAGAAGGGTAGGTAGATGCCGGGCTATTTTCGCTGTTAGAAACACTTCTATTTTTGCTGCAATGAGTTCACTGCTCACAACAGCAGGCGAAAAGCTCTGCACAGCAAAAAACGAGCTACGGCAGACTGGGGCGTCTGCGTACAAGACTCCCCATAGCTCTTTTCTTTTATTAAAACAAAGTCACAGTTTTAGTTTTATGACACAAACATAAACATAAGAAACACATATATTGTGGAGAATGTAATTGAGCCCAAATTTTATTATATTTCACAAAGTGTTAGGCCTTTGGCCATATATACATAAAATGTTTACAATGAAGAGGTATCTAACTAGAATCCTCATTGGATTTTGAGTGATCATCATCATTGTCTTCCTCATCCTCTTAACTTGCTTCTATCACTTCATGCTCATAAAAATCAAGATCCTCCTCTTCATCTTCCCCTTCATCCTACATACATGCCATTAAGTGCAAGGTAAGCAAGGGCATTAAAATACAATTAGACGTAGAAAAAAGAATGGTTTAGGCTCACTTAACTCATATGCTTCAGTCCCTAAAATGAACTCATCCAAGTGTATGTCTCATGTACGCATCCATGCCCACAATTGGGGGCTCTATACCCATAGTCGTACTCCTCCTTTGTTGGATCACGCCCCACAACCTTCCTCTACAAAAAATAATTAAGAAAATATACAATTAGTTAAAGAAAACAATATAGTTCAAAACAAAATGAAAGAGGCGAAGAAATTATTACTTATGAAATGAGCAATAAAGGAGGATTTTCTGCTGGAGGAGCTGAAGTGTGAATCCCCTGGCTTCCATAGTCGGGAAGCACTCGCCGCGCTGCTTGCTATTGAAAAGCATGTGGGTGCTTTCTCACGAAGATGCCTGCGTGTCTCCACTCCTTGGTCGTGCAAATGCTAGGCTTCTCTAAGTTACTATTTGCTGCTCTCTTGATATTTGCTCTCCTATTAGAAAGAAAAAGCTTGATTTGCCTCTTGATCCACTCCTTGGAGAAGAAAAGACCTGCATGTCGAAAAGGGAACTCCGACTTAAGCACATCAATGACATATTGCTTTGAAATCTCATCTTGTGCTTTCCACTTCTTGAAGAAGTTCATGAACTTGAGGTTTTCAAAAGTACATGCATACAGTTCATTACTTTCTTCCCTCGTGCATCCATGAAGATGAGGGCACCATCGGCATCCATGGTGTATGGTAGGGTGCATGGATTGAATAGTGGAATGGGTCTCCTGGTGGCTGGCTCATAACATGTAGATGAAGAGCCCCCCTGTTGGGAAGATGCATCGGGAGACCTGGTGCTGCGTTTGCTAAAGAAAAAGAATCATGTCCCCCTCGCTAGCACGTCTACTAGCCCCCCCAAACTCCCTACTATATCTTTGTCGTCGTGAAGATGGACGTGAGGGAGCGGGGGTGGGTCTAGTCGAGGAAGGTGGTGTGGGGTCATCACAACCATATCGTGATGTTGGGCCTGCACCACCCGGCCCCGCGCCTATCAAAGCCATGGTCTTCCCCAACTGGCCAAGTGGGGTAGATTTCCCCCATGGCATGGACTGACCTGATTGTAAGCCCGCATGTATATAAGATTAAAAAGTAAGACTTATAGAATGCATAAAAGGTTAACTTTGTGTATGTGAAAAGATTTGATGGAACCATACCTCTGCCTGAGTAAATTGAGACCAAGCTTATCACTCATTATCATTCGTTTATAATAGATAGCAGATTTGCCACATCTAGGTCTTGTGAGGGGTCGATCGACATTGCTACTACATACATGCATGAGGCAACAAAATATGATTGCTCTAGCAAAATCCATGCTTAAATCTTAGACAAAAAAGGCTATGCATAAGGCTTATGCAAAGCCTATGCATAAGGCCTATGTATAAGGCCTATGCATAAGGCTATTGAACTAATCCTAATCCCCGGCACCCAAGGGTGCAAAAATAGAAAGAGAATAAGCATAAACAAAGAATGGAAAAGAGGGCTTACCTCTTCTACTACCCGAATCCATATGAGCCACCCGTGGCCTAAACCCTTGGTGGTGTGACCTACAAAAGATTATCATAAATAATCATAAAATTAGTTCATTTTAACATATTATGCAATAGGCCTTATGCATACGGCCTATTATGTAAGCCTATTGACCTAACCCTAAGGCTATGCATAAACCTATTACATAGGGCTTATGTATAAGCCCTATTGCATAAGGCTTATGCAATAGTCTTATGCAATAGTCTTATGCATAAGCCCTACTACATAAGGCTTATGAAATAGGCTATGCATAGGGCTTATGCATAAGGCTATTCCATAAGCCTTATGCATAAACATATTGCATAGGGCTTATGTATAAGCCCTATCCATAAGGCTATGCATAAACCTATTGTATATGGCCATTACATTACCCTACTGCATAAGCCCTATGCATAAGGCTATGCATAAACCTATTTCATAGGGCTTATGCATAAGCCCTATGCATAAACCTATTGCAAGGGCTATGTATAAGGCCTATTGACCTATTGCATAAGGGCTATGAATTAGCCTATTTTGCAAGAGGCCTATTTACCTAACCCTAATCCTTAACCTAAGGGTGCAAAAACACAAAGATAAGAAGCATAAGCCAAAATGAAGAAAGAGGGCTTACCGTATGAGAGGCTATGCCCAAACCCTTGTTCACTTGACTAAACCTACAAAAAAGAAACATAATAAATAAAAAAATTAGTCCTCATCAACACATTAGAACAAGAGCAAAAAGAGGTGAGTATCCTAAACCCTACTCTTAATGCATAAGTGAATGGAAAATTTATTTTATGTTAACACTAGTTTGGTACCAAAACAGGACACTTGAGTGTCCTTTTTTGGGGGTTGCGAAAAAAAATCAAACTCCTAATGTAGGCTTTAAAAACCAAAATGCTTCATTGGGCATGTAGAACATAACCCTATGCTTATGTAAAAAATGCTAAACATATAAAATGCCTTTTTATTTGGAAGTACATAAGCAACAAAGTAGCATATGTCTTGAAAATGAACATTTTTCAGGATTTTTCAGGATTTTTCCAAATATGCAAGCATCATTCTCTCAAAAAAAAAATCCAATGATATCAATAGCATTTTTCCCAAGATATTTTGATAGCATACATCAGTCCAAGGAGGTAGAAGTTCACCAAAAAAATCATTTTCCTTTCCTAGAATTTTTTCCAAAAAAGTTACATAAAATCAGCAAAAGTAACGCGTATTATCAAAACTCAATCACGCCACTAAAACAAATTGTAGCCCTATCAATGAGAATGTTGATTATTGGTTTTCATGCTTGAGATGAGATAAATAAGCCATAATTTGATGTGTATGACACTAACTTAGCCTCCACTTAAGTAGGTTCTTATCGCCTAGTTCTAAAAAAACTGTAAAAAATAAAAATACAAAATTTGATCATCTTTTTTCAAAAACTAATCATAACTATGCTTGCACAAGTAGTCTACACCTATAGTTACAACAAATAATGCACTTACACAGCTTTCCCCTTTGATGAAAATCAAAATTAGGCTCATAATTAGACATTTTACGTATTAAAAACAGGTTGCGCAAAAGGCCATGTATGAGAAGAGGCCCAAAAAGTGGCTCTAAAGTTTTGGAAAATTCAAAACAAAGTAGTATTTACCCTATATAACATGGGTGCACCTCAAGTTTTACATTATTAGCTTGCATATGGAAGGAGAAAAATTCATGCTCCACCTGTATAAAAAACATCATTTCAATATTAGCGAGTCAAAAATTTATCCAATAATTATCGTTTGATGATTCCAAGATTTAGTTTACATCATGGGCTTTTCATCAAGCCAAGTTTCATGATCAAACTATGTCCCTTCTAAAAGTTATGTACAAATTACTACTATTTTGAAAACAGCAAAAATCATGCGTTTTATCAGCATGCGTTTAAGAAAATTAAAATATTGCCTTGCAAAAGCTAAGAAAAGTGCAATTTAAAAAATCTCAATTTTTTTTTGGGTCTTGAGGAACATCTGTGGATGTTAAGCATTTCAAAACTCTTAATAGATTGCCCACAAAAATTCAAGAAAAATGCTAACTTTCAGGACACTTTAGTGTCCTTAGGACACTTTAGTGTCCAATTACAGAACTAGTGTTAAGCCTAAACCCTCGCTCTATGCATAGAATGCTTTGATGGACAGCTCTCCATCAAATATCTCTATTTGGAGCTCTATGCATTAGGCTAGGGTTAGAGCAAGGGAGATGAAGGAGAGAGGAAGTAAGAAAGGGGAAGGAAAGAGAGAGGAAGGAGAAGAAAAGATCACATTGAGCTATGAACAAGCTTTTCATGAAAGCTTGGAATAAGGCAAACATTGAAGCTTTCCATTAAATCCTCGAGAAATTAGAAAAGAGGGATTACCTTGAAGAGGGAGAGTTGATTGATGCAAAAGCCTTGAGAGAAGAGGTGTTGTAGGAGGAATAGTTGGGTTGCAAGCGTAGCCTATGCATGTCCTACACCTATGCATGTGTAGGATAGGGGAAGTAGGTAGCTATTGACACCCATCGGCAGTGGCAACATTTTAGGCGGGAGTCTCAGTTCACAGGTCGCTACTCCAGCAAGAAAAATTTTGCTGCTAGGTTCACTGTTGACCAGCGTATTTTCGCTTCTGAGTAGTAAAAAAATGCTGTTGTGTTCGTTATGCAACAGCAAAACCCTGGGTACATTAGAAGAACTCGGAGCTCATTTTGGGGCCCTGTAAGAAATTCACTATTTTCTTATTTATCTTGCTCTTAAACTATGTAAAATAGTCACAACAGGTCCAAAACCGTCAGTTTGAGGCAATAAATATACTGTTGCTCACAAACAACGAGGTCTTATCATTAAAAGCTTTGAGAAGATACCTTTTTCATAGGTTTGGCTCACACGTATGAACGATTCTTCTGTCAGTATTACGTAACTAATCTCTCTCATTTCGAATTTAAAAATGTTTAGCACCTACTTCAACTCTCAAACAAAACAATATATAGTAAGAAAGAATACATCGCATTGTTGCGAAACATGGCGAAAGGAGAAACCAGTAGGAAACAACTTCATCATTTCCATGTCGACTTGCAACAACACTATGCACCGATATTGAAGCGCCAAAAGAGTTTGCATCTATGCACTGAGCAAAGAGACATGCTGCGGAAAGGAGGTTTGCAGCATATAGACTTGTGGTGTGACAGAGCCATTTATCCAACATGCATCATTAGAAATTCAACACCTCCATTCTCTAATCCAACAACTCTATTGAAGTTTTTAGGCAATGGAGTAAATAGATTGTATGGATACGTCTCAGCTCAATGTGCTAATGCAAAGCAGAAGGGGCTCTGCGTTTTCTGTGTATAGCCGGAGAACGCGAATGCGCCGCCTTGATTGCGGGATCCATGGTGCTCTGGCCTTTGCACTTCATCACCCCACCACTCCGCTGTAATGCCTGTGCTAACTAGCTTCAAAGACTAGCTCGTAACTCAATATACCACAACTTTCATTGATTATTCTTTTTTTTTTTGAAGTGCTCATTTGAGCTTTTTGTATCAGCCAGAAGTTTTAAATATGATTACTAATATAGTGACTTACATGCCTAAACTTATGCTAACTAGGAATGCTTGTTCACACATGTGAACTAGCATAAAAAGCGTAGCATGTTAACATGCTTCTACCCTATAAGGAGTCAAATTTTAGGGGGTCATCTTCATGTTCCAGGCAAAGGTGATTTTCAAGTAGAATGGCAGGTGATCTTAAGACATTGAAGTGTATGTACAATATCAGGAAAGGGGGTAACTCCAAATCTCCTTGCTTGTATTGTAAACAACCAGCCCATGTCTTGGATTTCAAATGGTGGAGAAGAGCACCCAATAGGGACAAGGAAGATCCAAATTTTAAAGCAGTTCTTGATATTCCATTATGCAATGTTCACATTTGCACATTGCATGCATTGTGTAGAATTATTGAGAAACTTGTTTTTCTATATATTTGCTTTGCCTGGAAACTTCGGCCTGAGGTGAAAAGAAAAGAGGCAATACAATCATTGGAAGCGGTATTATCAGAAATTGGTCTACATGGTGGAGATGTTCATATGCTCCACTTCCACATCGATACATCCACATCCACATCCACATTCATACATCCACATCCACACATCCATTTCCACATCCACATTCATACATCCACATTCACATTCATACATCCACATCCATATCCATTCATACATCCACATCCACATTCATACATCCACATTCACATTCATACATCCACATCCATATCCACATCCATGCATCCATTTTCACATCCACATCGATATCCACATCCACATCCATACATCCATTTCCACATCCACATTCATACATCCACATCCACATCTACATCCATACATCTATATCCACATCCACATTCATACATCCACATCCACATCCACATCCATACATCCATTTTCACATCCACATTCATGCATCCACATCCACATCTACATCCATACATCCATATCCACATCCACATTCCATATCTACATTCATACATCCACATCTACATCCATACATCCATATCCACATCCACATCTACATTCATACATCCACATCCATATTCCATTTCCACATCCACATTCATGCATCCATTTTCACATCCACATTCATACATCCACATCCACATCCACATCCACATTCACATTCATACATCCATTTTCACATCCACATTCATACATCCACATCCACATTCACATTCATACATCCACATCCATATCCACATCCATACATCCATTTTCACATCCACATTCATACATCCATTTCCACATCCACATCCATACATCCATTTCCACATCCACATTCATACATCCACATCCACATCCACATCTACATCTACATCCATACATCCACATCCACACTCCATATCATATCCACTTCCACATCCATACATCCACATCCATACATCCACATCCACATTCACATCCGCGTACTTCCCATCTCACCCTTGCACATATCCTCTCATCTCTTTCTCATCTCATTATTCACATTTACATCTATTTCCATTACATCACATCTTATCCTATTTTCATCTTATCACATTCATTCACATCCTATCGCATCCCATACACACATCCATTCTCATCCTATCACAGCCCATACACATCTTATCACATCCCATCACATCTCATACTCATCTTATCGCATCCGACATACATCTTATCACATCTTATTTTCTTCTTATCACATCCATTCACATGCTATTACCATTTAATAGCTTTTTTCTAGATTGATACCGACAATAGGTCTTTTTCTAAATTTCTACCAATTGCTTGGCCTAAGTAAAGATTCTTTTTCGGACAACTATTTTCGTATTCCTTCTCAATTCCTTATATTCAATATTCTTCTTTTGAATAAAAGAATTCATGGGATTTGTAGAAATCAATTCTACCCATATTTCTACTTTTAGTAAATAATCATAAATCGATTTATACTAGAAATTCCTCTCCTTCTCATTTAAATTTCTTGGATCCCAATTACCATGGGAATTCCTCTTTTTGCATTTAATTATTTACATTCCAATGTCATGGGAATTCCTCTTTTCCAATTATTTCTCATAAAATAAATTTATCTAAATTAAAATATCCATTACTTCGATATGCTAGAAATTTCTCTTTGCCCATCTAAATGATGGAATTCCAAATGTCATAAGAATTCCTCTTTTGACATTTAAATATTTCTCATAGATAAATAAATTTATCTAAAAATTTATCTTTGAATTTAAATAAATTATCCCATAATTCCAATATACTAGGAATTTCTCTTTTCCCATCCAATTGATGGAATTCCAAATGTAATAGGAATTCCTCTTTTATCAAATAAACTTATCTATGCAAAAAGATAAATTAAACTAAATTTTCTCTTAAAAATTAAATAAAAATCTTCATTAATTCCTTTGCACTAGGAGTTATACTTTCCTTATTTAAATATTTGAATTTCAATATGGTGGAAATTCCTCTTTCATCATAAAAATTTATCTATACAAAAAGATAAATTTAACTAAAACCTTTCTTTAAATTTTACATAAAATATACATTATATTAGTATTCCAATTTTTTCTCTTAATTCTTTGGAATACATGGATTTCCATTATCATGGGGATTACTCTTTTAAAATAAAAATAAATTACTAGAATTCTTTTTTTCGTAATTTATTAATTAAGCATAAACATAAAAATTAATTTCTCCATGATTTCAATGAGAATCATTCAATTAATCTAGGATGATAATTCCTAGAATATGGTAGGAAGTCTTGTTTTTATATTATGAATGAAAGTGTTTTATGTGTTTATTTTACAAAAATTTTGCCATAGCTCTGCTGCTATTACTGATAATTCACAATTTAATTGAGAGAATAAAGTTTAATATGATTAATATGATTAGAATGACCACTAATTGGATCATTATCCAATTATGGATTGATTAATAATTTCTCTATGAAATGAATATCATATAAGTATTAAAAAGCCATTATTTTGGCCTCCAATTAAACAAGCATAAAAATTACTTTTGGATTAGAGAAATGCTTCATGAGAAGCTTCATTTGGATTGAGAATAGGTCATAGGAATGACCTTTCTTTGGGGGAGAGAGAGAAATGCTTAAAAACCATTAAAATTGAGCATAAATAAAAATTTATGTGTTTCTTTATTACAATACATCAAAGAACTTCAATAGTATTCAAAAGCCATTCAAATTAAGCTTCTCAAGCTTGAGAGAGGTTGAGAAGAGAGAAACATTTAGAAATTATAGAAAAAAGATCATAATCCACTCTTTACCTTCTAAATTGATTGATTCTTTGATCACGGTAGAGGCCCCCAACCAATCAATTGGTCTGGTATGTTGATGGAATCACCAAGGAAGATTGAAGAGAGAGGGAAGCTCCAATTTCTTCAATTTAGAGAGGATTTTTAGAGGATAGTAAAAATAATCATTATTTCAGCATAATACTGGCATAGTATATTTCTCATATTTTTTTACAAAGGCTAAGGATCTATTCATAGGTGAGGGAGGCCTCTAACCAAGTCCAACTAATTTCTAGGATTTTAGAGGTTTAGTTTGGTTGAATTTGGACGAGATTTGGACCTAGTTTGGTTCCCTTTTGATTTGGTTTGATCCAAGAGAGAGGAGAGATAAAAATATCACAATATTTTTGAGTTTAAAACTCCACCACACATGTGAAATATCAGAATATTTTTTGTTTCAGGGGAACCCATTTTAGATACTAGGAGGATTTTTATATTCAAAAATATCTCAATTTTGGACTACCTCCCTCTAGACATTTTCTCTCTCTAGGTTAAAACAGTGTAAAACAGAATCTTTCTTTTTTTCAGAGAGGGGAAGAATTATAAGATCAGAAAGGGAGGTTCTTACTCCTGTATACCTCAAAAGCTGGGGGGAAGGAATCTTACATCCTACCCCACTTAAAAAACGCGAGATGTACTCATCTCGCAAAGTAGAGGACAACTCTTTCCCTTAAGATCCAACTTATTCTGGGGTTCCTTATATTCTGGTCAACCCAACAGAATCTTGGGATAAATATCCCTTATATAGAACTCATCATTAAATAACAATTCATTCAGATCATATCATTCATATCTTTAACACAATAATGGTCCATTAGACCGAAAAATTTCTTTCTGAACATTCCTCCACGGGAATTTCAGTCAAGCAAGTTCTCAATTCGTCATCCCTTAACTTGATCCACCGGGTCAAGTGTTAACACTAGTTTGGTACAAAAAAAGGACACTTAAGTGTCCTTTTTTGGGGGTTGCGAAAAAATCAAACTCCTAATGTAGGCTTTAAAAACCAAAATGCTTCATTGGGCATGTAGAACATAACCCTATGCTTATGTAAAAAATGCTAAACATATAAAATGCCTTTTTATTTGGAAGTACATAAGCAACAAAGTAGCTTATGTCTTGAAAATGAACATTTTTCAGGATTTTTCCAAATATGCAAGCATCATTCTCTCAAAAAAAAATCCAATGATATCAATACAATTTTTCCCAAGATATTTTGATAGCATACATCAGTCCAAGGAGGTAGAAGTTCACCAAAAAAATCATTTTCCTTTCCTAGAATTTTTTTCAAAAAAGTTGCATAAAATCAGCAAAAGTAACGCGTATTATCAAAACTCAATCACGCCACTAAAAAATAATGTAGCCCTATCAATGATAATGTTGATTATTGGTTTTCATGCTTGAGATGAGATAAATAAGCCATAATTTGATGTGTATGACACTAACTTAGCCTCCACTTAAGTAGGTTCTTATCGCCTAGTTCTAAAAAAATTGTAAAAAATAAAAATGTAAAATTTGATCATCTTTTATCAAAAACTAATCATAACTATGCTTGCACAAGTAGTCTACACCTATAGTTACAACAAATAATGCACTTACACAGCTTTCCCCTTTGATGAAAATCAAAATTAGGCTCATAATTAGACATTTTATGTATTAAAAACAGGTTGCGCAAAAGGCCATGTATGAGAAGAGGCCCAAAAAGTGGCTCTAAAGTTTTGAAAAATTCAAAACAAAGTAGTATTTACCCTATATAACATGGGTGCACCTCAAGTTTTACGTTATTAGCTTGCATATGGAAGGAGAAAAATTCATGCTCCACCTGTATAAAAAATGTCATTTCAATATTAGCGAGTCAAAAATTTATCCAATAATTCTCGTTTGATGATTCCAGGATTTAGTTTACATCATGGGCTTTCCATCAAGCCAAGTTTCATGATCAAACTATGTCCCTTCTAAAAGTTATGTCCAAATTACTACTATTTTGAAAACAGCAAAATCGTGCGTTTTATCAGCATGTGTCTAAGAAAATTAAAATATTGCCTTGCAAAAGCTAAGAAAAGTGCAATTAAAAAAATCTCAAGGATTTTTTGGGTCTTAAGGAACATCTGTGGATGTTAAGCATTTCAAAACTCTTAATAGATTGCCCACAAAAATTCAAGAAAAATGCTAACTTTTCAGGACACTTTAGTGTCTCATGACACTTAAGTGTCCAATTACAGAACTAGTGTTAACAGTAGCAATCTGACAGCATGAACATTATCACAGGGACTTGTCCTATTCATCCTCATTGTGGTTTTTGCTCAGCTTAACACTTTTTAACCAAAATTCAGGAATCATCTTTTTCCAATCAGAATCCAAATCAACTCATCAATTCTCAACCAGAATTTTAAAATCATATCAACCACATTCGAATTCATCATCTGGATAGCATTTTCGCTTATAATTTCAAGGTCTTAGATTTTCTCGTATATACTGCCAGTAAAGAGCTGCAGTTATACCCTTGGTATATACAGGTAGTCACGGTCCTTGGAATTATAAGGTAAATACTATCATGTCTAGGCCTCAAGCAAGTCAGGGATTCCATACAATTGTGGTACTTCCATCTAAAGACCCAATTACCAACTTATGAATTTCAGTCTGAATACGAATTTGTATGAATCTCATCACACAATTCCAACCTTTTACTGTTACTTCATAAATTTTTGACATTTTTGGCTTCTCAGTTGATCCTCATTAGCCAATTTGCTCTAATACCAGCAGCAGCTGAAAGATCCCTGCCCCCTCCACGCAACGGATTCGGGGTTGCTAGCAATGGAAGTTGCACTCCTTGCACGGTGCAAGGTCCTCTCACTCGGGGCCTCGCCCACATGGATATACAAACAGGAGACTAATCCCTCGGTTCTTTCAAAACTTTTGCATCGAAAATTATGTAAATTAATCTAAAATAGGAGATTAATTAGAATCTTAATTATGGTCTCCTCTTTTAAGGTAAAATTAAGCAAAGAGTCAAAATTCTCCAATTGATGAAAAAATTGATGTGATTAGGTGTTTTGATGTATCTAGATACTCTCAAAACACTCAAAAACACCAATTTCAACTACTCATATGATCAATTTAGACCCCAATTAACACATTTTCTAATTTTTTGGCCTCTTGAACAAGATTAATCACCCTTAATGACAAAAACCAGTCCATAAAGAGAAATTAGTTAAATTCAAGGGTTTTTTTATAGTTTTAAGAAATTTTTTGAGAGATTAAGTTACTCCTAATGCTTACTAACACTCTAATCCAAACAATTTAAAAAATAAATACACAATTAAACTAAAATGAATGATCTTAGTTTTATGTTTAACACTAAAGAGAGCTAACATTCACTAAAAATTGCATTCTATTGCATTGTTTGATGCAATGGATGCAAACTAAGCCTAATACAAACTATGCGCAAGCCCTAAGAACATGAAAAACCAAAAAAAATAACAAATTAATATAAAAATTAAGCAAAAAGTATTATTTTCCAAAAACAAAAAAGAGAGCTATTCTACACCAAATCTCAGACAAATCATAATCAAATCCACTTCTTTTTCATGGGAAACCATTAATAAAGATAATGGGCAATGGGTTATGCGTAGATTAGAGGCAAAACGATAGAAAAAGCCAAGGAATGGCTCCCCGATAGCGACGCCAAAAATGTTATGGCTCACCCTAACCCTCCTTGAAACACATCCAAAAAGAGAGTACCTGGTAAACTGCAACTGTCCGCCCATAAGGATCTTTCCAATGGCCGAGCTCATAACCCTTTAGGTCCCCAAGCTCTACAACTCCTTGAGAAGCAATTCCACCGTGCCTCCCGTGAGCATTGCCACACCGCCGCGTTGCACTACTACATGTACTCGTCTCTCCTCTCACCTCACTTCACTCACACACACTCACTAGCATACATTAGGGAGAGAGATTAGCAAGAGGATTAGCAAGAGCAAGACTCAATTACACAATGGGAGAGCATGTTGTATTATGAGAGATATTCACTTATATACATGGCCATAAGTGTTTACATTCACTTAAACTATGGCTGACCGGGCACTTTAGGCTCATAAGAGGCCTAATGCAATTACAATGACTATTCTCTTAATATATCCATGAAGTACATTACTTAGGACTTCATCCTTGCTTGCTACCACACGCTCTTAAATACTTAGGACTTCATCCTTGCTTGCTACCACACGCTCTTAAACGGCAATTGTCATAAATATTCCGTCACACCATTACGGGCGCCTGTCTAGGTTGTAGTTTTGGACACTATTGCTTCATATCTTGAATGTATGACCCTTTGGTGTATCTATCGTGACTCCTTGATGTAAGATAATGGCGGTAACTCTTCTTAACCCTAGAATTGGGTTAACAAATGCACAGTTAGAGAAATTATTTTTTGAGATTCTTCATCTGCATGGATACTTATAGCTTTAGAAATCCAAAATAGATGGCTTAATACTCAACATGTCGGGGGCATAGCGCGTTTATTTTGTTGAGATGTCGAGGATTCCATTTGCTGCTGCGCAACAAAATATTATTGCTCAGTAGCGAAATTTCGATGCTGGAGCAGCTCTTCTAGTAGTGAAATTTTGCTACTTCACAACGCTTATAGCAGCAAAATTTCATTGCTAGGGGGGGCAGAGCCTATAGCAATAAAATTTCATTGCTATACTGTAATTTTGCTGATGTACAGTGAAAATAGCAGTGAAATTATAGTGATATTTTCACTACATGAAATTCTAGAGAGTTATTGGATGCTAAATTTTAAAAATACATGTCACAAACACATAGAAAATGATGTATAGTTTTTAAAAAACATCCATTAGAACCCTTGGAGCCATGTTTCGAGCAAAAAAAAAAATGGTTGAAAAGTTTAAGGAAGCAAAAAAATGTCAAGATTATGAATCTATCCCATCTTGATAAATCCATATGTGTTGCTTCATCAATGTCTATATTTAATGGAAGCACAATGAAAAGATGGGGTTCCATATCAATATCACTTTCATGGTCCAATGAAGCATAGTCATGATTAATAGGTGACTCATCATCTTCTTTGGATTGATGTTCCTCATGCTCTTGATCACCCCTCTCCAAAATGTTTTCTTCATCGTCTTCTTCTAATGAGTTGTTTTGAGGTAGTAAAAAGGTTATAGATGCTATAATCTTACCACACGTGAGATGCGAGTAAGTAGAGATGTTGTCTTCGATGAGATGAGTAGCTAGTATGCACCAGTATAGTGAAGGCAACAGAAGATACAGATGTAAGAAGTGGTGATGTTGCACCACATGTAGAGTAGCAATCACAAGTGCTAAGTGGACTTGGGGAGTCCTCAAGCAGTGGATCTAATGTTAGCCTGTGGTTAGGCATGTTGAGAAATGATGGAGGTACACATGTATCACGGAAAGGGAAGGAAAAGGTAGATCAACCTTTTGTACCTAATCTGTCAGCAGCAGGTCACTCATATGTGAATGGTGACTCTAGTGCCTCTAATGAGCAGAGCCTTGATGAGGAGCTTGGTATTCTCTTGGTGTAAGGAGAACCAAGGCTGTTTTGAGGGACACCTAGCAGTGATCCAGGTGTACGTAGGTCTACGAGGGTTAGATACCTTGTTGACAGGTTGAGATATGATGGATATACAGCCCATCATTATGCTTACATGGTAAAAGCAATATAGGAGGTTGAGCCTACTTTCTTTGAGCAGGCAATTGGAAATAAGAAATGGGAAGATGCCATGGATGAGGAGATGGCAACATTGGATGCAAATGCAACATGGGAGTTAGTGCCTTTGCCTAAGGAAAAGAATGCTTTCTTGCATGGTGATTTGCAAGAAGAAGTGTACATGATGCAGCCACCAGGTTATGAGAGTGATGCACATCCAGATTTTGTGTACAAGTTATGCAAAGCCTTGTATGGCTTGAAGCAGGCACCCAAAGCATGGTCAAACAAGATCGGGGAGTATCTTGTTACCATTGGATTTCAGATATCCATCAATGCAGATTTTTCACTATATGTGAAAAAGACAGATAGAGGAATCATGCTATTAGTCATCTATGTGGATGACTTGATTATCACTAGTAATAGTGATGCAGACATACATGATGTCAGGATGCTTTTGAAGCAGAAGTTTGAGATGAAGGATTTGGGTGAGCTGTGGTATTTCTTGGGCATAGAGGTGGTGAGATTACCTCATGGAATTTTGCTATTGAAGAGGCAATATGACTTGGACATGTTCTCCAAGTATGGTGTGAGCTTTTGGAGGATCCCACTACATACAGGTGCATAGTGGGTAGTTTGATCTACATGACCATTACAAGGCCAAACTTGAGCTATGCTATTGGACTTGTGAGTCAGTTTATGCAGGCCCCTTGGAAGCCACACTTGGATGCGGCTAGACGGATCCTTAGGTACATAAAGTCCACATTTGATTATGGACTTTTCTATGAGGTTGGTACAGAGATACAATTGCATGGGTGCACAGATGTTGATTGGGCTGGTAGCATTGGGAGTGGTGCTGTAAGTTGGCGTAGTAAGAAGCACCCAAGAGTTGCCTTGTCGAGTACAGAGGCGGAGTATAGGGGTGCTTCTATGGTAGCTTGTGAGGTATCTTGGTTTCAGAAGCTACCTAGTGACACAGGAGAGCCCGTGGATAGGGCAGTTGTCATATATTGTGACAACATGAGCAGCATACAACTGGCCAGTAATCCATAATATCATGCTAGAACAAAGCACATTGAGGTGCATTATCACTTTGTGAGGGAGAAGGTTCTAGCAAGAGATGTAGATATGGTATATGTTAGCACAGAGGATCAGGTGGCTGACATCTTCACCAAGGCATTGGGCACAGAGAAGCTCCATAGGTTTAGGAGCTTACTTGGAGTGGAGTGTGTGGAGTTGAGCTCGAGGGGGAGTGTTGAGATATTGAGCTCAACTAGTGCTAAAGGCGGACATTGATGACCCGACTGGGTGATAGCTTCTGCATCTACACCTTTGGCATGGTTGGTGAGATTATGGGTGATATGCGGCCAGTGGGATGACAGGTTGTGTGACAGTTATTTTGGATTACTATAGACTGGCATAGCTATAGCGCCAGCTCATTTAGTTGGGTTCACATTATGGACCTTCCTTTGTATGTTGTAGTAGTTAAGTACTAACCCATATAGTGTGTACTCTTATCTTTATGTTATGTTGGTTGAGTAGAGAAGAAGAAGATAGAAGAAAATTCAGTTATCCATCTCTCTCTTGTGTCTTGCTCTCTCTTGTGTGTGTGTGTTTGCTTGCTAGGGCTTGAAGCTCTCCCTCTCCCCCACATTCTCTTTACCATCCACTCTAGATTACCTTAATCATGTGTCATTATTAGGTTATTAGATAAACCCTAATATCCATAGCTATGTGTAGGAGATATCATGAATGTTAACCGTAGTTACATCCATAAAAGAGGGTGGTTAGAATACACTATCGTCTCAATGTTATCATCTCTTTCCATTGATTAAGCTTTAGGCTCCAATTAAACACTCTTCTCATTCTACTTTCTTAAATCAAACAATTTATCCTTGCAATAGGAGTGTGAGACAAGGGGGGTTGAGAGGGTCTACAGAAAGAATAGAGAAGGACGGGGAGGGACTAGTAAATGGAGAGAGAGGAAGGAGAGCGAGAGAGGGCTAAGAGAATAACAGAGGGAGAGAGTGAGGGAGAAATTTGGGAGATAAGGAGAGCGAGAGAGAGTCAAGAAAGGCTTGGCAAGGATAAAAGGGTGAGTAACATTGTGAGGAGCAAGTTGACATGGGGTGAGTGAGGGAGAGAGAGAGAGAGAGAGAGAGAGAGAGAGAGAGAGAGAGGCTATCACGAGGGAGTGAGAGAGGGTAAAGAAGTTGACAGGGGGTGAGCACCGAAGAGAAAGGGGTTGTCGTGCTCGCGAGGGAGTGAGAGAGAGTGAGAGAGAGTCACAGAAGGGGGAGGGCATTATAGGGAAGGGGGTGTGCGAGGGTTGTGCTCACTCTGTGAGAGGCAATGATTTTATATTCACGTGATCACAACTTTTTTTTTGTTAATAACATGTGTTAACATGTTATTAACATGTTCACATGTTACCGTTCACAAAATAAACAGGTCACTCGCCATTTTGGAACCCCTGAAAAGCTTGGCTACACATGGAAACTAGCTAGTCACATGTTCTTATGTTACCATCTTCACATAACAGTAGGTCAACAGCCACCTAAAAATATCTTAAAGTCCTGGAGAAGATAGTTTTTTTAGGTCCTTGTGGAAGCTTTGTGAATATAGCATGTGATCACAAGATTTTTTTGTGAACACGAGGTTTTGTTAACGTGATCACGAAATTGTGAAGACGTTAATGAAATCCCTGGTGAGAGGAGAGGGAGAGTCTGTTTTCTATTGAGAGGAGAAGGAGTTTTATAAGAGTAGGAGGGTATGGGGTTGCTATGTGCGCATGATTGAGAGGAAGGAGAAGTGAATGGCCTGGTGGCCGGTGGAAAGAAGACAAATGGAAGATGAACATTGCACAACTAGCCACCAGTGGGAGAAGAGACAAATGAGAGAAAGAAAAAGTTGTCCAGCATGGGTGGTTGAGAAAAATGATCGAGCTTTATCCTCATCCATTTAAAAAAAACTATATATATCTATAAATGTGTAGAGAAGGGGAGGTTCACATGCGCAAGCCAAAAATTTGAGGATTTTACACTCCATGACCTAGATACCTCTTATCATTTATTTCCCTTCCTTTGTCTCCGCCATCTCCTTTCTTCCAAGATCTTCCACAAGCATAGTGCTTACTTTCACAAGAATAGTGCTTTGAATAATAGGTATGTATCTCTTCCCCTCTATGTTTTTAAAAAGGTATATATTTTCTATGTTCTTCTCCATTCCTCCTCTCAGACCCTCTCTCTCTATTGATGTAACATTACTCTATTACTCTCACTTCTCTATTTCTCTCACTATTCTTGTCCTTCTATTTTTAAGCCCCTCTCTTATGATCATCAAACATGCATCTATCTAGTGAGGTTAAATATGCCATATGAAACAAATCAAAAGATAGGGTTAGGAATATTCTTGTTTCTTCTCTTCTTCTTATTCACACACTTATTTTTCTCACTTCTCCTCCTCTTTAATAAGATTAGGACTCTTTTTTTTCCTACTCAGATCTTTTAACCTAACTTTATTAGATGCTATATTAGCTTTATTCTATATGATAGGTTTGTTTTGTGTGTTGTGAAGGTTCTCGAAAGCTCATATCTTGAGGTAAGCTCTAATACTTACCACTACTTTTGTTATTTGTTTTTTCTTATTGACATGCACTCACTTGCCCATAAGAATGATTATTATTTCTTGGCATAAGGAAAGAGAGCGCTTTTATGCATGAGCTATGCATAAAAGAGAGGTCTTCTAAGCTCTCTTATGCATAATGAGAGCTATGCATGAGCTCTCTTGCATAACGTCTTATGAACTATGCATGAGATCTCATGATATATATTTCATAAAGAGAGCTCTCTTGCATAACCTCTCATGAGGTCTATACATGAGCTCCTATAACCTCAACCTGGGCTATGCATAAGCTCTTATTTGTATGAGCTATGCATGAGTTCTTATTTTTATGAGCTATGCATGATCTCTCATTAGCTATGCATGAGCTCTCTTATTTGCATGAGCTATACATGAGCTCTTAATAAGAGGTATGTATAAGAGAGCTCTTATGATCTCTCTTATGCATAAAGAGGGCTATGCATAAGCTCTTATTTGTATGAGCTATGCACGAGTCACTTAAAAACTATGCATGAGCTCTTAAGATCTATACATGATCTATCATTAGCTTTGCATGAGCTCTCTTGCATAATCTCTCATGAGTTATGGAGGCCCCATCTATCATTAGCTTTGCATGAGCTCTCTTGAATAATCTCTTATAAGTCATGCACGAGCTCTCATGTATGGAGGCCCTTCTTGGCAAGCATGGGGTAAGTAGGTCCTAAACCTTTAACCTCTTTCTTTTTCTATTTTTTTTCATTTACGTTAATTTTTGTGTGATTAGGTTCATGTTACTATGAACCATGTCCATGTACAATCGAGAAGTAATGAAAATATCCAATCTCAAAACAATATAAATGTGAGGGCATAGAATGAAGCTACAAGGGGTGACAACAATCAAAATGTGTGAGAGCGAATTTGTAGATATTGATCATTAGTATTGATATTATTATCTCCCACTTTGTAACTCATCACGTAGTAATTTTGGATAATATTATATTTTTATTAGTGTTTTATGTTTTTATGTTTTTTTTGTTCTATGAGGAAAAATTTAGACTCAAAATGGGCCCTTTAAGGATTTCTACACCTTCTCTCTCTACTAAAATGGGCACATGGTGAAATTTTTACAAATCAACTCATCATCGAATTTAGGGACTTCTTGAATATGATAATTTTTCCATCATGCTATATATCATTGGAAAGGTCTCGAAGAGTAGATTCCAAATGTCCAAACTCCACTCACTTCTAAGTTGATTTGGAAATTTTACCATGCACCTATTTTTTGTACAGAGAGAATGTGTAGCAATCCTTAAAGGGCCCAATTTGAGTCCAAATTTTCCCTAATGTATGTTCATTCTATGTTTATGCTTATGTTACGTGATTCTATGTTTATGTTTTTTTGTTATATGTTACATGATCTTCTAGTTATCTTATGCATCCTCTACTCTCACTCACCATACACTCTTTACGGCATCCTCACTTTTTAGGTAGATCTTTAGGTAAGCTCCAATCCTAAACCTAATGTTTTTGTTTATACTTCTATTTTTTTAATGTTCATTACATAGAAAAAAATAAAGGAGTATAATGGGGAATAAACATCTCCCACATTTGTTTCCTATTTTTTTCTTGTAGTCTATAGCGTGGCTATATATGAGACTACACATGTGGATATACATGAGGCTATGAATGCATCGATACACATGGCTGTGTGTGGGGCTATACATGAGACTATGCACGCAGCTATACACAAGGCTATACATGTGGCTATAGCAGTGCTCTCGTAGTGTCTAAAATTTTTAATTATTATATTTCATTTGTTCTTTCGTGGCTCTAGGCATGTTCTCTTATAGTGTAGGAGCATGTGGAATTTCCTTAATGCAAGTGGAGTAGTATGGAGCTTATGGATGCGCAAGGTGTATGTAGACATATATATAAATATATATAGATATATATATAATATGTATATATATATATACATATAAATTTACTCTTCATGATGGCCCAAATGCCTTTGTGATTAGCATTAATCCATGAGGGTCTAAATACCTTTGTGCACTTCTTTCACTTATCTTTCATGTGTGAAACATGAGTGGGCTAATTTTAGATGCTTTTGGTTTGAATTTGCAAGTCATTTCAACATCCTTTGAGAATCATCATATATGAACTACTAAGACCATACATCTCATGATTTATCATGAACTACTTAGACCATACATCTCCAGGACTACTCACACCATACGTCGAGCATGATTTATCATTTATCATGATTAGTTTATTCATTTGAATATTAAGCTTCAAGCGTTTGGATCCTAGGTTTCTTATCTATAGCTTGATGGAAAAATTTGTGGCTTTGGACGAGCTTTAGACCATGATTGGTTTCTTGTGTGCTTCTTTAATGAGCAGCATAACTTGACTATGGGTTGTATGGATGGTTTTTGAATCCATGCTAGGAAGACATCTTGCATGTCTAGTTTTGGGTTTTAATGTCTCTCATACTTTCTCTTGTTTTATTTTACTTTTTAACTATTTCATTATTTTTACAATCCATGTCATGTGCACATATCTTTATCTTGTTGATAAACACGGATCCAGCTCGTCTAATGAGAAGCATCTACCTAATCAGATTCTAATCCTTCTCTAATGACAATACAATTAACATGAATAATCTAAGGTGAATAATACCTAAGTGAAGTCATGATGTGATGAGTATGTGTAATAGACTCAAGCATAATTAGGTTACAAGATTAAGACTTATACTTATAAAAAGGCTTGAGATGTGTGCAAGTGATATCTTTCATTGATTGAAATGGCCCCCTTTTATATGAGGAGGCACATCCTTCGACTTGTACATCAATGTGGGATAAATACCTTTGCTCATGTAGCTTCATACTAGGCTTTGTACTTTCTTGGCTTACTCAACTCACTCCCTATCTCTTCCTTGTGTTTTTTGGCACCACATTTCTTAACACCCCCCCTTGGTGCCAAATCTTTGGGCTACTCAAGGTAGTCAGCTGTGAGGTCTTACAACATATTTTCACCCCTCCCTTGATGGTGACTTGACCTATCTTTGCGGCCTAGAGGTTATCTCTAAGAGTCAGGTCCCCCCCTTGATAGAGACTTGACCTATCTTTGAGGTCTAGAGGTATCTTATAAGAGTAGGGTCACAACACTCATTACCTCCCCTGGGCGCTCAATTGGCTACTCTCAACTGGCTACTCTCAGGTGGTGGGTAGATACACATAACAAATAAGATAAAATGATAAGATAGGTGTCTACTCATATGGTGACCCTTGTTTTACAACAGATGGCTAGGGTAGTGTTGGTAGCTTCTTGTTGGTCATGTTGATGTTGATATCATGGTAGCCTCTTCATTGCTATGACCTTGATGCCACTTCTTGTTCTTCTTGTTGATGATGTTTCCTTAGTCATTTTGTTGATTTCTTATTGGCTCTTGATCTTTGCTCTTTGGCTTGACTCTTCGCTCTTTGACAACTTCTTTGGTGTGAGCATCATTCTTCTTGTTGCCACATCGTTCTTCTTTCGTTCTTCTCTTTCACACAAACATATCTTAGCGTGCTCATTCGGCCGCTCTTTACAATGATTTTTGCCTCATGGTTTAACACTAAAGACTTCGTGTAACTTTTGTTTAATGAAACAGTTTTGATGATGATCCAACGATTAAATAGAGCATTGATGCCCATAAAGGAGTGCAATTTTATCTTGGCTTTGCAAAGTGTGTGAACACTTCTTACAAAATATATTTTACACCCAACTTTAGAGATTTTGTGCTGTTGCTTTTTCTAATTTTGTTTTGAAAAAATAAGAACCTTATCTTTAACTTATCTTTAATTTGACGGTCGTTTGATTGCTGCTGCAGGTTGCCGTGTGGATCTCTTGCACGCTGATGCCTGGTTGCTAGCAGGTTGCTGTGGGGACAGTGGAGATCTCTCTCACAGCTGCGCGCTGATGCAGTCGCAGCTTTATCGCAGGTACAACACTCCTTCAGCTCTTCAACAGTAGACGAAAAACCTTTCGGGCTAGATTGGTCCGCTACTTCACAGGCAACTTCTGCCTCGCCTGCACTGATAGACTCAGAGCCAACATATCTTATCGCTGGCCTCTAATCAGTTCAAATGTGTGCGCAGCCTTTCGTTTCCTCTCCTATTGGAAGTGTGAGATTCTTTCCTTGTGTGCTTTTTTGTGTCCTCTTGCTATGTGATGGCACTGCTGTCTACTAGCTGCTGGTTGTTCTTCTTGGTAGCAACTCTGCTGTAGCATCCACCTTTTTTTAAGCTGCTCTTGCTAGCTTCCTCACCCACGTTACTATTGTGTGCGGGTTGCACCTTGAGCTCTATTTTGCCTTTCCTGCAGAAATTCACCATAACTTCCTTTTCATTGAGCTACTCAAGTTGAGGATTAAGCTCTTAATAAGCTTCAAGCTCAATGCTTCTCTCACAATGAGAGTTCCTATTATATGAAATAGACTTGTGAAGAATTAAGAAGTGAATGGTGAGGGCTATGGGAGAAGATTAGTGAGCAATTAGGGAAGTAGTGTAAGATTTCTTCCCCCAACTTTTGAGGTATACAGAAGTAAGAACCTCCCTTTCTGATCTTATAATTATTCCCCTCTCTGAAATAAAAGAAAGATTCTATTTTACCCTGTTTTGACTTAGAGAGAGAAAATGTCTAGAGGGAGGTAGTCCAAAACTGAGATATTTTTGGATATAAAAATCTTCCTAGTGTCTAAAATGGGTTCCCCTGAAACAAAAATTCAAAAAGAACTTTTCAATGTGCAATTGGAATTAATTGGAAATAGGTATAAAGGACCTTAGCCTAAGGGTCTAGATTTTCATAAATTTATAGATTATGGTCGAATTAAGGTTTCTATGGACCAATAAGATCAATCCATGTGTGGGGAAGAGATAAATCCAATTTGTAAAAGAAAGATACCCAAAAATGAGTAAATGCCCACATAAGATGAAGAGTTGACTATGTACAAGGTTTATTAGTAAAAAACTATGAGTATTACTAAAAAAATGAGATATTTTGGGTATAATGATTCATTTTTGACACATGTATAAGGAAAAGGGGTCCCTTCAAGGAGACGCCTATTTCACATGTGTGGTGGAGTTTTAAACTCAAAAATATTGTGATATTTTTATCTCCTCTCTCTTGGATCAAACCAAATCAAAAGGGAACCAAACTAGGTTCAAATCTTATCCTAATTCAACCAAACTAGGTTCAAATCTTGTCCTAATTCAACCAAATTAAACCTCAAAAATTCTAGAAATTAGTTAGACTTGGTTAGAGACCTCCCTCACCTATAAATAGATCCTTAGCCTTTGTAAAAAAATATGAGAAATATACTATGCCAGTATTATGCTGAAATAATGATAATTTTTACTATCCTCTAAAAATCCTCTCCAAATGGAAGGAATTGGAGCTTCCCTCTCTCTTTAATCTTCCTTGGTGACTCCATCAACACACCAAACCAATTGATTGGTTGGGGGCCTCTATTGTGATCAAAGAATCAAGTAATTTGGAAGGTAAAGAGTGGATTATAATCTTTTTTCCATAATTTCTAAATGTCTCTCTCTTTTTAACCGCTCTCAAGCTTGAGAAGCTTAATTTGAATCGCTTTTGAATACTATTGAAGTTCTTTGATGTATTGTAATAAAGAAACACATAAATTTTTATTTATGCTTAATTTTAATGGTTTTTAAGCATTTCTCTCTCTCCCCCAAAGAATGGTCATTCCTATGATCTATTCTCAATCCAAATGAAGCTTCTCATGAAGCATTTCTCTAATCCAAAAGTAATTTTTATGCTTGTTTAATTGAAGGCCAAAATAATAGCTTTTTAATACTTTTATGATATTTATTTCATAGAGAAATCATGAATCAATCCATAATTGGACAATGATCCAATTAGTGGTCATTCTAATCATACTAATCATATTAAACTTCATTCTAATCATATTAATCATAATGGCTTGTTAATACTTTTATGATATTTATTTCATAGAGAAATCATGAATCAATCCATAATTGGATAATGATCCAATTAGTGGTCATTCTAATCATACTAATCATATTAAACTTCATTCTCTCAATTAAATTGAGAATTATCAGTAATAGCAACGGAGCTATGATAAATTTTTTGTAAAATAAACACATAAAATATTTTCATTCATAATATAAAAAGAGGACTTCCTACCATATTCTAGGAATTATCATCCTAGATTAATTGAATGATTCTCATTGAAATCATGGAGAAATTAATTTTTATGTTTATGCTTAATTAATAAATTTAAAAAAAAGAATTCTAGTAATTTATTTTTATGTTAAAAGAGTAATCCCCATGATAATAGAAATCCATGTATTCCAAAGAATTAAGAGAAAAAATTAGAATACTAATATAATGTATATTTTATGTAAAAATTAAAGAAAGGTTTTAGTTAAATTTATCTTTTTGTATAGATAATTTTTATGATGAAAGAGAAATTTCCACCATATTAAAATTCAAATATTTAAATAAGAAAAGTATAATTCCTAGTGCAAAGAAATTAATGAAGATTTTTATTTAATTTTCAAGAGAATATTTAGTTAAATTTATCTATTTGCATAGATAAGTTTATTTGATAAAAGAGAAATTCCTATTACATTTGGAATTCCATCAATTGGATGGCAAAGAGAAATTCCTAGTATATTGGAATTATGGGATAATTTATTTAAATTTTTAGATAAATTTATTTATCTATGAAAAATATTTAAATATCAAAAGAGGAATTCTTATGACATTTGGAATTCCATCATTTAGATGGGCAAAGAGAAATTTTTAGCATATCGAAGTAATGGAAATTCTAATTTAGATAAATTTATTTTATGAGAAATAATTGATGGAAAAAGAGGAATTCCCATGACATTAGAATGTAAATAATTAAATGCAAAAAGAGAAATTCCCATGGTAATTGGGTTCCAAGAAATTTAAATGAGAAGAAGAGGAATTTCTAGTATAAATCAATTTATGATTATTTATTAAAAGTAGAAATATGGGTAGAATTGATTTCTACACTATTAAATGGTAATAGCATGTGAATGGATGTGATAAGAAGAAAATAAGATGTGATAAGATGTATGTCGGATGTGATAAGATGAGTATGAGATGTGATGGGATGTGATAAGATGTGTATGGGCTGTGATAGGATGAGAATGGATGTGTATATGGGATGCGATAGGATGTGAATGAATGTGATAAGATGGAAATAGGATAAGAGGTGATGTAATGAAAATAGATGTAAATGTGAATAATGAGATGAGAAAGAGATGAGAGGACATGTGCAAGGGTGAGATGAGAAGTACGCGGATGTGAATGTGGATGTGGAAGTGGATATGATATGGAATGTGGATGTGGATGTATGGATGTAGATGTGGATCTGGATGTATGAATGTGGATGTGGAAATGGATGTATGAATCATGTGCTCAATTGTGTGACTTAATTAGAGATTAGTGGTTAATAAGAGTCTTTGATTAGTGTAAAAGAGGAAAAGATTAGTGAAAGAATTAATCTCAAATTAATTCTTAATCACTTTTTTATATAACTCATTAAGACTAATGAGTAGATACTCATGAGTTGTTAAATTGTCCATTTTGGGGATCATTTATGAAGAGTATAAGGGGTGTCGTTAAAAGGACGACTTTTTTTATTCCCACTTACATTTTTGGAAAAATGCCCATATCCCTTTCATTTTAAATTCAAAAATTATTCCCCTCCAAAAAAAGAAAAATTCGTATTTTCCAAAAGAAAAATCACGAAGTGAAAAAAAAATCACGCCCAAAAGGTCACGTTTTCGAGAACTACGCGCTAAAAAACATTTCACGCGACGTGAAAAAAAATAAAAATTCACGCCCAAAAGGTTTACGTTGCCGAGAACCATGCGCCAAAAAAAAATTGTAATAATAATCCAAGAAGTCTAGTTCACGGCTTGAAAATTTAAAGTTTCACGGCGTGAAAATTTTTCCACTCCCAAAAGTTTCACAACATGAAAAAAATATTCCGTGAAGTCCGGTTTACGGCATGAAAATTTAAAGTTTCACATCGTGAAAAAAAAATTGAATTTGATATTCCATGAAGTTCGGTTCACAGCATGAATATTTAAAGTTTCAGAGTGTGAAAATTTTTCCACGCCAAAAGTTTCATGGCGTGAAAAAAAAATTTAAATTTTCTCCAATTTCACGGAACTAAAGTTCTCGCGGAAAAAAATAAAAAAATAAATCAAAGATTGTAGAACTCCTGAAGTCCGTCGTGAAAAGGTCCGTAAACACCCCTGTTTGGAGGCCCGTATCTCCTAAACCGTATATCCGATGAAGGTGCTCTTGTTCTCATCGAAAAGCTGACATCGAGATCTTTAACTTTGGACTCGGTCATTTGAAGTTAAAATCGACCATTTTGGCCTCCAAGTAGCAGCCTCAAAATTCAACCCATAAATCAAGGCAAAAAACAGTCCAAAAACCACGAAAAAGTGTTTAAAAAAAACAGCGCGAAAATGACGGTGAGCCATATTCGGGCTACTTTTGAAGGTCTAAACGACAAAATCATGGATGACTCAGGGAAACAAAGTTGTAGTACTCCAAAAATACTACAACTTTCTTACACAGTGTTTTAAAATTCCTTTTGAAACACCCTCAGAAACGTGCTGCGAAACAGGAAAAAAATCTCAAATTTTTTTTCGTCCTAAGACAGTGATGGAAAATAGGTTTTAGAACCTCCTCTTCCATCTGGAAAGTTACTAGTATACGTTTTTTCCAAAAAATTTACCTCAGAGGTCGTTCACATACGTAGAGCACCTAAGCTAATTAGGGCGAACGGACACCCGCTTGATCCAACGAAGAGTACGCCAAGCCTCTTGAGGTTGTAACGAGCTGTGGGAGAATATAAAAAGAAACAAAAAAAAAACTATGGTTGCTCATTAAGGAGCATTTAGGCGCTCCAACATGGCCACCATAGAGGGAGTGCCAGGGATCACACAAGGATTAAATCCAATGGCTGACATCTTCGAGCCATTGAGATCTGTGCTGCAAATTCACCTCTCAATACCATTGGCCATGCCTATAACAAGCGTGTCATCAAGTTTTACACCCCCTATCACTTCCATCCCACCGAGCTTTGGTCCCTTGTTGCCGGAGGTTGCAAGATTAGGGTGCCCAGTTTTGTCCACTCAGTGCATCCTTTAAACAGTAAAAAAAACAGGCATTTGTTTACCTTTAGTGTCCAATCTCCCCTAGCTAATGAAGGAATTTCCTTTCAAGTTATTTTGTTGGAACATAACATGCAAAGTTGGGAATATAGTTTCTTAATTTGATTAAGCATTCGATAGTCGACAGTCATCATTTCCTTAGGTATAAAGTCAATGTATAACCAGCCTGTCCCAAATTTAAAGTGATTTCATAAAATGCTAATATCTTTTACATATAAACTCATATGAGATTTCCACTCTCAACCTTGGATCTTAGAGCTTAACTTGACTTTTTGAGAAAAATTTAAGCTATTTGTCTATTTTCTTTAAATATTTTGAGGTCTTTAAAGTGTTATAATATATGCCACTTTTTGCACCCACAATAACTACCACTTAAAATGCTCAATCTTGTAGATCTATAGAGTGGGATAGTGAGACATTAGCAGAATGTGGTGCTTAGACGAAATTGCAAATCCAATGGTTGGATTTTTAATGATCTCTTTTCTAAAATTCTTCCAGGCTACTAGAAGGTCTGTAAATATTAATAATCTAATTAGTAAAATTACATTTTTGATGTAAATCATCTAAAATCTATAGGACTACTGTACTTGTAATGTTGCGTCTATGAAAAAAAAAATTTGGATCACTCTAAGTATGGAAATATTATTTTTCAATCATTTCATTATATTTTTTATTAATTATGCTAATTTGTATTAATTTAAGTTTTGTTGGGTTAATTTGAGTGCATGTGTATTTTCTATTAGTTGCTTGATTTCATTTGAAGTACCTTGCCCCCCAAATTTACTCTCCAAGCATTGTCCCAGTCCATGGACAAAACTGGACACCTTGATCTTGCAACAACCTCGCCAACATTCCTGCAAATCCTATAAGTACCAACCCTTTCCTAGATGCCCACACCTTGGACATACTGACTAGTCTAGGATGGGGGGTGGCCCAAGGACTCAATGAGTCTCTTCCAACAAGAGCACTCAGATACAACCTCAGTGATTCGTACATAAATACGACCATATAAATTTCTAAAATTATGGGCAAATACGACGGAACAACAGACCCTGTTCAATTCATTCAAATGTTTAAACAGAGATGTGAAGCCTTTGGAAATTCCAATTGCCCCACTAAGGTACATGCGTTGAACTTATGCTTAGAGAGAAAAGCTAGTCGATGGTTCATCACATTAATGCCAGAGATCAAGACCAACTTCAAAACCTTGAAATCAGCCTTTATACATGGCCTTTCCAGACAAGGTGATCGGTGGAGTGCAAGAACAAAGCGCTATTCAATTGAGTGTCAACCAAATGAATCCATTAGAGATTTTATCCTTAAGATAAAACTCTTGGACTCACGTTGTGAGTCATGGGAAAAATTAAATGATGTTCAATTGAAGAGATGTTTCATGATGGGCTTGAAGAATAACAGCTTACACAACTTGATAATTGTATCCAATCTGGAAACATTCGATCAATGTTGTAAAGAAGCAGTTGTAAAGAAGCAATACGTTTAGATGACAACATGCTAGAAGATGATCATGCTATGAGGTGTTCCTCATCTAAACCAAGTGAAGCAATGGCAAAAGAAAGATCGATCTCGGAATTGACATTCATAGAATTTTATGCAGCCTTTCTTAAAACCTTACAGAGCCAACATCTCTAAGAGAGGATGAAAACCTTCAAAAATAGACATCCTTAATGCCTTTAAAAGTGAGGAACAAAATGCCTTGTGCTGAGTGCAATCACTACAACCATCCCAATCCTCATTGTGCATACAAGGCACATGTTCTTCTGTACTGCATATATTGTAAAACCTTTGACCATGATACAAAAAAGTGTCCCGATTCATCCACAATGGACTCAAAACCTCCATCTCCCGTGCACCAAATTGAAATAGTCCAAAGGGTAGCAACTGATCAGGAAGTAGTTAATCAGACTCTTCAATGTTTCTATTGTCGTGGACCTCACAAGGTGGCAGACTGCACAGTTTGGAATAATTCCATGCACATAGTCACTAACACCTTGCGACCAATGTGTGAATGATGTGGTGTTGATCACATGTTCCAAGATTGCCCAAGACAAGTTGCTTTAATGCAACTTGTCTCAAAAAATACAACTCTTAACATCTTAAGTGTATAAAACAGGCAACTGGCCACAGTATCCTTGAATGTGCTTACAGGTTTACAAGCTAAGGCCTGAGAAATAGTAAAAAAGAATGTAAAAGACAACACCTCAACATGGGTAGAAGAACATGCTTTAAAACAGAACCCAAAAGAGAAAGCAAAACCTTCTAAACCCAATAAAGACAACGAACAACAAGCTATCGAAACCAAGGTCGAATTAAAAGATAGGAAAAAGGACTTTATACAAGACATAAACCCAAAAGGGACATAAACACAAAAGAGCCGAAAGCTATACAAGATGTAGAGGCATCCACATTAAAAGCCACCACAACATCCATATGTGCGACACAGGATACAAAAACCCAAAAGAAAATTTGATCTCGTTGCATGGGTAAACATAATGAAAAACTGACAAACCAAAGAAAGTCAGAGAATGAAACAAGTTCTAGTACATCACTAAGTGAGGATGAAACAAGTTTTTACTCTTCATTCAGTGCACCACATAGACCAATCAAGAAGCTAGAACCCACCCAACCACCCCAAATGGATAATAATGATCACATGACATATGCGGAGCACAAAAAGCAAGCTTAGCTTGGTTGAATGTCTTACAAGGTCACCGGTTGTGATTAAACCTCATAATGCCGATCCTAAAACAGCAACCAAAATACAAAGCCTAGAGGAATATCGCTTCCCCTTTCAAGAGGAAGACATACTCCCTGCAGAAGAGTCATTTGGAACACATTGTACAAACTATACACTTGATAAAGTACGTGAAAATTTTGATAATTCCCTTACAAGATTAAAACACTCTCTCAAAACCTCATTCGGAGGAATGCTCCTCTCATGATAAAGCCAGCATCACATTAGCACTTGCACCTTTCAGGGCTCAACCTGAGTTATACCAAGACAAAGAACTCTATGAAAGAGGATTGTCAGGATTCGCAAGTGTCCAAACATACCTCATTAACAATTGTCTAGAGGGCGAAGTGTGCCAGTGTACGCATTGGGTACTCTTGAAAAATTGAAAAGCCAAATTGAGGATGAAAGTGAATGGGAGTATAAAACAAAAACGGGATCTGAAGCCAAAACAATAACCGAAACACCCATGGTTCCTTTGGAAGAGTCTATCATGGTATGGTTGGATTTCCCTAAAATCAATGATGTTAAGCACAGTGCATTAGCCCTCGAGCTAGTCATAACATCGCAATAGACACTTGGGTGTCATTGGGATAACCTAAACTCATCTCTATAAGCAATAGTCTTTCGAAAGGAGCCAATGGACAAAACATTGAAGCTCCAGGTTACTTTAGATACACTACTCAAACAATCGATGGGGCGATATGCAATTTACATTCCGTGTTACCCTATATTCCCTTGAGTATGATGTCGTCCTTGGTGGAACTTGGATAAGTGAATCATTGTATTCACTAGATGAATCCATGCAAATAATCGCCTTGAACACTCTTGCAGGCAATGTACAATTGCTATTACGACAGGAAGAAACCTTGCAAGAGCTGAAACTACCAACATATCTTACTGAAAAGATCCCTAGAATTTTGGTTGGATTGGAAATTTCAAATAAAATCACCACAGCTCAAGCAAAGCTTTATCCAACATGAGAACACAATCTCATGACTGTCGAGCTATGGGATTTGCTAGGTCAACCAACACTCACGGCACATCCTGAAAAGATTACCTTTACACAAGACTTGAACATGCCATGTTTGGGATACTTTAAACATACAATATATATTGAATCTAACTCTCTCACTTGTAAGTTTTTTGTGGTTGTTGAGTATGTGTTGGAAGTAGATTTAATCTTGGGGCATAAATGGACTATTGCTGCCCAAGCACCACTATGCTTTGCTAGCGGTAGAGTTAACATGATGGTCAACGAGACAAAAAGTTGACAATACCATACTGCAAGGAAGAGGATCCAACTTTAATGGATTTCTATGATGCTGAATGCAAAAGAATACAAGCCTCTTCCACAAAAGCCCCTTTACACAATGACCTACCATCTGCATCAACAAAGGACTCCGACAAAGCCTCTACTCCTTCAACCCCATCCTCGCCTACGAAGTTCGATGCCAAAACCTGACAATCAACATCCATTCTTGAAGAAGTTCCCAGAGCTCAACAATCTATCTCTAACAAGGAACTCAAAGGACAAGCCCCGGAGCCTATGTATCCTCATCGACAAACCTCACCAAAGGAGACAACCACATGCTCAAAGGCCTCGTCAATCGATAGCCACTCCACAAGATACTCTAGCCTCCATCGTCAACAGTGCCCATGAGTCTCAAACCTGCAGCCTCCGCGCCAACCAAAGTCAAAGAGGGCCCCAAACCTTTCACATCAACCCAAACGAAAACTCCACCAAGACAGCCACAATCAAGGTATCTTCATAGTATAAATATGTGGGTGGCAAAGCAGCTACTTATAGCTCAAGGCTACTATGAAAGTGCCAATTAAATTTCGGTGCCTCGATAGTCAAAACCTCTTCCTCAACGCAGCACTCAGAGGCCATGGAAAAAAACAAGTACTCCACAACTCAGTCCCCAAAAGCCTATAAAAGTTCCTCAAAAATATCCACCAAGTCATCAAGTGTGGGTACCAAAAACACTGCTACACGCACAAGGGTATTACAAAAGAAATACAAAAGCTTGGGTCCCCAAGTGCATCACAAAGTCCCCTAAGCTTGCACAAAAAGAAAGTCTCAGCACACCAAGCACATCAGTCCCACCAGTTTACAATGTTCATCAAAGATGGATGCCTGTACCCGTGCTTCAACAACAAGGATACTGTGATGGTAATTCCATCATATGGTTGCCAAAATTGAACAACGTGAAGAAAACATCACCACCGACTTCAACCCTAACAGCTTCACCTAAAGTTTGACAAGAATGGAGGCCCAAGCAACGACAAGCAAATCCCTCAACCACTCTCGTGCATTCAGCACACCAACACATGAGCTTGTCTATTAAAGCAAACAATCAGTAGAGCAAGCTTCCCTACTGCCTCAACAACATTTGAGCAACAAATTCAAGAATCAATACCCACGTTTGCAAACAACAGAGACATATGAGCGCATCAAGAACAAAATAACAATGCTCTTGTCACTCCTCTGGAAGTGAGAAAGAAGTGCACAAGAACCTATTACTCGCGCATAGTTGTCCCATAAAATCACTATAAATTTTAAAAAAATAAAAAATAGTAATTTAAAAAAATATATATATATATATAAATAAAATAAAACCCCATCGAGGAAAAAACTTACTTCACGGGGTCAAAGCCTGCAATCTCACGAGTTCAGGTTTCTCAAGAAATACAGTCTCACGGCTTAAGCACTTGCATTTTCATGATTTAAGCCTCATCATGGATTACGCCATATCACACATTTCCACATTCCCATCGATCTTTAATAGTCATTTGCTCACTATTATTTTGGCTAAATTAATGTTGCTCCCCATGAGTACATATTCATACTCATGCATAGGAGAACATTTGCACCAAAGCCTCACCATTGACAACTTCCAGGTACATCTCTGGATGGGAGGCGAAATCCTGGTCAATGCTACAACCCATCACCTAGAAATTCCCTTCAAATTACAAACCCCTCCAAACGATGCCACCATCTTCACAAATCAATGATCTTCAATCCTTAGTGAAGATATCTATATTAGCCTCGCAAATCGACGTAATTCTTTCAATCCTCCCAACAAGTAGCTACTTCAACACAGAGCAATTCAATAAGAGTCTATATGACTCAATTCTTGTACTTCATGTAAGTCTGCTTCATAAGAGAAGTTAAATATACATAAAAACCTAAAAATCACATGGGCAAAAGAAGACAGGAACATGTCCTTCTCAAAAACATTTGACAAGAATTTTTCCACACAAAGGGACATCATCAAAAGCCAAATACTTCAAATGATGAATGTCGCTTCAATGAATCAAATGAGGAACTGAGAATCACCATCTCGTTTTGATGATTAAGTCTACATTCCTCTGGATCCTTCCCTCTCTTCTCTCCCATTATTAACATCTCTTAGTGTCCCCACTAACAAAAATCAAATGTAACCTTGTCGATGATTGCAAAAAATAAATTGAGCAAAAAAAGGGGCTCACACAAATAAAAAAATGCAATCATTCACAAAAAACCCCACCCCCCATCCTGTTAGGAATTCCCTAATACACCACTAACCTCTTGATTCATTAAAGTCTAGATTCTCTTATTCCTTCCCAGAGGAACAAAGACCATTGAACGTCACTCAACATCAACATCATCGACAAAGCTTTTTCATTCTTTCCACCCAAAGGTCTTCAACACGATCACGCGGACATGATCGCCATCAGCATGGGGGGGAATGTTGACCCAATTCTAGGGTTAACAAGAGATACCGCCATTATCTTACATCAAGGAGTCACCATATATACACCAAAGGGTCATACATTCAAGATATGAAGAAATATTGTCCAAAACAACAACCTAGAGGGGCACACGTAATGGTGTGAAGGAATATTTATGGCTATTCTCACTTCAAGAGCGTGTGGTACCAAGCAAGGATGAAGTCCGAAGTGATGTACTTCATGGATATATTATGAGAATAGTCATTTTAATTGCATTAGGCCTCTTATGAGCCTAAAGTGCCCAGTCGGCCATAGTTTAAGTGAATGTGAACACTTATGGCCATGTATATAAGTGAATATCTCTCATATTACAAAATACTCTCCCACTGTGCATTTGACGCTTGCTCTTGATAATCCTCTTGCTAATCTATCTCCCTAATGCATGTTAGTAAGTGTGTGTAAGTCAAGTGAGGTGGGAGGAGGGACGAGTACCCGTAGTGCAATGCGGCCGTGTGACAACGCTCATGGGAGGCACAGTGGAATTGCTTCTCAAGGAGTTGTAGAGCTTGGAGACCTGAAGGGTTATGAGCTGCGCCATTGGAAAGATCCTCATGAGAGTTGCGGTTCACCCGGTAATCTCTTTTTGCATGTGTTTTAAGGAGGGTTAGGGTGAGACATAACAGCATTGGTTGAGGACAACACACAAAAATGGATTTGAAGAGAAGTTTAACCTACAGATGGTAAGCAAGGTTCATGGCAAGGGAAAATTAAAGAGAAACAAAAACACTCCAAGCACTAGTCTATTAGTACTTATTACAGATGCGGATATTTTAGTTTATGACTTTACTCGATCACAAAAGCGATTACTTATGAAAGTCTACAGTATCAGTTCTCAAGCAAAAAATGTCTACTTTGAATGTTGGGGAGCATGCAAACACTTCATACCAAATGTGTCACAGACACACGAATGAAGTAGTTGAGTTCACTTAGAGGAGGGTAATGTACTTGTGGATAGTGAGGAGGAGTACACAACATTTCCCTTAGGGGATAAGAATGCCACTAGTGATAGTGGAGGATTCAGTAGTTGTGAAGAATAAGTTGTGTAGGAGCTACACTGAATAGAGTATGGTTTTTTACTGACATTCCAATCGTTAATGTAAGACTCCAAATTATGGCATGAATTTGTACTTTTATTCGAGAAGTTGTCTACTTTTCAAGTAACATTTGTCAAAAAATCTCAAAATTTTGAGATTATTTGTCATTTTGTATCATGTCAAATTTACACAGAGTGCCCAAAATTTTGTTATTTTTTGGACATGATTTACTCATGAGTAATATGTTTTCAAAAAAACCCTTTAAAGGAGGTTTTTTTTGGAAGGAATATTTGAAAGATGTGAAATGTTTCTTTTTTGAGGAAATATTACCTATTTTACTCGCAAACATGTTTTCAATGGAAAAAGAAAATTCACATTCACTTTGTTCATGTTGTGCATTTGGGTACTTGTAGCCATACCACCAAGGTGAAAGCTACTTTAATGCACCAAAAACCACCTTTCAAAGTGATCAATTCATGCTATTGAGTGCTATTTGCTTTAATGCACCAAAACCCACCTTTCATAGTGATCAATTTATGCTATTGGGTCCTATTAAGCTCCCAAAAGTACAAGTTTCATATTAGCTTTTAGGTGCTTAAAAGCACCCACCAAAAGCTACTTTAATGCCCCAAGGACTAGCTTTCACATTCAATTTATGCTATTCGTGCTCTTAAGCTTCCAAAAGTACCTTTAATGTTAGCTTCTAGGTGCTTTAAAGCACGCGAAAGCACTAGTAAGTTTGTTCAAAAGGCCTTGGGATGCTTTAAGGCACCCAAAAGTAGTTGTCACTTTGTTCATTTGATGCGTTTTCTTACTTTCAGCCTCAAAAACACCAAATCAATAGTGCCAAATGCACCAGTTTGCTAGTTTTTGGTGTGCTAAAATGCAACTTTTTGCTTTGCACTTAAAAAGAGCTTTCTCTATGTACCTGCTTTTAGATGCTTTAGAGAACTAAATAAGATACCACTTATTGGTTGTTTGCGAATGGCACTAAAAAGAACTTAAATAACATGCTATTTTATTTTTATATGCCTACACAAGCGAAGTGAAGCCTATTGATCCAACCATGGAACTCAATTCTACAAGCAGCTAGGTTAACCTAAAACCCATTTGTATTGGTACTCATTTATTATTTATGGTTTTCAATGATCACCCAGGTGTATAAGTGCCTGAAGCCTCCCAAGCTTCGTAAACCCACAAGAAAATTAAGGTAGATAATATTGCAATCCCTAGCCTGCCAAGCCTAGATGTGTCTAAGAAGCAACCTCAACTCCTCCATTGATGGGCTGGTATGTAGTGTAGAATGGTGCACAAGTAGTAGCATAAGCGGAACCTTTCAGATAACTCGCCATATAACTAAACAAGCTCGAAGCTAGTCTAGTTATATGACGTGACCTGGGGCAGGGCTCTCTCTCCCTAAATATTGATGGTCAGGGGGGCAAAGAAATTAAATGCCCAATTTATTTTTGATGTTGGATAAATTTATCCAAATTGGGTTTCAGACCCCTCTGAACACTTTGGGAAGGGTTGTGTATGCATGTTTTTTGGGCCGACTAGAGGGTTTCCTAAAGTTTGTCCCTTATAAGAAATTGTATATTTTTTGGGTCTTGTATAGGTTGCACCAAAAAGGACTGCAACAACAACGGCCTAGAACCTATAAAGGCAAGTTTGTGCATATAGTTTTTAAAACAATTTGGTTTTTTTGACCCATCATGGGTAACTTTCTTTTCTTTTTTTGAAATTTTTAGCTTTTGTTAGAAAATGCTTTTTGTAGTTTTGATTTTCGATTTCTTAGATTACGCGAAAAGGGGTGGTGAGGGATTTTGGATAACTCCAAGATTCCCTTTTTCACTTATGGCCTAAAAGCGTGCACACATTAAATGTGGCCAACCAAAAGACTAGCAACTAGTGACCCAAATTATAAGAGGATTAAGCTAAGTTAATCTATATTATTAGCACTAATATAAAACCACTCTCCTCTATCTAGTTTGCAAATCCTACCCCAAATCGTCATTTTAAATCTAATTTATCCATGCAAGGAGTCAAAATTGGAACAAACTCTACGTCAAAAAACCAATTTAAGTTATACTTCACCTAATTCATTAAATTTAAAGCCCAAATTATTGTTTTTATTGTGCAAAATTTAAAAATAAAAGAAAATAGAAAATGCAAAAATTGACCAAAAAACTTGAATTGTAGAAATTAGAAGACACATAGTTTTAGCGCAACAAGAAAAACTAAACAAATATTTCCTAAGCTAACATGAAAATGTAATAAAAACAAGAATAATACAACAAAAGCAAAGGTTTTTTTTGGGATTTCTTATCTACTTTCTTTAAAATATGATAGATTTAACCATTCAAAAGCCCTGACACCATGGAAAGAACAGAGAGAACAACCCAATGTCATGCAGCTTTTCCCAACCATACTTGGGAGCACAAACAACTCAACTAAGAAACCAGTATGCCATGGTCTAGCGCACCAATGAAAAATGAAGGTGTGTCACTCACCTCGTGAAAGGTGGGTTCCTAGGATTTTCATAGGTAGCATCGTCACCCACACAAAGCACCCAAAAACTCCACTCCACCATCGCTCACCACCACCCTCCAATGGAAGCTTAACCCTCCTCACAACTCAATCTCACACACTCACTCTATCACCACAACTCAATCTCACAGACTCACTCTATCACATACAAGCAAGCAAGCATTCATAATGGGCTCAAACAAGAAGCAAGAATAGCATAAGATAGTACAGAAGAAGATCACTCTATTGAGTTAGCATAAGATAATATAAGACAGTAAGAGGTTGGCTTTCTTTTTGCCTTATCTCCTTTGTCTCTAGGGCTTACACCATTTTGGTATACAAACATAAAATAGGTTCTAGGGCTCTTTAGCCCACCTAGGCTAGTGTAAACACTCATCCATCAAGCATAGGAACCTAAACTCCTTGATCCCATGGTGCACTGGCTAGCACACACACAAAATACAGATACATGGATTTCAAAAGAATTTTGGCCATTCTAGTGCCTATGGCGCCCAAAGAAGCTAAAAATGATACAGTAGCTAGCATTGACGCCATAGAGGTCTTTGGGACAAGGGTTAACAATGTCATTGATAGAACATGAGGAGGGTTTGTCATCATCTAGGGAAGGTCAAATACCAAGGTAGGGTAGAAAGCCAAGGTAGGGCAATAGGAAGAGGAGATGGAAAGGGGGAATGGCAATTAAATAGAGGGGGAATGTTGGGATGAAGACGGGGTAATGGTGGATATTAAAGGGAGGATGGGTAGCAAAGTGCTTGTGCACAATAGAGGGTGGAATGGTAACAAAGTGCAAGGAGAGGAGGGCAAAACACGAGACGGGGACCAACAACAAAGGCGGGCAAAAATGTACATTAGAGCAGCTGGGAAGGGGGAATCGTTGATAGATAAAGGGGGAATAGTGTAAAAGAAGAGGGAGGAATGGTAGGTAGCAAGGGATGAATGAGTCACGTGTAGAAAAGTCAACAAAGGGGGGAATGGCAAGCAACAAGATGCAAGCAGAGGAGGGAATAGTGGAAAAGCGGAGGGAGGAATGGTAGGTAGCAAGGATGAATGAGTCACGTGTAGCAAAGTCAACAAAGGGGGGAATGGCAAGCAACAAGATGCAAGCAGAGGAGGGAAAAATAAGGGGGGGAGGGAGAGCAACAAGAAAGGCAAGCAGAAGATGTACACAAGAGCAGGTGAAGGTGGATAGTAGACATGATGCAGAGGAGGGTGCATAGAAGAAGGTGATGGGGCCAACCTTAATATGATAGGATTTGGGCACACAAAAAAAAACTATTGAGTTTTTTGTTTCAAATTTAACATATTTCATATCTAATAGAAACACTTCCCAAAATGACACCTGGTCCAGATTCCTTGATTACCCCATCCACCACCATCATCCATGGAAGTCTCAAAGCCCTTGCAAGTCCTAAATGTGGTGTTCAAGAGTCGATATAAACAATGGTAATTTTTTGACAGTATAAACAACAATATAAATGAGGATATAAGTGATGGTATAAATGAATTTATAAATGACGGTATAAATGATGATATAAGCAACGATATAAATGAATGTATAAATGGTGATTTAAACATTAACATAAATGACGATTTAAACATTGGCATAAATGACAATATAAATGATAGGATAAGCGATGGTATAAGCATCACTCCGTGGTGTTTTACTAGCATACAATTATACCATCGCTTAAGAACCACTATAAATGAAGGTTAGTGGGGTGGTTGCAAGATCAAGGTACCCAGTTTTGTCCACTCAGGCACCCTGTAAACAGTAAAAAAACAGGCATTTGTTTACATTTAGTGGCTAATCTCTCCTAGTAAATGAAGGAATTTCGTTTCAAGTTCTTTTGTTGGAACATCATATTCAAAGTTGGAAATATAGTTGCATAATTTGATTAAGCATTAGATAGTCAAAAGTCCTCATTTTCTTAGGTACAAAGTCAATGTATACACCCTGTCCCAAATTTGAACTGATTCCATAAAATGCTAATATCTTTTACATATAAACTCATATGAGATTCCCACTTTGTACCTTAGATCTTCACATAATATGGAGCTTAACTTGATTTTTCAAGAAAATTTTAAGATATCTGTCTATTTTCTTTAAATATTTCAAGGTCTTTAAAGTGTTATAATATACACCACTTTTTGTACCCACAATAGCTACCACTTAAAATCCTCAATCTTGTAGATCAAAAGAGTGGGTAGATACTGAGACATTAGTAGAATGTGGTGGTTAGTAAAAATTACAAATCTAATGGTTGGATTTTTAATGATCTCTTTTTTAAAATTCTTCCAGACTATCAGAAGGCCTGCAAATATTAATAATCTAATTAGAAAAATTACATTTTTTATGTGAATCATCTAAAACCTATAGGGACTAGTGTACTTGTAATGGTGCATCTATGGAAAAAATAAATTGGATGACTCTAAGAATGGAAAGATCATTTGTTTATCATTTCATCATATTTTTGATTAATTTTGATTAATTAGACTAATTTATATTAATTTAAGTTATATTAGGTTAATTTAAGGACAAATATATTTTCTATTATTTGCTTGATCTCATTTTAAGTACCTTGCCCCCCAAAATTTGCTCTCCAAGCATTGTCCCAGTCTAGCATAAACTGGATAAAACTGGACACCCTGATCTTGCAACAACCCAGTGGCACTCAAAAACCAAAAAAAGGGGTAGATTGGGGGGTTGCCTCAATCTGTCCCTTTTTAGTTTAAATAATAGCATAATACAAGTTTGAGAAATTGAATGACACATGGTAAAACAAACTTAATGGGAACCAAAATGGGTAAGTTTACTTATCTGTATTAAATCGAAGCTTCCATAGAAGCCAAGTTACAAGTACCAAAATCCAAAAACTATTTATATTGTTTCAAAACCACCATAGAAGGCAAGTGACAAGTTACAAGAGCATATTTCTCATAAAGAGGATACGTACAAAAACCAAAAATTAAATGAAGACACAGATGGAAGCCTCTATTACTCATCATCATCCCCTCCTCCATGTCCTCTTCATCTTCATTCTCTTCATCAGCTTCCTATATCACACAAGATTATGCAAGATAGTAAAAATAAAAACAAAATACATAACTAGAATTTAAACTAACTTAAACATACCACTATACGTAGAGCTATGCATGCATACATAGAGTCTTGTAGCTCTATGTATGCATGCATAGCTCTATGTACGCATAGAGCTCTTATGTATAAATCTCTCTACTCATGCATCGAGATGTATATATAATGCATGTATAGATACTTATGCATAAGCCTTAATGCATAAGGTTCTATAGATACATGCATAGACACTTATGCGTAAACATTATATGCATAAGAGCTCTCTATCATATAAGAGCCCTTAAGTATAGAGAGATCTATGCATAGAGAGTTTTAATGCATAGAGAGTGGGTGAGTCATGTGATGTAACACTCTCCATCTATCCTCCTTATCTTTTGAATGTGATAGAATGGTGAGGCATGTTATGGAACATTGTCCTCCATCTCTCCTCCTCATCTTCATCCTATAATATAGAAACTTCTAGATGTCATTTAAAAAAAGTATCTCTTTAAAACTTAAAAATTTAATAGCATTGCACATACGTACTAATGACGAGAGCAATGAAGATTGAGAAAAGGGCTCAAAACACCCATGCAAGTAAACACGATAAAATGTGATTCGACATTCTTGTGCATGGCTTCTCTTGTATCTCAAACATGGACAAGCCTCAAAGGTATTCATCTCTTCAACTATGCATAAATTATAATTGTTGGCTCATCTTTAAACCTTGAGGAAGATGATGATGATGATGAAAGCTACAATAGTGAATTCTTTATGTTTGTGTGGCTTAAAAAGAAACATAAATAAATAAGTATATATTTTTCTTAAGCCCTAGTTTTCTTATCACTTTGTTGATGGCTTCATTGTTGGTTTGCTACTACGCAAGAAATCTAGCACTTTGTTAATGACTAATTTGTTGCTAGTATACTAATGCATAACAAATCGAGAAATGCTAGCAACAAACACCGCCATCATGAATTTTCCTTTTCTCATTCATGATATCCTTTTTTTTCTCCTCCATCATTCATCTTCTTCACCATTCCTCTCAACGTAAGTGCATGCATATCTTTTCTTTATTTTTTTTAAGGCTTCTTCTTTTGTTCTAGTATCCTTTAGGGTTTCTCTATGAGGAATTTTATATTAGGGTTTTTTTAAAAGGCTATTAATGTTAGGGTTTTTATTGGTACTTATCGATACTAGGATCTCGTGCTGGTAAGAGTCCATATAGCTCTCTTTGATATCTACACATAAGGTAGAGCCCTTACATAGACATCTCTGTGCATAGGTCTATATATATATATATATATATATATATATATATATATATATATATATATATATTATTACATTCTATGGATTAATTACAAAGAGAGCTACATATATATTAATTACTATATACTATCTATTGATTACAAAGAGAGCTCTATGTAAAAGAGAGCTCTATTGATTACAAAGAGAGCTCTATGCAAAAGAATACTATAAAAATAAGTTATATATTATTAAAAGACTAAGGTCATATAAAAGGGTTGGAGAGGGTTGTGTGTGTGAATGGACTTACGGTCCACTAGCTCACCTATTTAAAGCTGGAGCTAGAAGGCATTTGTGTGTGAGCTAAGGCCAAGTTGTATTCATAAGAAACTTAATAAATAAGATGTGTTCTTGTATTTTATGGGTCTCTCTCCTCCACTTATCTTGATCTAGCATAAGCACCATGTTCTCTCAACATGGTTTCTAGAACTTGGGTAGATTAGGTCACATTTTTTGTGGTGTAGACTAGGTTATCCATATCTCACTACTTGTGGAGATGAACCCCCAGCCAGTGGAGGCCTTCCAGCTGCTTGTGGAGGCCATATCTTGGTTTGATTCCAACTAGGAAGATGGAGCATACCCTCGGGCGTTCAGTTTCGTACAGCCAATTGAAGGGTTACTCCTCTCTCAGCCACACCATTTCGTTCTGAGTAGGCCGGTGCACAGTCCTACAACGTTGGATTTCATACAGCCATTCGCCTGCTGTGGGTAAGTATAAGCTACACAAGCTTAGGGCTTTTGAAGCCCTAAGCCTCAAGGTTCTACAACCAAGAAATCAGCCCAAAAGCCCTAAGCCTCAAGGTTCTACAACTAAGAAATCAGCCTCAATGGCTGCTTGACATGTGCGCTAGAAGCAAAAGACCAGGCTGCTCCTGTTTTGTGTCATGAAAGCTTCTTCAAAAGCTTGATAATAGTGTTCGTAAATACTAATAGTGTTAATTAACACTAATGATGCAACTAATCTAGCAAAGGGGAGCCATTTCAGAGTGTTTCTAAACACTAAGAGTATTGTTAAACACTAATGGTGAATCTAATCACCAATGCAAGTGTCATTAGAGATGCTAAAAATGTGCTCTTAAGCACTAATAGTGTTGCTAAACACTAACGGTGATCGTAATCACCAAATAAAGTGTTCTTTGACATTAATGAAGCTCATCTCTATCAAAATTAGTGGTTGGGCATAAACCCTAAGTGCTAAACCATAAGCTTCATCATCTTAATCTCTTTTTATGCAACATCCCTGGCTTGATTAAGGGTTGTTGCACTCTCATAAGCAATTCTCTTTCTACTTAAGCCAAAACATCACAAATTTTCTGGTTTTCTTCTTCATAAATCAGCCCATTACACTCTTGTAATCTCCCTTCAATACCCAATGTTAAAGGAAAATACCCAAATTAAGAAGTTCTCAGGAGAGGGCTTCCACACTTGGCAAGTTCTTGTCAAGTACAAGATGATGTCCAAATGGTTTTTGGCCATTCATCTCCGGCACTAAGGTTATTGATCTAACTAAGGCTGAAGATATTGAAGATGATGAGAGGGCGCAAGCCATCATCATGCTCCATCTTGATGAGGCTCTTATTCACCATGTGGACCAGCTTCCAATTGCAAAGGAGAAATGGGATGAGCTTGACAAGCTCTATGGAGCTTGTGGTAAGAATTCCAAGATCTCACTTAAAATTGAATTTTTCAGCTTGGAGCTCAAAGAGGGAGATGGCATTGGAGCCTTTATCTCTCACTTGAAGGGTCTTATGGCTCAACTTGCATCAGTGAATGCGAGAATGGATGAAGATGATGTAGTGGCTATTTTGTTAAAAGCAGTCAAGAAGGTGTACCCCACCTTAGTCACCACCCTGAAGAACATACCTAATCCCATCCTTGAGGGAGTCATTCAATCTTGTCTTGATGAAGAAAAGAGGCGAAAGGGAGGAGCTAAATCTTTAAATGCATCGACTCCATTGAATATCGAACAAGCTTTGTCACATCAAGTGAGCAAAGTAAGGTGTACCCATTGCAAAAAGGTAGGTCATTTTGCAAATAATTGTTGGATCAAATATCCCAACAAGATGACATGTAACAACTGTAAACAAACGGGACATATCACCTCTAAATGTTCTAACAAAGAGTCAGAGGCTAACTTTGTATCAACCTCTAACTCCTCTGAGCACTTGTTTTAAATCTCAATGTAACAACACCTATATTCCTAAAACCTTGTATGCCTAATGTTATAAAGGCAACCTATGTCCAATACCACCTATTCCAATTCTTTCATAGTTCATATTGAGGGAGGGTATTAAAAGACTAAGGTCATGTAAAAGGGTAGGAGAGGGGTGTGTGTGTGTGAATGGACTTATGGTCCACTAGCTCACCTATTTAAAGGTGGAGCTAGAAGGCATTTGTGTGTGAGCTAAGGCCAAGTTGTATTCATAAGCAACTTAATAAACAAGATGTGTTCTTGTATTTTGTGGTTCTCTCTCCTCCACTTATCTTGATCTAGCATAAGCACCACGTTCTCTCAACATATATATACTATATATTGATTTTCTAAAGAAATCTCTATGTAAAAGAAGTCTATACATATAAGGTAGAGCTCTTATAAAAACTTAATTGGAAACTATTATATCCATAGTAGATTAGTACAGCATTCACACCCCACCTAGCTTTATTCATAAAAGGGATATATAAGCATTACTAAGCCCCCATTTTGTTCTCATGATAAATGATGACAACTAGTTGTATGTCATATAAATTTATCCTTGATCAAAAAATGATATTTCATAATGAGGAGATCATGGATGAGCTAGTGGAAGTAGATGAAGATGCAGATAAAGTAGAACATGAGACACCACCAACTACCAAAACAAGTAGATGGTTCTTTCCATGTCCAAGATGATGAAGTAAACACATCAGAAGATGCTAGTGATGTAGAGGATTATGATTCCATTAGTGGAATAAAAATTCTTCTTCAGATTAGAGACATGGATTTTGACTTAGACTCATTGTTATGTATGGACTTTATTGAATACAAAAAGGTTGTTACAAGATCAAGGTGTCTAGTTTTGTCCAGTTTATGTTGGACTGGGACAATGCTTCGAGAGAAAATTTGGGGGGTGCAAGGTACTTCAAATGAGATCAAGCAACTAATAGAAAATACACATGCACTAAAATTAACCCAATATATGTTAAATAAATATAAATTAGTCTAATTAATCAAAAGTATAATGAAAGGATTAAAAATGATACTTCCATACTTAGAATGATCCAAATTGTTTTCCATAGATGCACCACTACAAGTACACTAGTTCCTATAGGTTTTAGATAATTTACATCAAAAGTGTAATTTCACTAATTAGATTATTAATATTTGCAGGCCTTTCGATAACTTGGAAGAAGACATCATTAAAAATCCAACCATTGGATTTGCAATTTTGACTAACCACCATATTCTACTAATGTCTCACTGTCTACCACCCTTTTTATCTACAAGACTGTGCATTTTAAGTGGTAGTTATTGTGGGTGCAAAAAGTGGCATATATTGTAACACTTTAAAGACATTGAAATATTTAAAGAAAATAGACAAGTAGCTTAAACATTTCTCTCAAAAAATCACGTTAAGCTCTCTATTATGTGAAGATATAATAGCGCTTTTTCTCTGCTCAGCAGAGTGAATGTACTGCAGAATAGAAAAAAGGTGAAAACACCATATTAGAGAATTTGGGAATCTCCCAATTCCCATTTTTGAATACTAAAAAAGGGGAGACATGGATAACATGTTTGTAAGTTTCTCAAAGCCCTATCATGTGACCTATCATTGGAAAGCGCTTGAAAAATGGGATCTAAAGAGCCACAAACCACTCATTTTGGATTAATGGTGTTCAAGTTATGGAAAATCCAAAGTTTTGACCACATGTCCCAAACTTGTGGGAAATTCCCATATTCCCCAATATGGTATTTGAGGTAGACTAGGGAGTCTGCACAGAACTCCCTAGTCTGCCCCAGCTCTTTTTTTTCTAATGTAGACACAATAAAACAAACATAACTTCACATCATCATGGACAAGTGTAATGTAAAACTTACAAATACAAAAAAAAAAAAAGAAGAAGACATTTGCAAACCATGGTTTTAGGAATGTCAAAATTCAATTACAATACTTAGCGGATTACATAAGTGTATGTTTCCAAAAAACTCATATACAAGATGAAGCATAATAAACACCTATGGAGCTAGGGGCTATCTAGATAACATGCTGTGCGCGATTGGTATTACGGCTCCAGCCCCGTCGCTTCTCACATTTCCATTGCTATATCGGTAGCTACGTTTGCACCACCGTTTCAAGTTACATGATCCTAAAACACAACAAAACTAACACAAATGAGAATCAGTTTTGCAAAAACAAAGAGGTTTAGGGTGTAGGAATGTACTTACTTGCCATGCTTGCCAAGCATCTCCTCCAGTAATAACAATCCATCCTTCATTGCACCCTATCAAATAGAGCTTGCAAACTCCGTTGTAATAAAAAATTATATTCCTCTTGCATAGGGGGGTGATCCACCACTTCAACCTGTAGTTGTACAAACAAGTGAACATTTTAGAAAGTTGTTATTTAAGATAACCTTCTTTAATTAAAAGATAAGATACAATGTGAGGCTAATATATATACTTACAAATATTATCGGGATATCGACTCCTCCTTCACGTGTAACATCACGCCTCAAGTTATTTGCCATCTATCCAAGAAAATACATAAATACTTAAAACTCTTATGCATATGAAGCTACTGACATGTGTTGGTTTCTATCGGCATGCATAAGAAACTACCAGCATGCGTTGGTTGCTAACCGGCATGTGTTGGAAGCTATCAGCTTGTGTGGGTTGCTATCGGCATGCGTAGGATGCACCGGCATGCGTAGGATGCACCCGGCATGCGTAGGATGCACCCGGCATGCATCGGTAGCACCCGACATGTGTAGGTTGCTATCGGCATGCATAGGAACAGGAAGCTACCGACATGTGTTGGTTGCTAACGGGCATGCATTGGTTGCTATCGGCATGTGTAGGAAGTACCCGACATGCATCGGAAGCTATCGACATGCATAGGAACCTACCGGCCTACATAGGAAGCAGCCGGCATGCATAGAAAGCTACCAGCATGCATATGCATAAGAATCTACCAGCATGCGTAGGTTGCTACCGGCATGCGTACGAAGCTGCCCGCATGCATACAAAGCTACCGGCATGCATCAGAAGTTACCGTCATGCATACGAATCTACCAGCATGTGTTGGCTGCTCTACCAGCATGCATAGGAAGGTACCGGCATGCATAAGAGGCTGCTCGGCATGCTTAGGTATCACCTGACATGTAATGGGAGCTTTCGGCGCATTCCAGTAGCTACGTACATGCCTAGGTAGCACTCGCCTAATGCATAAGGGTCATGCATACTATGCATAAGGCTCATGCATAGCATTCATAGCTTTCACGAGGCTACGCATTCGCAGCCTGCATAAAGCTATGCATAAGACGCATGCATAAACCTCATGAATATGTCACCGCATACATGAGGCTTATGTACTAGCCATATGGATAAGCTTAATACATAAGCCTCATGTATGTGGCTTATGCATGAGCTTACACATAATCCTCATGTATGCGGTGTATGCATGAGGCTTATGCATAAAACTTCATGCATAAAGCTTATGTATCCGGCTTATGCATTAGCAATATACATAAGCTTTATACATAAGACTTGTGCATATGGCTTTATACATGGCTTATGCATATGGCTTTATACATGATGCTTATGCATACGGCTAATACATAAGCCTCATGCATAAGCTTATATATAAGGCTATAGATAGAGCATAAGAGAGAAAACATAAAAGGGAGAGATCTCTTACCTTATGGGGCTTGTATGTGTGGATAACCTTACAAAATCGAACCAAATAAAGAAAAAAAGTATTAGTAACCTTAATAGAAAGCATATACAAAACCCTAATCTTAATAGAAATCTTAATGAAAGATTTTGCCCTAACTTATTGAATCTTTCTTTTTTCCTTCTCATTATAGCTTAACCCTAACCCTAGCTTTTGAATAGAAAACATAATAGAGAGCTTTGATGGAGAGATCTCCATCAAATGTCTTTATTAGGGTTTCTATGTAGAAGGTAGGGTTAGGGTCAAGCTTCAATGAAAAGGAAAAAAGAATAACTTAAAAGAGAAGAAAGAGAAGGGAAATACTCACAAGATAGTTTTAATGGAAAGGTTGTTTGCATAGGAAATGAAGGAAAACAGTAAACATCCGTTGCTTGAGCTTGAGGAGGATAGGGTCGGAGAGGTAGAAGTGATAGACAAGGTAAAAACCAGCAAAAAAAAAAACTCAGAGTACAAGTTTATTATATTCAAAAGATAAAACTATGTAGCGAAAAAAGAAGCGACAAAAAAGTGGAAAAATTTAACAGTATAGCACTATTTTTTTACTGCTACAAACACTGTTGATGAGCAGCGCTCAGCAATGAAAAAATGCTAATGGTGGGCAATAGTATTGCGTTGCTGTGAGCAGCGAAAAAGCGATGCAAAAATTAAGTGTTGCCTAGTAGCGAAAAAGTGTTGCAGAGCAGTGATAGATTGTGCTAAGCATCTTGAAAACCCCCGATATTTTTCTTCCAAAAATGTTGTTGTAGTGTAACATTTCTCTTTGATCTCGGGTTTTTGAGATTATCTTAGGGTTTCATAGCTATATACTCTCAAGTTTGGGGGATTATCCCATGATTCAAGAGTAAAAACCGGGCTACTTTATGACAAGTATATAATTGTGTTTGTACCAAGAGATGACAACCACTTCTTGCACTCCCTGCTCTCTCAAAATTATGCGGTTAAGTTTCATGGTTAGATCCATCATTATCTTGTAGTTAATGTCTCTAAAGATCAATACATTTTTCCTTCTTAGTAGTGTAGTCATGAAAAAGTGGATTGAGGGATATAACAAAGCAAGGATGAGACACAATGAAGACATAAAAGCTTTAAAAGAGTAAATAAATACTTACTCTATCCACCTGACTTCCCAAAGAATTTCATATTCATTAAATGGCTTTAAAAAAGGCTTGAAATGATGGAGATATGGTGACAAGTGAAAAGTGGGAGTATCCATGAGGATGTTACTATAATGTAAGGGAATCCTTTCTCCCTATTCAATATGGTTTAATTGTTATATAATATAAGTAAATTTGTGCATGCTCAATGTTTACATATATGTTTTCTAATTTTGTTTTCTTTTAGTATAAAGTGTATAATGGAATGTAGTCAAAGGGAAGGAACTTTTGCACCGAGCATATGGGTTCTAAAAGGAATGCATGATTGTGGTGTAATGAAAATTAATCTGAGTAAGATAGTTTAGCTAGTAGACATGATATTGCTATTATAGCAAACAAGCTTGAAGTATTCTCAATAAATCTTTAAGGTTGGGTTTATAATCTTCTTTAACTTGTTTATCTTTGATGTCAAATGGTTCCAGGTGGTATATAGAGGAGCTCAAGAAAATGTAAAGAAGCATACAAATTCCAATAGTGAATCTTGCAATTAAGGTATAAATTTGAAGTTCTTACTAGCTTATCTTGTTGTTTTTACTAGGACATTGTGCTTCATCCTAATATAAAGGATATAAAATGGTGGTATATTACTATACAAGTTTCACCTTAATAAAAATGTATTTTTCAAGGTCAAGATGTATCTTTCAAGTTCAAGATGTTAAGGAAACATTGGATGATGTATAGGTGAATCCTATACATCATTGGATGATGTATAAGGAGACATTGGATGATGTATAGGTGAATCCTATATATTATCAGCCAATCAAAATGTGTAAGATAATGAAGAAAATAACTTAAATCATAAAAAGGAGTCTTGCATTCTAATAAATAAAAGAAATGAAAAGCCATCAACTAATGATGAAAATGATAATAGTACTGGCAATGAAATACAACATTATATGTTACCAAATGGGATTGATTAAAAAATGTATACAATTAGATGTTTAATGGAAATATAATGGATATAGTAGTTTTTTCTATGTTTCATGTCATTCTTCTTATGCTTCTTCATATTTATTACATCTAAGGCCATACCTACAACTAGGCAACCTAACCAGATGGTCACTTTATAGAATAGTCTCTTAAATTTCTTGTGTTTAAAATTGTATCGCACAATTAGATGTTTCAATTCAAATAGAATGGATATTCTAGCACTTGGGTATTTTTATATGCTTCATGTTATTCTCCTTATGCTTCTTTAATTTTATTATGTGTTTCATGTTATTCTCCCTATGTTTCTATAGTTTTATTTAACCTAAGGATGTACCTAAAACTAGGCAACCTAACAAGATAGTCACTTTGCAAAATAGTCTCTTAAATTTCTTATGGAATGCTCTTTAGGATTTTTGGTTTTACACCAAGTTCATTGGTAGTCGCATTGCTAATGTCACTACTAATTGTGTTAATGTTTTGATACGGAGTACCCAAACAACAATGCATTTAGCAGAGCAGCAAAATTAGAAGCGCAACTAGTAAGGAAACGTGACCAAAAGTGTAATTCCAAGCCCCTTGGATTATTTTACTGTTAAATCTTGTTATTATAACCCCGATACATTATAGTGGAAGTTTGTGAGAAATTAAAATTGAGGAGGCATGGCAATCACTAACCTTGTATTAGAGAATAGCTATCAATAGTATAACAATATAGTTATCGATAGTATAACAGTAACCAATAGTATAGGCAAACAACTATAAACACCCCAATTGTAGTCATTTTGTAGAGTTTTTCAATTCAAGACTTTGACAAGTTTGCTTTGTAACTTTATATCTTTGATATTTGTTCCACCTTTTGTAAATTAAATTGTGTAATACAATATAGTAGAGCTCCTTCTTTTACTCTCATGCTCCTATTGTGTGAAATAGTGTAGTGGAGTAACTTATAATTGTTATAGGTGTATCTAATTACTCCTCGATCAACTTATCTCTTATTATTAACAATGATATCAATGAGAAAACTATAAGCACTACATGATAATAGTTTATTTTTAGTCCTGTTTACTAGTCTATACTAATAAGTGTTGATAGCCCAAGCTTATCTTCATCTATGGTTGTACATCACGAGCTTGAGAGGGGCTGTTGAGATTACAAGTTCGATGACAGCTAGAGCTAGGCACAATATGTGCTAGCATGGTAGATAGTAGCATGTGTGGCCACAGCGTGTGGACATTAGATAGGGTTATTTGGTGTCTGAACACAACACATATAATGTGTGGTTGGGTAATCTTCATCTATTATGCATTATGAGAGTGTGGATATGGCTTCCCTCTATGGTTAGGGTTACATCAATCTATTAGGATTTTCTCTTGTGTGTGTGTGCTCTCTCACTATCTGTCTTTTATCATGGTATCAAAGCCTTGTGCTCTCTATTAGGGTTTTGTGAGTAAGTCAGAGAAGAGGGAAAGAAGTTGTGAAGAAGAAAGCCATTGGAGCTTTGAGCAAAGAGAATCTTGGATCAAACACCTACTCAACAAATCTGAAAGCTAAGGGCCATGGGTAAGCAAAGCTAAACACCCTTGAGTGAAATGCAGGTGATTTGACACAAGCAAATCAAGATTTGAGTTGCCCAAAGCAAGTGGGAATTTTTTATTTTTGCAAGCTTTAATGGAAAGCTAGAGAGCTTGAATGCAAATAGGTAAATGCATGTCAAAGGTAAAGGACACATGTATGTGGCATTGGTGAATGGAAAGCTGGAGAGCTTGAATGCAAATAGGTAAATGCATGTAAATGGAAAGCTGGAGAGCTTGAATGCAAATAGGTAAATAGGTAAATGCATGTAAAAGGTAAATGCATGTAAAAGGTAAAGGACACATGTATGTGGCATTGGTGAATGGAATAGCAACTCATTTGCAAACCCTAACTTGTTGTTGGATCAAATCTATGCATTGAACAAGAGGGAAAATCACTATTTTGGAATCTTGACAAAACCATATAATATATGCCCAAAGTTGATGCCATTGGAGGTGATTCTTGCACAAATTGGAAGCATTAATGTATTGGTAGTAATCATAGGGTCTTGGCTAAGCCTTATACATCATCATTGGTGAGTACAAATCATTCAAATCCCCCTAGGAGCAGGTGGCACTAGAAAAACAGGTTATTGGAGCAGTTTTTTATCATTTTACACATGTTTGCTGCCTCTTGGAGCTATATGAGGTGGTTGAATGCACATGAAGCCTTTAAAATGTGTGTACATTGATGTGGAGAAGCTCGTACAACATTTTGTTAAGTGCATTGAGCAATAAGGAGCTGGTTTGGTACAAATTAATAAAGGATTAAGCTTGTAATCAACAAACAGAGCTCACCAAATCTCTAAGTACTCACTCACTACTCAAAATTGGAGCAATTCCTCTTACACGGAGGTGGAGAAAATCATACGGAGCTAATGAATGCCTGGGTCCTTAATTTGGATCTCATTTGAAGCGATTAGAGTGGGATTAGTGACTGTAAATCATTGTTTACAAGTTTACATCAAAACATAGTACAACATTTGGCAAGTGTTTGGCATGTAATGATCTCAGATGATGTTTATATGCAACATGGCGGGTGTATGGATGTTAATGTATATGTTCTACACTTGATTGATCGTTTCCCAGTGATTTGAAGGATTGGAAGGCTCGGAAAAACCAATCACAATAGGGCATAGTGGACTGTCCGTACATAGTTGAGCTCAAATGCTACTTGGATGATTTTGTATGCATAGTACGAGATAAAGAGTTTTGGAAAGTGGACGAGCATGGATGCTTCTAAGTTGAAGACTTTAAGAATGGTTGTAGAGTCATTGCTAAGGGCAAGAAGGAAGGCAGGTTATTCAAATTGGATGCAGGTATTCCAAAGTTGAAATCGAATGCCATTATGTGGTCCAAGATATTGGGATGTGGCACAAACATATTGGGCATGTGAATATACAGAATTTGAAGAATATGCAGTTAAGAGGCAAAGTTTGTGGGTTGCCTAGATTCAAATATGATGGGAGTATGCATATACAGATGCTTGCCAGTTTGGAAAGCAAGCAAGGTTGCCATTCCCTAGAGAAGGCAACATGAGTAGCAAACCACATGAGATTGTTCACACTGATGTATGGGGGCCTACACAAAGCCCATCCATTAGTGGCAGAAGGTACTATGTAACGTTCATTAATGATTATAGCAAGATGACTTCGATCTATTTTCTCAAAGAGAAGAGCAAATTGTTAGCAAAGTTCATGTATTTTAAAGCATTTGCAGAAAAGTAATATGGTTGTTGGATCAAATTCTTCAGGACAGATGGAGGTGGTGAATACACCTCGCATGATTTTAAGGAATTCATAAGGAAGAATGGCATTACAAGGTAGCTTTCATGTAGGTACAGACCTCAGCAAAATGGTGTTGCTGAGAGGGAAAACATGATCATTGGTGATGTAGCTAGGGAAATTCTAAATGAGAAGAGCATGCCGAAATTTTATTGGGTAGAAGCATGCACCACAGTGGTGTATTTCCTTAACAAGACACTTACAACTACCATACATGAAAGTACGCTAGAGACATTAGGAGAACTATGGACTCTCCATTTTGCCCCTTAAGGAGTGAATAAAAAAAGATTAGCCTAACCAATGAGAGAGCTGGGATTCTAGATCCATGTAACATGGATATTTTTGTCATATCTTTGCCTAAATCTCTTAAGACAATAAAATAATAGAGCCCATATCTTAAAAAAATAGAGAAATATCAGATTCCATATCTTTCATGTTAGATGTACCAGCACATGGAAGTTTGAAAACCATTTTTTTTTCATTTTTTATGTTTAACTTTTTACTTTCCCTCCTTTTTCATTTCACTACCTTTTCATTTTCCCCCTTTTTCTTGGTGGAATTCAATTTCGCCATATCTTCTACAACTCTGGTTCTTTCACGAAAATTTACAGGCATGTTATTCTCCACCATAGCTCTCTCCTCCTAAAATTTATCTCATTTGGACAAAACATCAATATGAGTTATGCACATTTTATCACATGATGAAACATACCCAAATTCTATTCTATATTCTGACATAAAATTTTTCAAATCATACAGAAAACAAAATCACTCATACTTCAGAAAAACGAAGAGTTTTTTAACAAATCATATTCGTTTGCAAAATCCAAAGTAACAATAATATTCGTCAATACAAAAATTTAAAAATCATAGAGAGAATCACCAACAAAAGATCTAGCCAATAGGGCCTTTTTGTTAAAACCCTAAGATCTCTCTAGATAATTGTTATGCATAAACATGAATAAATTAGGCATAAAATCAACCACCCGTGAGCCCAAGGGATGCAAACATGAATTATAAAATGAAATATATCATACCTCTTCCTTGATGTCCCATACCATCAAGAGGGATAACTCCAATCCAATATCATGTAGCTATAGTGTGAAGTGGTAGGTGAGTAGATATGGACCTCTACACAAGAGACCATAGCCTAAGCCTCCAAGCCCCCAAGCCTCCAAGCCTCCAAGCCTCCTTTGAGTGTGCTCCATGCCCCTATTATATAGGAGGGCCCTCAAGTGACTCTTGACTCTCCATTTGCCATGTGTCTCTTGGATGCCTGACCCTAACCTTAACCCTTATAAGGAGGGTCCTAACCCATGCTCCACTAGATCTTGTTCCCATGCTCCCATGCTCACAAGCCTAATTTGGGTTAGCCTCCTAGTATAACATAGCACATATACTGTACATATAACATACTTCCCCTCTCTCAAAACATTGCACTCTTGCAATGAAAAGAAGGAGAATTGCGCTGAACAATCTCAACTGACTCCCAAGTTGAATCCTCTATTTCCCTATCTTTCCACCTAAGTTTAACAACTGACTCCCAAGTTGAATCCTCTATTTCCCTATCTTTCCACCTAATTTTAACCTCAAGGATTAGTCAACTACAAAGTTTCCTTTCCCTGAATTCAAGTACCATATCAGGTTCATGTGGAACATAGGATAATTCTTCAACTTCAACGAGTTCTTGAGGAGTAACTATGTTATCCTCACCTCCCAGTTTCCCTTTCAATCTATCGAAATGAAAGACTAGATAAACTCTAACAATTGAAGGTAGTTTTAGTTCATACGCAACTGTGTCAATCCAATGTATAAATCAAAATGGACCACAATATCTAGGACATAAATTCGAGCATTTTCCCATTGACAGTCTGAAAATCTTTAGGAACTTTTAAATAAACCAACGCTCCTAGTTCAAAACACCAAATTGAGTGTCCTCTATCAGCATAGAACCGTGCCCTATCCTGAGCACTCCTGATAGAATCCCGAGCTTCGGTCAGAACTTCTTACATATGACGCAAGTAATCCCTTCATGCATCAAGCTCGATGTCCTTAAGACCGACATCAATAGGTGCCCTGGGGTTGATACCCATACATAAGCATAAACAGACCAAAACCAATAGCTGTATGTTTAAAACTATAGGCAAACTCCATCATTGGAAGATATTTTTTTCAATTTAATGCTTTTCCAGAGACGTATGCACAAAGCATATCCTCTGTAATCTGATTCATACGCTTTGTTTGCCCATCAGACTACTACGGATGATTAGAGGAATTCATAGTCAAAGTAATTTCCTCGTTGTAAAGGATTTGGAATAAAGTAGGAAAACATGGCATTATAACAGCAGAAACCAGGGATTCATCGGTGCCCCGACATACCCACATCTACATATGGAATAATCGACGTCCCGAGCTACCCATATCAACATAGAGAGTCATCGGCGTCTCAATGCATCACTTACATCCATCTGTAAACCATCAAGTTGACTGTATAAATCACCTAAAGTACGGAACTAGAGAAAGAAATGCCAACAAAGGAAAAATCCAAATTTCCTTAAACTGAACACAACAAGATAAACGCGTTGAACTCTAAAGAAAGAGATTTCAACAAGTGAAAATTCCGACGAGATTAAACTCATCAATACATGCAGACTATAGATAAAAGAAGTTTATCTAGAGAATGCCCACTCAACAACTTTAAATGAATTCAGAAAATAAGATTGTCTTTGAATGTTGAGGTCAACATGCTAAGTGATGTAAGCAAAAGCAACAATCTTGAGCCCAAATTATCCTATAAGATAATATATGTGAGGGATCACTAGCGTCCCATACCACCTGATACCACCCATACATACCTCAACAATTTGAAACTCCCTAGTATGCCGTCTAGAAAATATGAATAAAATCCTGTATAAAAGGAATAAGATGGCCTTATCCCAGACTTTCACATACTAAAACGTGTCTCTATATTCCTGAGACTACATCAAGGAATAACTCTTTTCGAGTACATCATTAGAAAAGAATTTTGAATTATTGGTGCCTTTCTAATGATAACTATCCAATAAACACAATATACCTAGGGTAGAAAAATAACTCACCTAGATACATAAACAACTAGGTATCCGAGTTGGAATATGTACAAAAGTATAAGCAATATACTCCAAAATTATGTGCAAAAAACGAAGGCAAATGCTACCTTCAAAGCACATGATATTATCCAAAAGATCAAAAGATTCTTATAAAACCATGGATAAAAGCATAAAAGCTCCTCGAATCCATGAAAACCATAGTTGATCATAAAAATCAATGCATGCCATCTAATGGACATTAGTCATGCCAAACGAAGCATTAAAATTGATAGCCAACTCATCAATCCCCGGAGTATATGAATGTGGTGTCGTTCAAGCAAAACTCCAAAGTAAGCAAGTAAAACACATGTGTGTAGTGCTCAATAAAAAACCCCTAGACACAAGTGATCTAGGCAAAATCTTATGAGTCCAAATAAAACTTGGAAAACATCCAATAAAATCTACCAAAACAAACCGATCAACTGACCCATGATAGAACTTGTCTTAGGCTTAGAAAATAAAGCATAGACCACACTTAAACAAGTGTAAAATAAATTATCATGAAAAAGTGTCAAAGGTGAAATACACTTTAAACGCAAATCCTAGCCATCATTGAAGAAACTAAGGGACATGTCCAAAAATAATGGCTAAACAAAGGCCAAAAATCATGAAAACATCGCTTAGAATTAATCCAAACAAAAATAACTACTAATACAAGGTACAATCGTATTAATAATGTCACGAGAAAATGTACTTCAACATTAAATAACCCTCGAAAATATTAAATTCTCAAGAAAAGGAATTATCATGATTTTTTTCTAATTTTCTAGGGCCTCAAAATATAATAATTTTGAACTCCACCAAACCTATCTTATGGCATTCCAACCTATATTTTTTCAAAAAAAAAATTAGCAATTTAATTTGCCAAAATACCATTGATTTTTAAAAAATACCAACCCCACATTTTCTCAAAATTTAAAATAACCTTTGTCTAATTTTTCACTAATTTTCAAGAATTTTTAAAAATTTCTAATTAACTTTGAACGCATTTATAATACAAATGGTCAAAAAAATTTGGAATTCCAATGGTTTTCCCAGAATATGGAAATCCAAAAGTTTCGAAAAAATGAAAAGACAAAAAAAAAATCAAAATGTGAAAGGTCAAAAGTTTCCGGAATACGGAAGGTCAAAAGTTTTTCCGGAATTCGGAAAGCCAAAAGGTTTCCCGGGAATGCGGAAAGCCAAGAGTTTTCAAGAAAATAAGTTCCAAAAATTTTCAGAGAAATTTTTTTCTCAAAATTCGGATTTTCCTCTCTTTTTGGACTTTTTTCCAAGCTTTTTTGAAATATTTTCAAAAGCTTTTTTTAAATAAAAAACTCATTTAAAAAAACAATATTATTAAGCTTTAATATAAAGCTTATATAAAAATTTCAAGGGGGTGGCGATTTTTTTCGCCGCCTACATCAAACCCCCCCTCCCCCCCCCCCTCCGGCGGTCTACGCGCAAAAGAATGAGAGAGGGAGAGAGTGAGAAAACTCCCTCTCTCTTCTCCCCTCTTTCCTCTCCTTCTTCTCCCTTCCATTCTCTCTCCTCCCATCTCTTCTCTCTCTATTAACAGAGAGGTTAACCTTAATTAATCTTTTGATTAAGATTTCTAAACCCTAAGATCTCTCTAGATAATTGTTATGCATAAACATGCATAAATCAGGCATAAACTCAACCACCCGACCACGAGCCCAAAGGATGCACACATGAATTATAAATGAAATACATCATACCTCTACCTTGATATCCCATACCATCAAGAGGTATAACTCCAATCCAATAGCATGTAGCTATAGTGTGAAATGGTAGGTGAGTAGATATGGACCTCTACACAAGAGACCATAGCCTAAGCCTCCAAGCCCCCAAGCCTCCAAGCTCTTTGAGTGTGCCCCATGCCCCTATTATATAGGAGGGCCCTCAAGTGACTCTTGACTCTCCATTTGCCATGTGTGACCCTTGGATGCCTGACCCTAACCTTAATCCTTAAGGTTAGTCCTAACCCATGCTCCACTAGAGCTTGTGTCCATGCTCCCATGCTCACAGGGCTAATGTGGGTTAGCCTCCTAGTATAACATAGCACACATAATGTACATATAACACTTTCTCATATGCCCGTCCACCCAACCACCACGCTAGACGTCGGGGCTATCCCGAGTATGCCTCTAGTAAATCTTATCCACTATAAGTTCTACCAAATGGCTCCTAGCGGGAATAAATCACAATCTATGTCCGACGTTCCCTGTCTAAGGACGACCGACCCGAATCTATAAATCTCTCTCTCTCTCTCTGTCCTACACAAAAAATCCTCAAGGCTCAAGAAAAAGCCCCCAAAAAAAGGCCCACGAGAATTAGTAAATTATCATGCACGAAATCATCAAAGATAGAAAAGATTTTCTAAAAACATGTGTTCGAACCAAATTAGAGAAGATACTTTTAAAAAAAAAACACTGGAAAGTGGTGTCAAATTCGTTTCACGAATACCGGCCACCCAATGCGGAATCTCCCAATTATCTAAACTCGAACTTTATTCGTCCTATGATGAACTAATTTTCTTTAATTTTCCTCTCTGACAAATAAAGTTATCTACACCCTCATGCGAGGCCGTACTGAAAATTAAGGGTCAAAATGGTATCCCGGCCCCGTTTCAGGCGCTCCTTGCAGTTATATTTATTATGTAAACCCCCATATGAGTTTCCTTTAGGCTAAACCACTTACTATTACCCCCATATGAGTTTCCTTTAGGCTAAACCACTCACTATTACCCTCTTATAAATTATCTAACATGGTTAAGTATAGAATAGAAATCCCATACAAATGACACCCCAAAACATGCATAAAAAGTCTCAAAATTGACCCAAAATCGACATATCTAAATTACTAAATTTGTGACCAAACTTAATCTCTTATGTCATCTAAGTATTTCCTACTATTCAACATTGAATATAGATGCTAAAAATCACCAAATCAAATGGATCTAAAAACACGTACACATATGAGTATGTTACACATGAACTTTCTCTTCTCCGTACAATTATCTTGATGTGAAGTGGCATCAAATTCTTGTGAGTAATTATCGTATGTTTAGGGTTGTCTATGTTTTATCTTTATGTGAGTAATGATCATAGGTTTAGGATTTGTTTATGTTTTGTCTTGATGTGTTGCTATTTATTTTCTCAGGAGCAAGGTTGTGTAAATCAAAGCAGTAAGTTACTATTTATTTCTTGTTATTTTAATCTTTATTTGTTGCTTTCAATATTCTTTGCAAAGTATTGATTTGAAGTGGCATAAAATAGAACAAAAACGATCATAGGTTTATGATTTGTTTATGTTTTCTCTTGATATGTTGCGATTTATTTTCACAGGAGCAACAAGGTTGTGAGTAGTAAGTTGCTATTTATTTCTTGTTATTTTTATCTTTATTTGTTGATTACAATCTTCTCTGCATATAGTAATGATCATAGGTTTAGGGTTTGTCTATGTTTTGTCTTTATGTGAGTAATGATCATAGGTTTAGGGTTTGTTAATGTTTTGTCTTGATATGTTTATGTTTATTTTCATAGGAGCAACAAGTTTGTGTAAATAAAAGCAGTAAGCTGCTGTTTATTTCTTGTTATTTTAATCTTTATTTGTTGCTTACAATATAACATATATATTTATTAATCATGCAGTCTAACTTTATTAATTTAGATGTCTTCAAGGAGGAGGAATATCAGATATCAGTAATATTCACACAAAGTAATATTTACATAGTGAAGGTGTTTAACAAGAGAGATGATGAAGGTAACTAGATCCCTGATCAGTATAGTAAGTTAAATTGGATTTTAATGCGACCAAGTACTCGTGGGGAAATTTTAAGGTCAAGATCAAAGATGTCACAGAACCCAACAAGCAATGGAAAGGTAGAATCTTAGAGTTCAGGAGATGCATAAATGGTATGAGTACAATAACAAAGGCTTTCATTCAACATGTTTATATGCACAAAGAGATTCGAGTGCATCATGATAACTTCAGTGAAAGACATAAGTCTAACAGTAAGTTTATATCTCTCTTCTTTGCGTTCTTGTGCTTTGAGTCCATGGTTATTAGATAGAGTTTTAATACAAGCATTTTTGTTGCTTGTAGCTTTATATCCAATAAAAGCTAAATGTTTTACATGCAAAGATAGGTGCCTTGATCTATGACAACAAGAGTGCAAGCAAATTGGCATCTCCGAATGTTTACTTTTATGATTCAGTGTATGATGTGGAGGGACATAGTTTGGAGTATATTCCACTACCACCGCTGTCTAGCCATGAATGGTATAATCCTAGCTTAGACATGTCAGAAGCATGTAGGGTAAAGATAAAAACTGATGTTCATGCTACCATGAAACCATCCACAGACTCTAGAGATGTGCATCTTAATTGGTTTGTACCATTTGGTTTGTTTGCACATTTGTTTGGATCCTGTGAAAGTAGTTAAGAAAACTAAGATTCCTTATCAATGCAAGTGCCCATCTAAGGATTGGATGACTCAGTTATTTGGTGAGTCATGGCATCTCAAGAGAACTCACCACAATGATATCATTGAGTGCAGAATTACTTTGTCAGATGTTACCTTTAGGTAATCTGATTGGACTTCTTTTGATTTGTTGATGGTTTTTATTCATAAGTACTTCATTGCTAGACACTGATTGTTGAATGTTGAATGTTGATTCTATGTTTTTATGTTGGTTTTTGTTTGGTTTTTATGACAGGTACTTCATTGCAGGATAAACTTTGTGCATTCGTTCAAGTATAGGAGGTGGCGACTTGTATGAGGGGAGTGGCTCAGCTTGGACCAAGACATGCGAGATGGCATGCATTCAGCATCATTGATGTGGTTATTCTTTGGGAGGGTCATGACCCTTTTAGCGTTAATGTAGAGAGTCATTGGCCCCTTAGTTTTTTGAGGTAGGAAATCCAACTTATGTCCAATAATCCCCCTTGTAATTTCTATTCTAAGTTGGATGGTAGGAAGGTTGGGAGAGTCGAAGTGAACATTGCAAAACATGCAACCAGTGTGTTGCTCCACACATCCTTGAGATTGTGGAGTCAATGTACTTCTTATTCTTCCAAGTGAATATAAGAAGTTGTTTCTCTAAAAGTGTTGTAAATTTAATTTTCTTCATTTTCATAAAGTGTGGTGGTTTTTTAAGATATAAAAATAAATATAAGTTTATAGATATTTGTAAGTATATAATAAACACAAGTATAAATTTATTATAAATATTATAAATTTAAGTGTAAGTATAAATATGAGTATAAGTTATAGATCAAACTCATTTATACTATCTATTCTCTAGCTCTCTCTTTGTGTGCTAGCTCTCCCCACTACCCATCATGGCCGCCTCCCCTGCTTTCGTCGAGTTTATTGGCAGCACTCTCTATGCTCACCTTGGGGACCAGATCTACCCTAGGTTTTGCAAGAGTTTAGACCTTGAGGCTGTCATCTCCACCTTAGACCCGAACTCCACCTTGCTAGCTACATTTTGCGATGCAATGGATGACTTCACCTACTCTATCCCAACTTCCACCTTGAGTTGAATTCCTTTGGAGTTTCTCTTCACCATGAAGAGTAGATCCAACCACAAGAAGGCGGTGAATAGAGCTCTAGCTCATGTCGGACAAGATTTCCACACTACCGCTGTCCCAACCTCCTATGATGAGCACATCCCACTCGATCTCATTGTGAGCAGGATATTGTTTTTGCTATTTACATCTTGAACTCTGATGTTCAAGAGCCAGAGAATGATGACATCCAAGATCTCCCTCTAGTGGAATACATAGACACACAACCAGAGGAGACCACTCTATAACTTTTTCTCGTCCTTTTTTATTTCTACTTGGCCCCGATGTAATCCAACATTAGACAAGACTTGTTCTACCTTCTTGCATGTTGCATCAGCATCTAAAGCAGGCTGCATCTTGTAGGCAAAACAACGTACTCAAACACCAACTTCTCTATTATCCTTACTATGCAATGCAAGGTGCAAAAGTGGACCCTTGTTAAGGGTATTTCTAAAATAGGATCCCACTTAGGATCTAATGGCACTAACATTCCATTCCTTTGAACACACCGGTCACGTGTTGGAGCACCACGTTGTCTTGTCCTTGCAATCCATTATTTCTTCCCATCGTTGCCTTTCTTCCTAGATTGCATGTAATCAATCCCATTTGGTAACATATGTTATATTTCATTGCGAATAGTATTATCATCTTCATCGCTAGTTGATGGCTATTCATTTCTTTTATTTATTAGAATGCAAGACTCCTTATGATTTAAGTTTTTTTCTTCATTATCTTACACATTTTGATTAGTTGATAGTATATAGGATTCACCTATACATCATCCAATGTCTCCTTGACATCTTAAACTTGAAAGATACATCTTGACCTTAAAAAATACATTTTGATTGAGGTGAAACTTGTATAATAATATAATACCATTTTATATCCTTTATATTAGGATGAAGCACAACCTAGTCAAAACAACAAGATAAGCTAGTAAGAACTTCAAATTTAGACCTTAATTGCAAGATTCACTATAGTAAGTAGTAGATATCTAGTAAGAACCTCAAATTTAGACCTTAATTAAATTATTTGTTTGAGGATATAATTGGTTTAAAAGCTCACATGTTCACAATGTTGCAAATTAGAAAGGTGTCTCTTAGATCATTCCAAAGTTTTATGGAGTTGATTGCAAAAAACCCAATTGGAATTTGTATGCTTCTTTACATTTTCTTGAGCTCCTCTACATACCACCTGGAACCATTTGACATGAAAGATAAAAAAGTTAAAGAAGATTCTAAACCCAACCTTAAAGATTTATTGAATACTTTAAGCTTGTTTGATGTAATAGCAATATCATGTCTACTAGCTAAACTGTCTTACTCATATTTATTTGCATTACACCACAATCATGCGTGCTCCTTTTAGAACCCATACGCTCAGTGCAAAAGTGCCTTCACTTTGACCACATTCCATTCTACACTTTATACTAAAAGAAAATAAAATTAGAAAACATATATATAAACATTGAGCATGCACAAATTTACTTATATATAATAATTAAACCATATTGAATAGGGAGAAAGGATTCCCTTACATTATAGTAACATATTTTTTGGACCCAAAGAGGGCCTCTTGGATTAACTTTTGATTAGGAATGGACCAATAGGAAGAGGGCTGGGTGCACATTTTTGACTTCTTTGACCCTGGGGCCTAGGCTTTGGTTTGCTAATGGGGCCTAATTACTACTCTTGTCCCCCTACCTCCTAGGCCCAAACTTAGAGGTCCCCCCACCTAGAAACGCGCAGATTAAAAACCCTAAAAATTAAAAATTTTTAATTTTTTTCCAAAAGTGTGTTTTCCCTCTCAAAATTCCCCCCAACATACTCTAGGTCTGGAAAGCTCATTTCCCCTCTTTCTTCCTTTTCTAAGCTCTCCATTGCCGCAGAAACTCCATCCCTCTCAAGCTGTCCCTCGTTCTCAAGCTCCCTCCCTCTCAATCTCCCCCTCCCTCTCTCTCTCTCTCTCTCTCTCTCTCTCTCTCTCTCTCTCTCTCTCTCAAGCTCCCTCCCTATCCATTGCTGCTATCCATTGCTGCAGAAACTCTTTCCCTCTTTAGTTTACTGTAGGTTCAGGAATCCTATTCTCAAACTCTAACCCTCTTTAAGGCTTTCCATTGCTGTACTGCAAACCCTGAACTTTCTCTCCTCTCCACTCCTCTGTTGTAAAACAAGCTTTTCTTTTTCCTTCTTCTCTTTTCTTACCACCATGGCCTCTTCCAGTAATGTGAGAAGACCTAGGGAGAAGGTGGAAGAGCTTGTGCTGCATAACACAAGAGATGAGAATGGATTTTGGCTCCAGCAAGATTCAGGGTTGGGGCTTGGGTCTACATGCAGCCAAGCTCTAAGAGAGCACATCGAGTGCGTCAACTGGGGAATATGCTACATCATTTGGAAGGGAAGGCTACAAGCATACTAAGAAGGAAGGACTGGTTGCCAAGGCTTCAAGCATACTAAGAAGGAAGGACTGGTTGCCATAGTGCAACATGTGTATACCCTTGGAGACCACCCTTGGAGACCTGTACATTCAAGGCCAATGACCAAGGTTTCCTTCAAATTGTCAGTGTAACATAAACACAGCTTCAACAACATGCTAATATTGGATTTTTTGTTTCAAAATTTCTTATGATCCTCCATTTTCTTATGTCTCTCCTGCAGATATTTTCCCCTCTGATTATGTTGAGGAACAACATAAACACAGCTTTAACAACATGCTAATATTGGATTTTTTGTTTCAAATTTTCTTATGATCCTCCATTTTCTTATGTCTCTCCTGCAGATATTTTCCCCTCTGATTATGTTGAGGAACAACCACTCCAAAGCCTCACTGGAGTTTTCTATGCTATGCATGCATCCATTGGAGAGGCAATGTTTGTATCTCAAAGCCCAAGTGATCTTGTACAGAACAATATCTTTTTTTCACTTCATCGACATCTGCATCCCTGCAGGAGCTTACTGTACCTTCAATAAGTAGGAGGTGAAGAGGTTGGGGAAGGGCAATTTAGGAACTAGATTCCTCTCGTGGCTCACCACTTTTGCGTTCCTCATCAGCGGTGACGATGAGGATTTCGATGAGGAGGTAGAGGTGCCTGCATTATAGTTGGCAGGGTATTTGAGCGATGACAAGGAAGTGAAGGCAGTAAGAACGAGTGCTAGTGTGGAAGAGCAGCTTGCATCAGAGCACTTTCGAGAGGGTGCACAATCTGCAGCAGCTGAACAGCCCATTGTAGTAGAAGATGTGGGGCCATCTTCCCCACACGAGGAGAGCAAGGTGCTGCCAGAGCTTGAGATCAATCTCTTGAGCACCATTGTGGTGGAAGGCAAAGAATACTTATTTCTTCACTCATGACCTTGAAAAGGCAGCTGTCTTGAGAATGGATGAATGCTTGGGCATTATATGCACGTAATGTGAGGTGGACCTTGATATGTCCAACCTCAGTCCTCACCTAGATAGTGTTATATTACCCCTTGGAGAATCTATCGCAAAGATAGTTGCTTTGGTCAAGGAAACTGTGGTTGAGACCGCGGAGCAAGCCCTAGTTCCAGAGGAGAAATTCACAACTGTACAAGACAAGCTAGAGGCTGAAAAGGATACCCTTGCTGCTGGAGTGATGGAGGAGACCAAAGCACCTAAAAAGGATGAGGCTAAGTCCTCGATTGACCTCTCCGTCCCCACCAGCACTTTGGCAAAAGAAGACATTGAGTAAGAGGTAATAATAGACCTTTTACAACTTAGAAACATTTGTAATTATGTATAGGAAAATATTTTGATTTTTCCTTTGATTGCAAAGGGTGGTTAAAATTGACGCATTTGTTGTTGGGAGAGGCGGTGGCAGAGCAAAGACCAGGCCAAGGTCCATGGACATGATGCTGCGTTGGCGCACTATCTTGGTCGACTTCTTGTGGATGGCATCGCCATTATCCACAGGGACTACACCCCTCAATCTGCCTTCACTCTCTTCTTTTTGAAAGCCCTCTTTAAGGTGCTCTGTGTAGCCTCTATGGCACAGAGCACCAAATGTATAGTTCTGATTAAAAAATCCCTTGCCTTCGATGTTTTTGGTTCTGGATTTAGGAGTAAGCTTCTTGCTCGTATAGGTATAGCCAAAAGTATAGACATAGAGGATCCTCAAGAAATAGCCCAATCACTCCTTGAGTACACTCTACCCAATAACAAGAGAAGGAACCTCAGTATTGTAAGAAAGGTTTTGTAAAGATGATGTATCACTTCTTATTATGAATACAATACAGTTTTTGCAAACTTATTTTCATTAAGTATATCATTGTTTTTTCTAGTTTGTACCATCAATGTTTTTGTGAATGCATCAGAAATGACCTTGGGAGCCTAGGGGAGCAGTGCCACAACAGTGTGAATTTTGAGCCTGCACCGTTGCTATAGAGCCCAAATTCGCACTGTTTTGGCAAAGCTTCCTTAGCCCTTCAGGAGCAAGTGTGCTCAAGGAGTGATTGGGCTATTTCTTGAGGATCCTCTATGCCTATGCTTTTGGCTATACCTATATGGGCAAGAAGCTTACCCCTAAATCCAGAACCAAAAACATCAAAGGCAAGGAATTTTTTAATCAGAACTATAAATTTGGTGCTCTGTGCCATAGAGGGTACACAGAGCACCTTATATTAGAGAGGGCTTTCACAAAGAAGAGAGTGAAGGTAGATTGAGGGGTGTAGTCTCCCTGTGGGGATAATGGCAATGCCATCCACAGGAAGCCGACCAAGATAGTGAGCCAACGCAGCATCTTGGCCTGGTCTTTGCTATCGCCGCCTCTCCCAGCAAATGCGTCAATTTTAACCACCCTCTACAGTCAAAGGAAAAATCAAAATATTTTCCTATACATAGTTACAAATATTTCTAAGTTGTAAAAGGTCGATTATTACCTCGCTCAATGTCTTTTTTTGCTAAAGTGCTGGTGGGGGTGGAGAGGTCAATCGAGGACTTAGCCTCATCATTTTTAGGTGCTTTGGTCTCCTTCATCACTCCAGCGGCAAGGGTATCCTTTTCAGCCTCTAGCTTGTCTTGTAAGGTTGTGAAATCCTCCTCTTGAACTAGGGCTTGCTCCGCGGTCTCAACCACAGTTTCCTTGACCAAAGCAACTGTCTCTGCGATAGATTCTCCAAGGGGTAATATAACACTATCTAGGTGAGGACCGAGGTTGGACGTATCAAGGTCCACCTCACATCGCGTGCATATAATGTCCAAGCATTCATCCATTCTCAAGCCAGCTGCCTTTTCAAGGTCATGAAGAAATAAGTATTCTTCACCTTCCACCACAATGGTGCTCAAGAAATTGATCTCAAGCTCTGGCAACACCTTGCTCTCCTCGCGTGTGGGGAAGATGGCCCCACATCTTCTACTCCACTGGGCTGTTCAGCTATTGCAGATTGTGCACCCTCTGGAAAGTGCTCTGATGCAAGCTACTCTTCCACACCAGCACTCGTTCCTACTGCCTTCGCTTTCTTGTCATCCCTCAAATACCCTGCCAACTGCAATGCAAGCATCTCTACCTCCTCATTTGAATCCTCATCGCTGATGTGAGGAACGCAAAAGTGGCGAGCCACGAGAGGAACCTAGTTCCTGAATTGCCCTTCCCCAACCTCTTCACCTCCTGCTTATTGAAGGTACAGTAAGCTCTTGCAAGGATGCAGATGTCGATGAAGCGAAAAAAAGATATTGTTCAATACAAGATCACTTGGGCTTTGAGATACAAACATTGCCTCTCCAATGGATGCATGCATAGCATAGAAAACTCCAGTGAGGCTTTGGAGTGGTTGTTCCTCAACATAATTAGAGGGGAAAATATCTACAGAGAGACATAAGAAAATGGAGGATCATAAGAAAATTTGAAACAAAAAATCCAATATTAGCATGTTGTTAAAGCTGTGTTTATGTTACACTGACAGTTTGTAGTAGTTGAGTACTAACCCATATAGTGTGTACTCTTATCTTTATGTTATGTTGGTTGAGTAGAGAAGCAGAAGATAGAAGAAAATTCAGCTATCCATCTCTCTCTTGTGTCTTGCTCTCCCTTGTGTGTGTGTGTTTGCTTGCTAGGGTTTGAAGCTCTCCCTCTCCCCCACATTCTCTTTACCATCCACTCTAGATTACCTTAATCATGTCTCATTATTAGGTTATTAGATAAACCCTAATATCCATAGCTATGTGTAGGAGATATCATGAATCTTAACTGTAGTTACATCCATGAAAGAGGGTGGTTAGAGAACACTATCATCTCAACATTATCATCTCTTTCCACCATTGATTAAGCTTTAGGCTCCAATTAAACAAGGGGGGTTTAGAGGGTCTAGAGAAAGAATAGAGAAGGATGGGGAGGGACTAGTAAATGGAGAGAGAGGAAGGACAGTGAGAGAGGGTTAAGAGAATGACAAAGGGAGAGAGTAAGGGAGAAATCTGGGAGATAAGGAGAGCGAGAGAGAGTCAAGAGAGGCTTGGCAAGGACAAAAGGGTGAGTAACATTGCGAGGGAGTTGACAGGGGGTGAGTGAGGGAGAGAGAGAGAGAGAGAGAGAGAGAGAGAGAGGCTATCGCGAGGGAGTGAGAGAGGGTGAGGAAGTTGACAAGGGGTGAGCACCAAAGAGAAAGAGGTTGTCGTGCTCGCAAGGGAGTGAGACAAAGTGAGGGAGAGTCAGAGAAGGGGGGGCATTGTAGGGAAGGGGGTGTGCTCGCTCTATGAGAGGGAGAGGGAGAGTGTGTTTTCTATTGAGAGGAGAAGGAGTTTTATAAGAGTTGGAGGGGTATGGGGTTTCTATGTGTGCATGAGTGAGAGAGAGGAGAAGTCAATGGCCTGGTCGCCGGTGGAAAGAAGACAAATGGAAGATGAACATTGCACAACTAGCCAGTGGGAGAAGAGACAAATGAGAGAGAGAAAAATTTGTCCAGCATGGGTGGTTGAGAAAACCAATCGAGCTTTATCCTCCTCCATTTAAAAAAAATGTATTTATATATATAAAGGTGTAGAGAAGGGGAGGTTTACATACGCAAGCCAAAAATTTGAGGATTTTACACTCCACGACCTTGATACCTCTTATCCTTTCTTTCCCTTCCTTTACGCAAGCCAAAAATTTGAGGATTTTACACTCCACAACCTTGATACCTCTTATCCTTTCTTTCCCTTCCTTTATCTCCTTCATCTCCTTTCTTCCAAGATATTCCACAAGCATAGTGCTTTCTTTCATAGGGATGCATCTCTTCCCCTCTATGTTTTAAAAAAGGTATGTATTTTCTATGTTCTTCTCCATTCCTCCTCTAATCCCCCTCTCTCTCTCTATTGATTTAACATTGCTCTATTACTCTCACTTCTCTATTTCTCTCACTATTCTTGACCTTCTATTTTTAAGCCCCTCTTATGATCATCAAACATGCATCTATCTAGTGAGGTTAAATATGTCATATGAAACAAATCAAAAGATAGGGTTAGGAATATTCTTGTTTCTTCTCTTCTTCTTATTCACACACTTATTTTGCTCACTTGTCCTCCTTTTTAATAAGATTAGGACTAATTTGTTTCCTACTCAGATCTTTTGACCTAACTTTATTAGATGCTATCTTAACTTTATTCTATATGATAGGTTTGTTTCGTGTGTTGTGAAGGTTCTCGAAATCTCATATCTTGAGGTAAGCTCTAATACTTACCCACTACTTTTGCTATTTTTTGTTTCTTATTCACATGCATTCACTTGTCCATAAGAATGATTATTCTTTCTTGGCATAAGGAAAGAGAGCGCTTTTATGCATGAGATATGCATAACAGAGAGGTCTTCTATGTTGAAATATACAAGTGAATAGGGTGTGTGCGAGAACAAGCCCTTGGTGGCAAGAGGCTGTAAAAGAGAATCCATAAATGTGAGAAAAGCTGTGAAAAGGTGAGAAGTATCTACTGGGAGAGAGAATAAAGGGTAGCATGAGGAGATTTAGGAGGAGATATTCTGGGAGAGGTGGAGAGAATCAAGCAAAAGAGGTGGAGTGAATCAAGGAGAAATCAGTGGGATTAGATGCTTGGATGTAAACTCTATAAATTGAAACATTGGCCTAATGAGAATTTGCTGGTTTTTTACTATCCATGCCTACATTAAGCTATCAGTTAATTGCTCACTAATCACCTCTTAATTATCATCTAATCTCTTTGTTAATGATGTTGATTCTAGCATTTGATCCACCATAGCTCATCACATTGCTACAAATTTAACATGGTATCAGAGCCTAGCGTAGAATCCATCAATTTGTGAGCCCATTATCTTGCTAATCACTTGGATAATTAGGATTAGTAGATAATTAAGATTTTTACCTCTTTTCAACTAGCTCTTTGCACCCCCAACTAGTGGAGGGGCTTGATCTCCCTCTAGGAGAAACATTAGGGCAAAAGCTTCTAGGCAAGCATAGCTACCTTGCCCACCCTTCAGACCATTCAAGCAAATTGCCAAACCGCCGTCTACATCTGTTGATTTTGGCTAATTTTCCAGCGCCGTTTTTCTAAGGGAAAAATGAGATCTTGTCTGCTCCAGATGAAACGGCGCTAATTCCTCTTGGCCCTAGGGGTTTTCAAGTTATACAAGCTGGTGAAGATATATTTTGATTTGATCAAGTCTACAGCGAGATCCAAGCTCTTCATAAATCTGCAGAGGTGACTTTGGTAAAACAGAGATTAAGCATTCAATGTTGGTCAAATCTTGTGTTTCTTAGCTTAATCCTCTACTAGAATAATTGCTATTGATGTCCTTGAAAGGATTTGAGCTCGTTTGAACTCCAAGGCCTCAGATCTGGACTCCTCGCATACTCTGTTTTCTGCACATAAAATAGAGGATTAATTTGCTAATCAGTGATTAATCGGTACTAATCACTGTATTTTGGTGCAATTGAGGGTGCAAATTAACCATTGGGTATCTGATACAGATCCCTATAACTTCATATTGCGATTCGGAGATGGTTTGATACTCCAACCATTCCGTACAGATTTGTTACCCTTGGTTTAATGTAATTTCTGGTAAATTTATGCTGATAAATCTGTTGTAATCATCACCTAATTAAACACCAGATTGAGTTGTAAAAGGGTAGACACTACCCTTGAATCTTGAAATTGGATTAAGAGGTAAGACCCCCTTCACATCATCATGAGTACGGCACAAGAGATAGCCAAATTTAATGGGGAGCAATTTTACACATGGCAGACAAAAACCATGTATTTGCTCATGAGAAAAAATCTGTGGAGGCTAGTTGAGGGAAGAGATGAATGCCCAAAGGTGAGAGGGAAAAATTAGTGGAAGAGAAGGAATAAAAAAGCATTGGGACTTATCGCACTCAGTTTAAATGATGAAATCATTCATCACATCATAGGGATACAATGGGCAAAAGATGCATGGGATGAACTCAATAAATTATTTGGCACACAAGCTAAAAATTTAAAGATAAATTTGTTAATGCAATTCTACAAATTGGATATGAAGGAAAGTGAACCTTTAATCATGCACTTGAACAGATATAAAAGCATTAAGCAACAACTGGCAGCTATTCGCAAAAAGGTACAAGATGATGAGGCACTAGCAGTGCTTCTGAAGAGTGTGGACAAAGGTGAATATGAAAACATTGTAGCAACATTAAAGAATGTACCTGAATTGAAGCTACACGAGATAGAAGAAGCTCTACTAGATCAAGAGACCAGAGGCAAAGAGAAGAAATGGTTGGACTCAACAGCAGCAGCAGGAGAAGAAAAAGCATTCTTCACCCGAGGAGGATTCTCTCGAGGATGAGGACAAGGAAGAGGCAGAGTAGTAGGAAGGACCTTCACTTGCCACAACTGTGGAAAGCCAGGACACATGGCAAGAGACTCCTCAGCAAACCCAGTGGAGAAGGAACGACATCGGCAAACTTCATGGAGGCTCCTAAGGAAGTGGAGTCAGATCATCTTTTCTGAGAGAGAGAGAGAGAGAGAGAGAGAGAGACACTCCAGAACCCAATGTAACCTGCCCCAATAGAGTAAAACCACCGATGATGTAGGCCATGTGGTAGATGTATGTGTGAGCACTTTAGTCAAGGTCACAGGCACTTGTAGCCTTGGACACATAGAGAGAGAGAGTGTCAACGACTATGAGTTTAGGGACTTGAGGCACTAGTCGCAGACTATCAAGTAAGAGGGAAACTTAGTATAGGGTCGAGGTGTGCTAGGAGTATTCACTTGAGGGGAGGTGTTGAAATATACAAGTGAATAGGGTGTGTGCAGGAACAAGCCCTTGGGCAAGAGGCTATAAAAGAGAATCTATAAATGTGAGAGAAGCTGTGAAAAGGTGAGAAGTGTCTACTAGGAGAAAATAAAGGGTAGCATGAGGAGATTTAGGAGGTGTGGAGATATTTTGGGAGAGGTGGAGAGAATCAAGCAAAAGAGGTGGAGTGAATCAAGGAGAAATTAGTGGGATTAGATGCTTGGATATAAACTCTATAAATTGAGACATTGGCCTAATGAGAATTTACTGGTTTTTGATTATCCATGCCTACATTAAGCTATCAGTTAATTGCTAATCATGTCTTAATTATTGTCTAATCTCTTTGTTAATGATGTTGATTCTAGCATTTGATCCACCATAGCTCATCACATTGCTGCAAATTTAACATTCTAAGCTCTCTTATGCATCATGAGAGCTATGCATGAGCTCTCTTGCATAACCTCTTATGAACTATGCATGAGATCTCATGATCTATATTTCATAAAGAGAGCTCTCTTGCATAACCTTTCATGAGTTCTATGCATGAGCTCCTATAACCTCAACCTCAACTATGCATAAGCTCTTATTTGTATGAGCTATGCATAAGTTCTTATTTTTATAAGCTATGCATGATCTCTCATTAGCTATGCATGAGCTCTCTTATTTGCATGAGCTATACATTAGCTCTTAAGAGGTATTTACAAGAGAGCTCTTATGATCTCTCTTATGCATAAAGAGGGCTATGCATAAGCTCTTATTTGTATGAGCTATGCACGAGTCACTTAAAAGCTATGCATGAGCTCTTAAGATCTATGCATGATCTATCATTAGCTTTGTATGAGCTCTCTTGCATAATCTCTCATGAGTTATGGAGGCCCCATCTATCATTAGCTTTGCATGAGCTCTCTTGAATAATCTCTTATGACTCATGCACGAGCTCTCATGTATGGAGCCCCTTCTTGGCAAGCATGGTAAGTAGGTCCTAAACCTTTAACCTCTTTCTTTTTCTAAATTTTGTTTCATTTACATTAAATTTTTGTGTGATTAGGATCATGTTACTATGAACCATGTCCATGTACAATCGAAAAGTAATGAAAATATCCAATCTCAAAACAATATAAATGTGAGGGTTAAGAATGAAGCTACAAGGGGTGACAACAATCAAAATGTGTCAGAGCGATTTTGAAGATATTGATCATTAGTATTGATACTATTATCTCCCACTTTGTAACTCATCAAGTAGTAATTTTGGATAATATTATATTTTTATTAGTGTTTTATGTTTTTATGTTTTTTCTGTTCCATTAGGGAAAATTTGAACTCAAAATGGGCCCTTTAAGGATTTCTACACCTTCTCTCTCTACAAAAATGGATGCATGGTGAAATTTTTACAAGTCAACTCATCACCAAATTTAGGGACTTCTTGAATATGACAATTTTTCCATCATGCTATATATCATTGGAAAGGTCTCGAAGAGTAGATTCCAAATGTCCAAACTCTACTCACTTCTGATCTTCTAGCTATCTTATGCATCCTCTACTCTCACTCGCAATACACTCTTTACGGCATCCCCACTTTTTAGCTAGATCTTGAGGTAAGCTCCAATCCTAAACCTAATGCTTTTGTTTATACTTCTATCATTATATATATAAAAATAAAGGAGTATAATGGAGAATAAACATCTCCCATATTTTTTCCCTATTTTTTCTTGTAGTCTATAGCGTGGCTATATATGAGACTGCACATGTGGATATACATGAGGCTATGAATGCAGCTATACACAAGGCTATGTGTGTGGCTATACATGAGACTATGCATGCAGCTATACCCAAGGCTATACATGCGGCTATAGCAGTGCTCTCGTACAACAAATGGCTAAGGTAGTGTTGGTAGCTTCTTGTTGCTTATGTTGATGTCGATATCGTGGTAGCCTCTTGGTTGCTATGACCTTGAAGCCACTTCTTGTTCTTCTTGTTGATGATGTTTCCTTATTCATTTTGTTGATTTCTTCTTGGCTCTTGGTCTTTGCTCTTTGGCTTGACTCTTCGCTCTTTGACAAGTTTTTTGGTGTGAGCATCGTTCTTCTTGTTGCCACATCATTTTTCTTTCGTTCTTCTCTTTCACACAAACATATGTTAGCGTGCTCATTTGGCCGCTCTTTACAATGATTTTTGCCTCATGGTTTAACACGAAAGATTTCGTGTAACTTTTGTTTGATGAAACATTTTTGATGATGATCCAACCATTAAATAGAGCATTGATGCCCATAAAGGAGTGCATTTTTATCTTAGCTTTGCAAAATGTGTGAACACTTCTTACAAAAGATATTTTGATGGTGATCCTTTTTCTATTTTTTAAAAAAAATAAAATAACAACCTTATCTTTAATTTGACGGTCGCTTGATTGCTGCTGCAGGTTGCCGTGTGGATCTCTTGCACGCTGATGCCTGGTTGCTAGCAGGTTGCTGTGGGGACAGTGGAGATCTCTCTCATAGCTGCGCGCTGATGCAATCGCAGCTTTATCGCAGGTACAACACTCCTTCAGCTCTTCAACAGTAGACGAAAAACCTTTCGGGTAGATTGGTCCGCTACTTCACAGGCAACTTCTGCCTCGCCTGCACTGATAGACTCAGAGCTAACATATCTTATCCCTGGCCTCTAATCACTTCAAATGTGTGCGCAGCCTTTCTCTAGGCTTAAGATTTTTCTTATTTATCAATCTATATAATATCATGGTTGGCGTAGTGTCCTCATGAGTTCTTCATATGAAAGATGCTATGTGTGATGTCCTAAAATCATGCTGTTAAGAAAAAGCATATGCTTTTTACTGTTCCTTCATTATACAATCTATATCTTTCGTACATTATAACATTAATATTTTGCACAATATTGAAGCTTTATAGAAAAATCCTATGGTGTTTAAAATATATTTTCTTTTAAGTGGAAGCTGAAGTTGTAAATACATTTTCTATACCATATCAAGGATCGATTGACCTTTGTTTGGGTTGTTATAGAAATGAGTTATTGTGGTTATTTACAAGTTTTGTAAAATTTTCATGATGGTCTAGTAATGAATATTAATCTTAAGAAAGGAAAGGATTTTATGGATATGTTTGCTAAGAGTAATGATTTTTTCAAAAACCTTAAAAGAAAATCATGGATGGATACGTCACTAAGAGTAATGATTTTTTCAAAACCCTTGAAAGGACACATTTATGTCCTTTAGTGTTATCAAACTAGTGTTAAGGCTACCAAACTTATGTTATATTACCCCAATAGACTGGTCTTAAGTCATGGAATCATACCATTAGTGGTGGAAAAACTTATATTATATTACCCCAATAGACTGGTCTTAAGTCATGGAATCATACCATTAGTGGTGGAAAAAACTCTTGGAGATGCACATAAAAATATGTAAGTATACCACGTGAGTTTAAATGAAGGAGTTATTAATTCAAAATTTTAAAATAAATTTACAGAAATACATTTACAAAAAGAGATTTTTTAACGATTAAAAAAAACCCATAAATCTACAAAGAAAAAGAGATCATTTTATTCATGAAAAATTCATAGATAAGGGGTTTTTGAAATACCCCTTGAACGCATGTGATACATAGGGTTTCTTAGTAGTGCACAAAAAAAACTATCTTTTAGTATTTTTCAACCCATTAATTGAAAATAAATGCAAGTTGATAGTTTTGCTTGCCTTGAAAATAGTGGTATTTTTGAGTGCATAGAACTAGACTCTCTAAGCACTTATTTAAAAAGAAAGGGGAAAAAATAGAGGTTGAACTTTTTGAAAATTAGCATTATGAAATCGATTAATGTTTCAGATTTTGAAAGAAGAATCGGTCAAGGTAAAGAGTAATGACTTATCTGGATTCTGGACTATTTATCTATCTACATTCATTCAACTTAATCTCATGTTAACAAGGCTGCCCACTTGGTAGTAGTTAAACTCTAAATCTTACCTCCTTGTAGATACTATCATGAAATGGTCAATGAATGCCATGACTTTCAAAGTCCTCCTTGCACATAGGAGTATATCTATTTAGGTGAGATGAATACCCGACGAGCTGAGAGGGAGTTGCACTGTCGTGTGTGTTTTTAAGGTCCATCATAGCTCTGAGAGGGAGGAGAGATCAGAGGTGAGAGGGAGGAGAGATCAGAGGTGAGAGGGAGCGACAGCAATGGCAAGGGACGTACAGCTAGTGAGGTTGATCTTTTGCATGCTTCTATTTGGATGCTGCCAGCCAGGGGTTCTTACATTAGAGTTCCAATACCCAGCTTCTAATGGCATAGACCAATTTAGCCTGCTTGTGCCGGTGAACGACTCGTCTTACGACGGCAGCAGCCCATCCTACGTTGCTAATGGGGACGCTGTTTGGCTAACCCCCGACCCAAGGTCCCCTCAGAGGCTAGCCAACTTCTCGAAAACCTACAACGAGGGCTGGTTCATATGGAAAGAGCCTGTTGACTTTCTGCAACAAGTGGGCAATGAAGCGATCTTTGTTTCCTTGAGCACCTCTTTCCAGTTCCAGATCATCACAACAGAGAGTTATGGAAACAACGGTGATGGCCTTGCCTTCTTTATCTCTCCACAAGCCGCGCCTCCCCACAACAGCACGGGTGACCATCTGGGTCTTGCCAGCCGCTCAGAGCTCGCCGGCCCGCAGAGCCCATTCTTTGCTGTCGAATTCGACATCCATCAGGACGCGGAGATGCAGGACCCAAGCGCAAGTCACATAGGAATCGACGTGAACGGCCTGATATCCAACAAAACATACAACACAAATTCCAGCGACTCCGACCTGTACCTCTACAATAACTTCACCTTCGTTGCTTGGGTCGAATACAACGCTTCTAGCCAGCTTGTCCAGGTATGGATGATCAATCATGGGATCAATAATAACAGCTTAATCGAGCGCCCTGTGCAACCCTGCTTGCAGCTTCCACATGTGGATCTTTCTAGTGTTTTCAACGGGCCTCTGTATGTAGGATTTACAGCAGCTACAGGTAGTTCCTATGGGGGGCATGTTGTTTATTCCTGGAATTTATCTATTTCTAATGGTGGCCTTTCCAGTTCCCCCAGTTCTGATCCGACCTCAATATCGTTCAATGCTTGCCTCCAATGCCATAAGAGGAGATCACCTCTTTCCACCCTTCTGATCGTTTTGCCAGTTACAATTGTGTTCATTGTGCTCATATTGTTGGTCATTTGGAGGATTCGGAGGCATCATGAGAAGCGGCCGGTGGAGAGACAACAAGCTCCGGGCGGGCGCCCAGCGCCTAGCAGCACCACCATAGAGATGCAGTATAATTCGGTGCCTCAGTACAGCTACAGTGACTTGAGAAGAGCTACCAATGGCTTTAGTGACAGGCTGCTGGTGGGTCAAGGTGCATTCAGCCGTGTCTACAAAGGCACTTTGCGTGTGCATGGATCGGCGCAAGTGGTGGCAGTGAAGAAAATGCACGATGGGTTGGGAGAAGAGGCTACTTTCCCTTCTGAGGTCAAGATAATCAGCAGCATTCGCCACCGCAATCTCTTGCAACTCCATGGGTGGTGCTATCACAAAGGCAAAGCCTTGTTAGTCTACCAGTACATGGCCAACGGTAGCTTAGACCACCATCTATTCAAGCACAAAGAGGGGGGCAGTTTATCCAGTGACACAAGATTTAACATCTTATTCGGTGTAGCATCTGCTTTGGAGTATTTACACGAAGGATTGGGGGAGTGTGTGCTGCACAGAGATGTAAAGGCAGCCAATGTTTTGCTAAACAAAGAATTTGAGCCTCTGTTAGGAGATTTTGGGCTTGCAAGGCTGATTTCTCACAACACGATGGTCACCATGACTGCAGCAGGGACGCCAGGGTACCTTGCACCGGAAACTTACTTCACAGGAAAAGCTACCGACAGGGCAGATGTGTACAGCTTTGGGGTACTTGCCCTAGAGGTAGCAAGCGGGCGCAGAGTTCTGGACGCTGAGCTAGAGCCTCAGGAAATGAATTTAGTAGACTGGGTGTGGTTTCTGCAGCAAAGCAGTAAGCTGCTAGATGCCATTGACCCAGTAATGGCACAATCAATTGGACCGGTTACTAATTATGATGATGAGATGCTGCAAGATGATTATCATAATCGATGGAGGTGTGTTCTCCATGTAGGCCTTGCATGCTGCCACCCTCTTCCCCAGTATCGCCCAACAATGAGACAAGTGCATCAGCTGCTAAAAAAGACCACCATCATCTCGCTGCCGTCGTCAAGGCCTGATTTTCCATATGCGACCGACAGCAATAAGGCGGTGAACCCCTTGAGTGCCCCGGCGTCTTCAGATTTCTCCATGCCCTCGTCTTTCACCTCATTGACCAAAAGCAGTTCTTTTGTTTCTTAGCTGGCGCCGGTCCTCTCAGTGCTCGCTACCTTCTGCATCTTGGGCCCTCTATGTAGCTGGCCCTTGGGAGCCACCATGAAAGCTGAAAATGCAATGCAATCAGTCAAGCGACACTGTATGCAACAAGAGTAATGAGTTAACAGCGATGGTTTTGTTGTATTCGTGCAATTCAAAGGTCACCCCTTGAAAGGTCGAATTAAGCTGAAGTTTCCACGTGTAATCTACACAAATGTGTGTGAAGTTTCTTCACTGAACGTTGATTTCTCATGGGTGAGTCGCCCTAGAAAAACCCTCCCTATTTTTTTAACACAATTATTCACCCCCCCTTGTAAGTGTAAATGCTTGGATTTTGAATTAAAACCTCCCTTCTAAATTAACATAAATAAATAACATATAACAACTTTTTGTTTATTTTCCCCTTACATGTATACGACTATACGTAGGCCCCCCCAATAGTTTCTATGCACTAATGTGCTATGTTACAGGTGACACGCACCCGTCCGCCCGCCCACTCCTCCATGCCTCACCGTGCAAATGGTTTCCCAAGCACTTTCTCGCTCCTATAACCTTCCTACCACTAGGTATAAACCTAGTGATAAGAGCAACTATAGGTCTGGGATCAACATGTAGCACTGCATCCTTTCATTCACTAGGTGATTGGAAAAGTAAGAAATCTTATTGATAAAAGATAGATAGTGAGAGAGCACACACACACAAGAGCAAACCCTAATAGATTGATGTAACCCTAACCATAGAGGGAAGCCATATCCACACTCTCATAATGCATAATAGAAGTAGACTACGCAACCACACACTACATGTGTTGCGTTCACACACCAATTAACCCTATCTAATGTCTACACGATGTGGCTAGCTAGACGCGGCCATTTATTGCCACACACATGCTATTGTCTACCATGCCAGCACATATCGTGCCCGGCTCTAGCTTTCATGGAGCTTGTAATCTCAACAGCTCCTCTCAAGCATATACATCTAAGCCTTTGCCATACTCATAAAGAAGGCCATAACGTGTAGTGGTCTTTACATAATGCATGATCTGTCTCATTGCATCCAAATGAGGCTTCCTAGGACTTTGCATAAACTGACTCACTAGCCCCACAACATAACTCAAGTATGGCTGTGTAATAGTCATGTAAATGAGATTGCCAACCATCTTCATGTACATAGATGGATATTCTTAACTCTTCATGTACATAGATGGATATTCTTAACTCTTCACCAAAATCAACCCTCAACTTCACATTTTGCTCCAAGGGTATACTCATGGGTTTACACTCAGTCATCCCATATCTAGCCAACATATCCAATGCATATTGATGTTGGACTGGCCATATTCCTCCATGATCTTTGACCACTTCAATTCTAAGAAAATACCTCAAATCATCCAAGTCTTTCATATCAAACGACACACTCAATATTTGTAGCATGATCAAAGTCTTTCATATCAAATTGCCCATTCAATGGCTTCTTGACATGCATAATATCTGTAGCATGATCACCTGTTAGAATCAAGTCATCCGCATAGATGATAGCCACAATAATCCCATGATCTGTCTTCTTCACATAGAGTGAAGAATCTGCCCATAGAAACATGAAAACTAATAGAGATAAGATATCGGCTTATCTTATCACTCCAAGCGAGGTGCTTGTTTTAGCCCATAAAGTGCTTTCTTCAACCTGCATACATGAGTGGGGTACCCTGGGTGTATATAACCCTCTGGCTGCTTCATAAAAACTTCCCCTTGGAAATCACCATTTAGAAATACATTCTTGATATCCATTTGATGCATTTCACAACAATTTTCTTACAGCGATGGCAATAACTAACCTCACAGTTTTCATCTTCGCCACTGGACTAAACGTCTCATCATAATCCAAGCCTTGGGTCTGTGCATAACCCCTAGAACCAGACGCGCTTTATGATGCTCAATCAAGCTATCTGACTTGTATTTCACCTTATAAACCCATTTACAACCAGTGACATTCTTGCCTTATGGTAACGCAACCAAATCCCAAGTATCATTATGAACGAATGCGTCCATCTCCTTATCCATTGCATTTTTCCATACATGCTTTCCAATAGTTTCTCTGTAGAATGTAGGTTCTACATGCTTTTCCAAAGAGGTCATACATGCTTTACCAATAGCAAAACCATGGTATGTCAACCTATCAACTCAATATCTGACTCTTTATGATCTCCACAAAACTCATGGATCACTCTGTACACCTGTCACTCTACCATGTGGAGGTACATATCTCTCTTGCTTTTCACTTAGTGTGCGTAAGACTAGTACGCCAAGTTCCTCATCCGAACTCTCTGAACTAGATGACTCATATCCTATAATGCCAATACCCTCTAAGTCAACTTTCTTCTTTCCTTTGTCCACAACACTACTACTAGTGCTTCCACTATCATGCTGAAAACGCCCTGATCATGGATGTACACTGCTACCACTTGACTCTTGTGGCCCATACATAGAAGTAGAACTTAGTCCACATGCATATCATCATCACTAGAATCACTCGCGTCCTCATTTTTTGCTTTGTACCAACTAGCAAGCTCATCAAACACCACATCTCATGAAATGAGCACTTGCCTAGTATCTGGATTGTAACATTTGTATGCTTTGTGATCCTGTGCATACCCAATAAAGATGCACTTTTCTTCCTTTGGATCAAGCTTCTTCCTCTTCCCATCTGGCACATGCACATAAACAATACTACCAAACACTTTGAGATGCCCAATTTCTGGCCTATATCGTGTAAGATGCACATTAGGAGAAATATGGACTCTCCATTTTGCCCCTTATAGGGTTTCTCTCACTTCTCTCTCTCTAGAAAAAGATTCTAAAATAATGTTACAATATTAGCTCTTGTAGACTGCAAAAGAATCAAAGAACAAGAGAGCAATGGACGTATGTCCATCTTGTTATCTGTTATGTTGTTTTGTTATGGTTTAATTTTGTGTGAGTTATTATGTTTTCTTTTCTATTAATGCTAATCTTATTGTTCTAAATGTGATTCATGTGTGAAATAGAAGATAATAGTTGAGTTTAATGATGTTATTTCTGTGCTATTTAGATTGTTTTGCTATGGTTTAATATTGTCTGAGTTATTTTGTTTTCTTTTCTATTTTGACCATCATATTGTTCTAAATGTGATTTAGTTATGTGTAACACAGAAGATAATATTTGAGTTTAAGGATGCTATTTTTATGTGTTATTTAGATTGTTTATTTTAGTGATTTTTTGAGTGAAAGAAGTGTGTAAAATATAATTTTTGATTAATACTTATGATTTAGTTTTAGGATATATTGAAGTCTATATGTTATGTTCAATAATGTTATTTCTCATTTATGATGTTATTTGGGTGAAATAAATGTGTTATTTTGATTACAAGTTATGATTTAGTTCTAAATTATATTGAAGTTATATTTGGTTAAAGTTGTGTTTAATAATGTTATTTCTGGTTATATTTTTGAGTTGTACAAATGTATAAAAGCTACTTTTTTACTAATAGTTGTATTTTGTTCAGAGCTAATTTTTGGTTAATAGCCGTGTTTTATCCAAATGCTAATTTTAGGATGCAGGCCAGAACAAGAAGAGAGACATTCACTTCCAATTGGAGGTCGAGTACACACCGCTAGACAAGAGAATGACAACAAGTAGAAAGCAACCAACAGAGATAATGCAACAAGAAAGAAATGCAGGGAAAAAACATGTCGATCTTTGGGTTGAGGGGTGTATTTATCCACCCGATCCAATTACCCAAACACCTCCACAATTTAGTGGGCTTACATCTTTCATTAAGTAGGTGTGTAAAGGTAATGCAAGGTTATTGGGATACATTAGGAAGCTAGCAATTCTTCCTCATAGTGTTTACACATCTGTTTAGCACACCGTGATGGGCATGGATGCAAGGATTAAGGAGCTCACAAAATCACTAAGTGAAAAGGAGAGAGAGAATTAGAGTCTGCAAGACGCGATGCATGTTATGGAAAATGTGGTGCACGGGTTGGACAAGGACAACAAAAAGATGGTAGCAATGCTTTCAAAGAATGTTGTTGTTGCTGGACCCTCAACGAAAAACAAACAAGCACGTGAGCGTGTGAGGTTGCTCAAACCACTTCATGAGTTGACTAGAGGGAGTGAGCAATATAATCGGCGGCTCTATGCACAATGTGCAAACATGAAGAATATGTTTTCCAACCCAAGTGAAGAGGTTTATGATGCAATTGCAAAGGTCTTGCGCAAAGGTATGGTGAAGTATGCATTGGAAAACCCCAAATTCAAAACCATTGGTGATGATGTTGCAACATTACGTTTGAAGGAGGTAAGCAATACCTTCACAGCTATAGATGCTCAAGGCATATGTGACAAGGTATGGATTAGCTCCGAATCCTAGGATTTATAAGCAATTGGATGCAGGGTTTAAGGCTGTTCTTAACAAGAGATGGATGGTACCCATACCTAAACTGTTCCATGTAAAGCAGGCACGAAAAGATCTTAATGCAAAAGTGTTAGACACAATTGGTGAGCCAAAGCATTTGGAACATATACACAGATACTTAAGTCTGGATCAAAGGAAGTGTCCTTCAAATTGCATGTAGACAATAACTTTGTATTGAATGTATACAAGCTACAAGCAGCAATGGTAAAGTTCTACAATATGTCTATAGAAGAGTGCAGAGGTAAGCTTCAATTTGTTTTGAAGCTTGATGAGAGTGAAGTCGTTAAGAGCCAAAAGCTTGAATGTGTTATCTTGATACTAATGAATAGGGTGTTGGATCCCAGCATCAATTCAGAACATCCAAAATATTTTAGTGTGCAATTGGAGAATGAAAAATGGTGGCTTGCTACATTTGAGGTACCAAAGGAGGACCATGAAGTACTTAAGATTTTTTTTAACTTAATAGAGATACGAGATATTGTACGACGGCAAAACAATGGTGAAGTTTTGCATGTCGATGGATTTGGTGAATACAAGGTTGAATGGCATCTTGCTAGCGATTTGAAAACATTGAAATGTATGTTCGGTGTTTTAAATTCAGCATCAGCTGAGTTCCCTTGCTTATATTACATGCAAAATGGATTGCAAGGACAGGACAACGTGGTGCTCCATCACATGACCGGTGTGTCCAAAGGAATGGAATGTTAGTGCCATTAGATCCTATTTTAGAAATACCCTTAACAAGGGTCCACTTTTGCACCTTGCATTGCATAGTAAGGATAATAGAGAAGTTGGTGTTTGAGTACGTGTGTTTTTCCTACAAGATGTAGCCTGCTTCAGATGCTGATGCAACATGCAAGAAGATAGAACAACTCTTGTCTAATGTTGGATTACATCGGGGCCAAGTATAAATAAAAAAGGATGAGAAAAAGTCAGGAAAGAGTGGAAATTGGCCATGCAAACCGTGTTTTGGGGGAGAAAAGGCTAGGAAAATCTTATCTCCACCACACGAGATGAAGATGGTAAGTTGCTTGTAAAAAAACCAGAGAAGCATGAAGCATGGAAAAAACTACACATGGCTGTCCCTGATCGGAGCAATGGGGGACAGACACGGATAGCAAAGGCAAATGTGTGGATTGCACTTGATAAATTGGCACCACTTTTACAAAAGATGACATTCAATTCTGATGATGCCAATGCATTTAAAGAGGCGGTTGTAAACTTTCAAAACTCAATGACAGAGGCATGGAATTCAAATTACATTACACACTATATGGTCAGAGTAGTCTCCATTTCATTTTTACAATTAAATTGTGAATGTAATATTTTGAGTTTAATTGTGGATCCTGTGTTTTTGAATGCAGCACATACTTGAGGCTCATGGTCCATACTTTGCTGAACAAGGAAGTTTGACGATATGGTCCACAGAAGGTATGGAGCGATCTCATTGGTAAGCTCAATGCGGATTCCAAAAAGCAACGACACATGGAGGTGGAATCAATGATTCCAATCCTATGAGGCAGTTACTCCAATGGTGGTATAGGAGAATAGAGATAAGATATGAGGACAAATTAATAAAATCCAAATCCAATGATACAGAAGTTGTTTGTAGGGAAATATATGAAGTGAGGAAAGCACGATATGAAAATAGCATGGCCAAAGAACATCATGCAGAATGGTTGACAACCCAAGAGATAGAAAATGGAAATATCGATAGAATTGTAATTATGAAATAACATTTTATGTTTATGAGAGTATTGTAGCAATCCAATGTTTTGAAGAAATCGATGTTTGCTAAAGTCAACATGGATAACTTTTTGATAGTGTTGATATTTGTTAAAAGTAAGTGTCAATAACTTATAGTAAGTTCCATTTATAAATAAAGGAACTTCTTTCATTTCTCTCCATTCCTTCTAGCTTTTGAGTATGGCATGTACTAAGCAAAGAGCAAACAAGATGCCTTCCAAGATACCGGTTCATTCATCCAGATCTAGTGAATGTAATGACACCGATAATGATGCAACCCAAGCTTCTCCCACTGCTCCAGCTAGGAAAGCTGCTCCTGGTCTCCAGCTGGAAATGCTCGTCCACCAAGTAGACACATAAGAAGAGAAGATGGAGAGCAGGCACCGCCGCTTGTTGTGAAATTAGGAGGTTCCAGAAGAGTCATGAGTTGATTATACCAAGGCGTCTTTATCGAGGTTGGTGCAAGAAATACTGCAAGATCTACAAAGGGGAAAGCACTACAGGTACTTTTCAAGAGATCAAGCATATAATGTGGAGCCATGGTCAACCCAAGCGTTGCTTTCTCTTCAAGAGGTGGCTGAAAGTTACTTGGTGGATCTCATGCATGATGGTCAGCTGTTAGCCATCCATGCCCAGGGCATCACACTCAAGCCCTCAGATCTCACTCTTGTTCATAGAATTAGTTAACAATAGTGATGCATTCAATCTTAACCATGACATGGTTTAAAGAGCTATGTAAATGCTTGTGTATCTTTTTGTGTTTTCACGTTTTCCTTTAGTTCTACTCAACTAGTTGTACTTTATGCGATGTACCGGATTTGGATATTTTAAGTTTCCTTATTTCCAATGTTGTGTACTGGACTTGCCCATTGATTTGAATATTTTGAGTTTTCTTCATTTCTAAATGTCAGTGTATATTCTTAGATTTTCCTGGAAAAAAATGTGCAAGTGCATGTGCATGTGTAGGAAAAATTGACGCATGGTGTGCATAGATCATAATGGGCTGAAATTTATTCTGTGCATAGATCATGTGGCTTACATCATGAGCATGCATGTGCATGTGCAAGCAAGTCCATGTGCATATGCAAGTGCTATTTTCTACGATAATATTTTTTTCCCCAGAAAAAATTGATGCATGGTGTGCAGTGATCAAAATGGGTTGAAATTTATTATGTGCATAGATCATATAGTTTACATGTCTTAGATAAAATATCACCCCTATCGAAGGCCTATAGGGCCCTTGTCTAAAGGCTCGCGTGTAGAGACCTTTTTTTAATACCAAGTCTATACACGACGCGACAAGGTCCCTACACACCTCTGATGGGGTTGATATTTTATCTAGGAGGTTTTCCATGATACTTATATATACACATAAAATTAGAGCTCATGCTGATAAGGAAAACTATTTTTAAAAACTAAAAAGCATCAAATTTATGTATTGAGCTAATTTAGAAAATATATAAATTTTCATCTATAATTATGGGAAGTAACCCTCATTTCACCTCATTTCTCATCTTTCCTTTCTCTCTCCTACCTCCAAGAGCATGGCTCGCACACCAAGCAAACTGCTAGGAGAGTTTGGCCCCCCAAGGTGGGACGTGGAGTACCCCCCGTCCAACCACCACAACCGCAACATCACAAGCGTAGGTGGAAGCCTGGCACTGTGGGTCTCCGTGAGATTAGAAAATACCAAAAGACGGTGAACCTACTCATACCGAAGCTCTCCTTCCAACGTGTGGTGCGAGAGATCATGTAGGATCTGCAATGCTATCGTTTTGATAGGAGGTTTTGGGCTCATGTAGCATCAAGCCCACTACCTACGCGGTGGACAGCCCAAGCTTTGGAGGCACTCCAGGAGGTTGCGGAGGCGTACGCAGTGGATATTTTTGGTGACACGGTGTTTGCAGCTGTCTATGCAAAGAGGATCACCATCATTGAAAAGGACATGCAGTTGGTGCAACGCATGCGACACTGGAGAGATCCTCCGGGGCCAGGATCTTTAGTTTTATTTTTGTATATCTTGCATGATTGTAATTCTCAAAAGCTATGTAAAGCTCGATGTATATTTAAAAAAAAATCTCTTATCTTGTGTTACAAAAAGTCTCTTTTAATTTGAGTTTATATAATTTGTTGATTTATATGCGTCTTCAAATGGATACAATTTTTATTTGAGTTACGTGTGTAGTTTTATTTGCTTGAGTCAACTAATTTTAATTTATTTGCTTGAGTCAACTAATAAAATACATTACAAGACACATATCAAAAAAAAAACTCTGTAACCCAAATTTCCATTCATAGCATAAAAAATTACATGGTCATCAAAACATAGTCATCAAAGTAACATAATCATCATAGCTATATCGTAGGCTTCTTACTACTAGGCTCTCCCGACTCTAAAGCCGCCTTGATGGCTAGAATCAAAACATGGAGCCCTTCAAGCTCTGCCTTGATGACGGTGGGATCATGTACCCCCGCAACAATGCTACGAGCCACTAAAAAAACAAAAGACCCAGACGTTTGAGTTGAGAATAAGTAAAGTAACTTTGAGCGTCGAAGTAGAATAACTTTTTCCAAACTTGATTTAGTCGGAATAACTTTGAATGCACCACCCTTTGTAAGTGATTTAATCTTCAAAAAGTTCTCTGCATACCCCGGAGAGCAAGTCTTATGGAGGACTATCACATCATTAGCAAGTTTGCCAATGTACTCCTTGAGTGCACAGTCCTGAACCCTTCCTTGGCTCCCGATCTTCCACTCTGCCTCGATGTAAATTCATCAAGATACACAATGTCTTGCAAAATAAAATTGATGTCAGCATCGATTATGCAATGCATGGGAGAGGATGATTTTTTTTTAGAATAGCCCCAAATTTGATATTTAGGACCTCTAGGGCATGTAGACCCCACATGTATGATCCTCTGCCCAACCATCAGAGGCTAGGAAGTGCACTGTCCGAAGGATGGCATGGGAAGCCTTGATTTTTGTAGATCCAAGGCTTCCCACGACGTGAGCCTTCGGATAATACACTTCCTAGCCTCTCATGGGCAACACTTCCTAGCCTCTCATGGGCATGGTATCATACATGTGGGGTATACATGCCCTAGAGGCCCTAAATATCAAATCTGGGGAGCAACTGGTAAAAGGAGATACCTTTTCTACTTCGTCCAGCTCCTTCTGCAAAAGGGGGCCTCCAAATCTACTCCTGGAATGGGTCTGCCATCGTCCGACTGGGGACCACAGCTGTCGCATGCTGGGTCAAGGTCTGAAGCATTCATTCTGTAAGCACCAAACTCTTCATCTGTGATCTCATATTGAGGAGTTGCATCCTCAATCTACTTCTAGATGGAAATGATAGCAGAGATATCATCTACACTACTTTCATCATATCACCCTATCTCATCAACCTGTGGTAGGGCTTCTTGGTAATCAAAGTCGAGGAAATCATCACTGGCATCTCGCACAAGTATACTATATAGTTCCTCCTCCTTCAAGTCCTATCTTATCAACCTGTGGTAGGGCTTCTTGGCAATCAAAGTCGAGGAGATTATCATCACTGGCATCTCGCACAAGTATACTATATAGTTCCTATCTCATCAACCTGTGGTAGGGCTTCTTGGTAATCAAAGTCGAGGAAATCATTACTGGCATCTCGTACAAACTATATAGTTCCTCCTCCCTCAAGTCCAAGAGCTCCACCACATCCTACATGAGGAGGTACTCCACCCCTTCGATGGTGATGGCACTCAATGAAGCTAGTGGTGGGTCATGACTTTGGGTTTCAGCAGGCTGGATGGATGCAAGCACCATGCGAGAGCTCTCTACGGCCTCAACAAGGTCTAAAGTGGTCTCCTCTGGTTGTGTGTCTATGTATTCCACTAGACGGAGATCTTGGATGTCATCATCCTCTAGCTCTTGAACATCAAAGTTCAAGATGTAAATAGCAAAAACAATATCCTGCTCAATGGGATCGAGTGGGATGTGCTCGTCATAGGAGGTTGGGACAGCGGTAGTGTGGAAATCTTGTCCGACATGAGCTAGAGATCTATTCACCGTCTTCTTGTGGTTGGATCTACTGTTCAAGCTGAAGAGGAACTCCAAAGGAATTCAACTCAAGGTGGAATTTGGGATAGAGTAGGTGAAGTCGTCCATTGCATCGTAAAATGCAGCTAGCAAGGTGGAGTTCGGGTCTAAGGTGGAGATGACAGCCTCGAGGTCTAAACTCTTGCAAAACCTAGGGTAGATCTAGTCCCCAAGGTAAGCATAGCGAGTGCTGCTAATAAACCCGACGAAAGCAGGGGAGGCGGCCATGATGGGTAGTAGGGAGAGTTAGCACACAAAGAGAGAGCTAGAGAATAGATAGTATAAATGAGTTTGATGTATAACTTATACTCATATTTATACTTACACTTAAATTTATAATATTTATAATAAATTTATACTTGTGTTTATTATATACTTACAAATATCTAGAAACATATATTTATTTTTATACCTTATGTTTATACTCTAGTAAATAAAACATAATAAATAATAAATCATACTTCTATTTCTTGTTACATTATATTATTATTATTATTATATTATATTATTTACATAGTTATTTATAATATTATTTGCACTTACATATATACTTAAAGTTATATTTATTTTTAAACTTATATCTATAGACTTAAAAATTAATGACACTTCATTAAAAGATAACAAATCATAAAAATATATTTATATTTCTAGCATAATTAATTATATTATTATTTACACTTAATATATACTTATATTTATATTTAAGTTTATACTTAATTATACTTATTATTATTTTCTTACATATTAAAGGGTTTGAAACACAGTAGACTTAAAAAACCACCACACTTTATGAAAATGAAGAAAATTAAATTTACAACCTTTTTAAAGAAACAACTTCTTATATTCACTTAAAGAATAAGAATTACATTGACTCCACAATCTCACGGATGTGTGGAGCAACACACTGGTTGCATGTTTTGCAATGTTCACTTCGACTCCCAACCTTCCTACCATCATCCAACTTAAAATAGGAATTACAAAGGGGATTATTGGACATAAGTTGGATTTCCTGCCTCAAAAAACTAAGGGGCCAATGACTCTCCACATTAACGCTAAAAGGGTCATGACCCTCCCAAAGAATAATCACATCAATGAGTGCTGAATGCGTGCCATCTCGCATGTCTTGGTCCAAGCTGAGCCACTCCCCTCATACAAGTCTCGCCACCTCCTATACTTGAACGAATGCACAAAGTTTGCAATGAAGTACCTGTCATAAAAAACAAACAAAAACCAACATAAAAACATAGAATCAACATTCAACATTCAACAATCAACAATCAGTGTCTAGCAATGAAGTACCTATGAATAAAAACCGTCTAGACGTCCAATCTTACCTAAAGGTAACAACACCATATTAGATAATTTGGGAAAAATCCCATTCCCATTTGAAAAATGGGAGCATGGTGAACTTGTCCAAAAGTTTGTTAAAACCCCCTCATGTGACATATCATCGGAAAGATCTTAAAGAGTAGAATCTAAATCTGTGATCTCCGACAAATTTGGAGTTAGTATGTTTAAGATATGTCCAAAACAATATGGAGTAATTGATTCCCAAAATGTGAGATTTTTCCCAAATTACCTAATATTGACTTTAACATCTGACAAAGTAATTCTGCACTCAATGATATCATCGTGGAGAGTTCTCTTGAGATGCCATGACTCATCCAATAACTGAGTCATCCAATCCTCAGATGGGCACTTGCATTGATAAGTAATCTTAGTTTTCTTATCTACTTCAGAGGATCCAAACAAATGTGCAAACAAACCAACTGGTACAAACCAATTTAGATGCACATCTCTAGAGCTTGTGGATGGTTTCATGGCAGCATGAACATCAGTTTTTATCTTTACCCTACATGCTTCTCACATGTCTAAGCTAGGATTATACCATTCCTGGCTAGACAACGATGGAAGTCGAATATACTCCAAACTATGTCCCTCCACATCATACATTGAATCATAAAAGTAAACATTCTGAGATGCCAATTCGCTTGCACTCTTGTTGTCATAGATCAAGGCACCTATCTTTGCATGTAAACCATTTAGCTTTTATTGGATATAAAGCTACAAGCAACAAACATGCTTGTATTAAAACTCTATCTAATAACCATGGACTCAAAGCATAAGAACGCAAAGAAGAGAGATATAAACTTACTGTTAGGCTTATGTCTTTCACTGAAGTTATCATGATGCACTCAAATCTCTTTGTGCATATAAACATGTTAAATGAAAGCCTTTGTTATTGTACTCACACCATTTATGCGTCTCCTGAACTCTATGATTCTACCTTTTCATTGCTTGTTGGGTTCTGTGACATCTTTGAGCTTGACCTTGAAATGGTCCCACGAGTACTTGGTCGCATTAAAATCCAATTTAACTTACTGTACTGATGAGGGATCTAGTTACCTTCATCATCTCTCTCGTTAAACACCTCCACTGTGTGAATATTACTGATATCTGATATTCCTCCTCTTTGAAGACATCCAAATTAATAAAGCTAGACTGCATGATTAATAAATATATATGTTATATTGTAAGCAACAAATAAAGATTAAAATAACGAGAAATAAACAGTAGCTTACTGCTTTTATTTACACAACCTTGTTGCTCCTATGAAAATAAACATAAACATATCAAGACAAAACATTAACAAACTCTAAACCTATGACCATTACTCACATCAAGACAAAACATAGACAAACTCTAAACCTATGACCATTACTCACATCAAGACAAAACATAGACAAACCCTAAACCTATGATCATTACTGTTGTATTTTATGCCACTTGAAATCATTACTGTGTGCAGATTGTAATCAACAAATAAAGATAAAAACAACAAGAAATAAATAGCAACTTACTGCTCACAACCTTGTTGCTCCTGTGAAAATAAACAGCAACATATCAAGAGAAGATTGTAATCAACAAATAAAGATAAAAACAACAAGAAATAAATAGCAACTTACTGCTCACAACCTTGATGCTCCTATCAAAATAAACAGCAACATATCAAGAGAAGATTGTAATCAACAAATAAAGATAAAAACAACAAGAAATAAATAGCCACTTACTGCTCACACAACCTTGTTGCTCTTGTGAAAATAAACAGCAACATATCAAGAGAAAACATAAACAAATCATAAACCTATGATCATTATTATGGTATTTTATGCCACTTCAAATCAATTGATACTGTGCAAAGAATATTGAAAGCAACAAATAAAGATTAAAATAACAAGAAATAAACAGCAACTTACTACTTTCATTTACACAACCTTGCTCCTGAGAAAATAAATAGCAACACATCAAGACAAAACATAAACAAATCCTAAACCTATGATCATTACTCACATAAAGATTAAATTTAGACAAACCCTAAACATACGATAATTACTCACAAGAATTTGATGCCACTTCACATCAAGATAGCTGTACTACAGAGAAGAGAAAGTTCATGTGTAACATACTCATATGCACGTGTTTTTAGATCCATTTGATTTGATGATTTTTAGCATCTATATTCAATGTAGTAGGAAATACTTAGATGACATAAAAGATTAAGTTTGTAATTTAGATATGTCGATTTTGGGTCAATTTTGAGACTTTTTATGCATGTTTTGGAGTGTCATTTGTATGCAATTTCTATTCTATACTTAACGATGTTAGATAATTTATAAGAGGGTAATAGTGAGTGGTTTAGCCTAAAGGAAACTCATATGGGGGTTCACATAATAAATATAACCGCAAGGAGCGCCTGAAACAGGGCCCGGACACCATTTTGACCCTTAGTTTCAATACAGCCTCGCATGAGGGTGTAGATAACTTTATTTATCAGAGAGGCAAATTAAAGAAAATTAGTTCATCATAGGACAAATAAAGTCCAAGTTCAGATAATTGGGAGATTCCGCACTGGGTGGCCAGTATTCACGAAACGAATCCGACACCACTTTCCAGTATCTTCTCTAATTTGGTTCGAACGCATGTTTTTAGAAAATCTTTTCTATCTTTGATGATTTCGTGCATGATAATCTACTAGTTCTCATGGGCTGTTTTTTTTAGCTTTTTCCTGAGCCTTGAGGACTTTTTGTGTAGGATAGAGAGAGAGAGATTTATAGATTCGGGTCTGTCGTCCTTAGACACAGGAACGTCGGCAGAGATTGTGATTTATTCCCTCTGGGAGCCATTTGGTAGAACCTAGAGTGGATGAGATTTACTAGAGGCATACCCAGGATAGCCGTGACATCCAAAGTGGTGGTTGGGTGGAGGACAAGCGTCTGAGAAAGTGTTATATATACATTATGTGTGCTATGTTATACTAGGAGGCTAGGCTTGTGAGCATGGGAGCATGGAAACAAGCTCTAGTGGAGCATGGGTTAGGACTAACCTTAAGGGTTAAGGTTAGGGTCAGGCATCCAAGGGTCACACATGGCAAATGGAGAGTCAAGAGTCACTTGAGGGCCCTCCTATATGGCCCTCCTATATAATAGGGGCATGGGGCACACTCAAAGGAGGCTTGGAGGCTTGGGGGCTTGGAGGCTTAGGCTATGGTCTCTTGTGTAGAGGTCCATATCTACTCACCTACCATTTCACACTATAGCTACATGCTATTGGATTGAGTTATATTAAACATTAATCATAATTAATATTAATTATAATTAAGTAAAAGTTTAATTAAAAACCTTAATCAAAAGATTAATTAAGGTTAACCTCTCTGTTAACAGAGAGAGAAGAGATGGGAGGAGAGAGAATGGAAGGGAGAAGAAGGAGAGGAAAGAGGGGAGAAGAGAGAGGGAGTTTTCTCACTCTCTCCCTCTCTCATTCTTTTGTGCGCAGAGCGCGGGGGGGGAGGGGGGTTTCGATGCAGGCGGCAAAAAAAATCGCCACCCCCCCTAAAAATTTTATATAAGCTTTATATTAAAGCTTAATAATATTGTTTTTTTAAAATGAGTTTTTTATTTTAAAAAAAGCTTTTGAAAATATTTCAAAAAAGCTTGGAAAAAAACCCAAAAAGAGAGGAAAATCCGAATTTTGAGAAAAAAATTTTGAGAATTTTTTTTCTTGAAAACTCTTGGCTTTCCCCATTTCCCGGGAAACCTTTTGGCTTTCTGAATTCCGAAAAAACTTTTGACCTTCCGTATTCCGGAAACTTTTGAGCTTTCACATTCTGATTTTTTTTGTCTGTTCATTTTCTCGAAACTTTTGGATTTCCGTATTCCGGGAAAACCATTGGAATTTTGAATTTTTTTGACCGTTCGTATTCTAAATGCATTCAAGGTTAATTAGAAATTTTAAAAAATTCTTGAAAATTAGTGGAAAATTAGACAAAGGTTATTTTAAATTTTGAGAAAATGTGGGGTTGGTATTTTTAAAATATCAATGGTATTTTAGAAAATTAAATTGCTAAATTTTTTTGGGAAAAATATAGGTTGGAATGCCATAAGATAGGTTTGGTGGAGTTCAAAATTATTATATTTTGAGGTCCTAGAAAATTAGGAAAAAATAGAAAAAAATCATGATAATTTCTTTTCTTGAGAATTTAATATTTTTGAGGGTTATTTAAAGTTGAAGTACGTTTTCTCGTGCTGGCATTAGATAGTTGCAGGTTATTCGTATATTATTAATATGATTGTACCTCGTATTAGTAGTTATTTTTGTTTGGATTAATTCTAAACGATGTTTTCATGATTTTTGGCCTTTGTTTAGCCATTCTTTTTGGACATGTTCCTTAGTTTCTTCAATGATGGCTAGGATTTGCATTTAAAGTGTGTTTCACCCCTTTGACACTTTTTCATGATAATTTATTTTGCACTTGTTTAAGTGTGGTCTATGCTTAATTTTCTAAGCCTAAGACAAGTTCTATCATGGGTTAGTTGATTGGTTTGTTTTGGTGGATTTTATTGGATGTTTTTCAAGTTTTATTTGGACTCATCACATTTTGCCTAGCTCACTTGTGTCTAGGGGTTTTTTATGCTACACACGTGTTTTTACTTTGGAGTTTTGATCCACATTCATATACTCCGGAGATTGATGAGTTGGCCACCAATTTTAATGCTTCTTTTGGCATGATTAATGTCCATTAGATGGCATGCATTGATTTTTCTGATCAACTATGGTTTTCATGGATTCGAGGAGCTTCTATGCTTTTATCCATGGATTCGAGGAGCTTCTATGCTTTTATCCATGGTTTTATAAGAATCTTTGGATCTTTTGGATAATATCATGTACTTTGAAGGTAGCATTTGCCTTCATTTTTTGCACATAATTTTGGAGTATATTGCTTGTACTTTTGTACATATTCCAACTTGGATACCTAGTTGTTTATGTATCTAGGTGAGTTATTTTTCTACCCTAGGTATATTGTGTTTATTGGGTAGTTATCATTAGAAAGGCACCAATAATTCAAAATTCTTTTGTAATGATGTACTCGAAAAGAGTTATTTCCTTGATGGTCTCAGGAATATAGAGACAAGTTTTAGTATGTGAAAGTCTGGGATAAGGCCATCTTATTACTTTTATATAGGATTTTATTCATATTTCCTAGACGGCATACTAGGGAGTTTCAAATTGTTGAGGTATGTATGGGTGGTAACATGGTGGTATATGGGATGCTAATGATCCCTCACATATATTATCTTATGGGATAATTTAGGCTCAATATTGTTGCTTTGCTTACATCACTTAGCATGTTGACCTCAACATTCAAAGACAATCTTATTTTCTGAATTCATTTAAAGTTGTTGAGTGGGAATTCTCTAGATAAACTTCTTTTATCTATAGCCTGCATGTATTGATGAGTTTAATCTCGTCGGTATTTTCACTTGTTGAAATCTCTTTCTTTAGAGTTCAACGCGTTTATCTTGTTGTGTTTGATTTAAGGAAATTTGGATTTTTCCTTTGTTGGTATTTCTTTCTCTAGTTCCGTACTTTAGGTGATTTATACAGTCAACTTGATGGTTTACAAATGGACATAAGTGACTCATTGAGATGCTGATGACTCTCTATGTTGATATAAGTAGCTCGGGACGTCGATTATTCCATGTGCAGATGTGGGTATGTCGGGGCACCGATGAATCCTTGGTTTCTGTTGTTATAATGCCATGTTTTCCTACTTTATTCCAAATGGTTCACCAATGAGAAAATTACTTTGACTATGAATTCCTCTAATCATCCGCAGTAGTCTGATGGGCAAACATAGCATATGAATCAGATTGTAGAGGATATGCTTTGTGCAGACGTCTCTGGAAAAGCATCAAATTGGAAAAAATATCTTCCAATGATGGAATTTGCCTACAGTTTTAAACATATAGCTATTGGTTTTGGTCTGTTTATGCTTATGTATGGGTATCAACCCCAGGGCACCTATTGATGTCGGTCTTAAGGACATCGAGCTTGATGCATGGAGGGATTTCTTGCGTGATCTGCAAGAAATGTTGACTGAAGCTCGGGATTCTATCAGGAGTGCTCAGGATAGGGCACGATTCTATGCTGATAGAGGACGCTCAATTTGGTCTTTTGGACCAAGAGCGTTGGTTTATTTAAAAGTTCCTAAATATTTTCAGACTTTGTCAATGGGAAAATGCTCGAACTTTATCTCCTAGATATTATGGTCCATTTTGATTTATACATCGGATTCACAGTTGCGTATGAACTAAAACTACCTTTAATTGTTAGAGTTCATCTAGTCTTTCATTTCGATAGATTGAAAGGGAAACTGGGAGGTGAGGATAACATAGTTACTCCTCAAGAACTCGTTGAAGTCGAAGAATTATCCTATGTTCCACATGAACCTGTATGGTACTTGAATTCAGGGAAAGGAAACTTTGTAGTTGACTAATCCTTGAGGTTAGTAGGTGGAAAGATAGGGCTTAGCCAAGACCCTATGATAACTACCAATACATTAATGCTGCCAATTTATGCAAGAATCACCTCCAATGGCATCAACTTTGGGTATATATTGTTTGGTTTTGTCAAGCTTCCAAAATAGTGATTTTCCCTCTTGTTCAATGCATAGATTTGCTCCAACAACAAGTTAGGATTTGCAAATTAGTTGATATTCCATTCACCAATGCCACATACATGTGTCCTTTACCTATTACATGCATCTACCTATTTGCATATTCAAGCTCTCCAGCTTTCCATTAAAGCTTGCAAAAACAAAAAAATCCCACTTGCTTTGGGCAACTCAAATCTTGATTTGTTTGTGTCAAATCACCTGCATTCCACTCAAGGGTGTTTAGCTTTGCTTACCCATGGCCCTTAGCTTTCAGAATTGTTGAGTAGGTGTGTGCTCCAAGCTTCTCTTTGCTCCAAGCTCCAATGGCTTTCTTCTTCACAACTTCTTTCCCTCTTCTCTCACTTACAAAACCCTAATAGAGAGCACAAGGCTCTAATACCATGATAAAAGATAGATAGTGAGAGATCACACACACACAAGAGAAAATCCTAATAGATTGATGTAACCCTAACCATAGAGGGAAGCCATATCCACACTCTCATAATGCATAATAGAAGAAGACTACCCAACCACACACTATATGTGTTGTGTTCGCACACCAAATAACCCTATCTAATGTCCACATGATGTGGCCACACATGCTACTATCTACCATGCTAGCACATATTGTGCCTAGCTCTAGCTATCATCGAGCTTGTAATCTCAACAGCCCCTCTCAAGCTCATGATGTACAACCATAGATGAAGATAAGCTTGGGCTATCAACACTTATTAGTATAGACTAGTAAACAGGACTAAAAATAAACTATTATCACGTAGTGCTTATACTTTTCTCATTGATATCATTGTTAATAATAAGAGATAAATTGATTGAGGAGTAATTAGACACACCTATAACAATTATAAGTTACTCCACTACACTATTTCACACAGTAGGAGCATGAGAGTAAAAGAAGGAGCTCTACTATATTGTATTACATAACTTAATTTACAAAAGGTGGAACAAATATCAAAGATCTAAAGTTACAAAGCAAACTTGTCAAAGTCTTGAATTGAAAAATTCTACAAAATGACTACAATTGGGGTGTTTATAGTTGTTTGCCTATACTATTGGTTACTGTTATACTATCGATAGCTATATTGTTATACTATTGATAGCTATTCTCTAATACAAGGTTAGTGATTGCCATGCCTCCTCAATTTTGAGTTCTCACAAACTTCCACTACAATGTATCAGGGTTATAACAATAACAAGATTTAACAATAATCCAGGGGGCTTGGAATTACACTTTTGGTCACGTTTCCTTACTAGTTGTGCTTCTAATTTTGCTGCTCTGCTAAATGCATTGTTGTTTTGGTACTCGGTATCAAAACATTAACACAATTAGTTAGTGACATTAGCAATGCGACTACCAATGAACTAGGTATAAAACCAAAAATCCTAAAGAGCATTCCATAAGAAATTTAAGAGGATATTTTGCAAAGTGACTATCTTGTTAGGTTACCTAGTTTTAGGTTAAATAAAATTATAGAAACATAAGGAGGATAACAAGAAACACAAGGAGAATAACATGAAACACATAATAAAATTAAAGAATCATAAGGAGAATAACATAAAACATCTAAAAAGGCCCAAGTTCTAGAATATCCATTCTATTTGAATCGAAACATCTAATTGTGCGATACAATTTTAAACACAAGAAATTTAAGAGACTATTCTGCAAAGTGACCATCTTGTTAGGTTGCCTAGTTTTAGGTATGGCCTTAGGTGTAATAAAATTAAAGAAGAATAAGGAGAATGACATGAAACATAGAAAAAAGTACTAGATCCATTATATTTCCATTAAACACCTAATTGTATACATTTTTTAATCAATCCCATTTGGTAACATATGTTATATTTCATTGCCAATAGTATTATCATCTTCATCTCGTTAGTTGATGACTATTCAGTTCTTTTATTTATTAGAATGCAAGACTCCTAATGAAATAAGTTATTTTCTTCATTATCTTACACATTTTGATTGGCTGATAGTATATAGGATTCACCTATACATCATCCAATGTCTCCTTAACATCTTGAACTTGAAAGATACATCTTGACCTTAAAAAATACATTTTGATGATTGAGGTGAAACTTGTATAATAATATAATACCATTTTATATCCTTTATATTAGGATGAAGCACAACCTAGTAAAAGCAACAAGATAAGCTAGTAAGAACTTCAAATTTAGACCTTAATTGCAAGATTCACTATAGTAAGTAGTAGATATCTACTAGTAAGAACCTCAAATTTATACCTTAATTAAATTATTTGTTTGAGGATATAATTGGTTTAAAAGCTCACATGTTCACAATGTTGCAAATTAGAAAGGTGTCTCTTAGATCATTCCAAAGTTTTATGGAGTTCATTGCAAAAAACCCAATTGGAATTTGTATGCTTCTTTAAATTTTCTTGAGCTCCTCTACATATCACCTGGAACCATTTGACATCAAAGATAAACAAGTTAAAGAAGATTCTAAACCCAACCTTAAAGATTTATTGAATACTTTAAGCTTGTTTGCTGTAATAGCAATATCATGTCTACTAGCTAAACTGTATTACTCAGATTTATTTGCAATACACCACAATCATGTATGTTCCTTTTAGAACCCATACGCTCAGTGCAAAAGTGCCTTCACTTTGACCACATTCCATTCTACACTTTAAACTCAAAGAAAATAAAATTAGAAAACATATATGTAAACATTGAGCATGCACAAATTTACTTATATATAACAATTAAACCATATTGAATAGGGAGAAAGGATTTCCTTACATTATAGTAACATCCTCATGGATAGTCCCACTTTTCACTTGTCACCATATCTCCATCATTTCAAGCCTTTTTTAAAGCCATTTAATAAATATGAAATTCTTTAGGAGTGGCTCTAGGTCAAGTGGATAGAGTAAGTATTTATTTACTCTTTTAAAGCTTTTATGTCTTCATTGTGTCTCATCCTTGCTTTGTTATATCCCTCAATCCACTTTTTCACGACTACGCTATTAAGAAGGAAAAATATAATGATCTTTAGAGACATTAACTACAAGATAATGATAGATCTAACCATGAAACTTAACCGCATAATTTAGAGAGAGCAGGGAGTGCAAGAAGTGGTTGTCATCTCCCCGGTACGAACACGGTTATATACTTGGCCCTGTCATAAAGTAGCCATGTTTTTTACACATGATTAAAGGTATTTTTATCTTGTAAATTACTATTTTTTATAATTAATGTACTCAACTTCATTATAAATGCAGCAGAAATGATCCTGTGGTTGGGGGAGCAATACTAGAACAGTGCGAATTTTGAGCCTGCACCACCACTGAGAGCCTAAATTCGCACTATTCTGGCATAGCTTCCCAAGTCCTCCAAGAGAAATTCTGATGCATTGGATGACAAACAATGTAATTTTACACATGATTAAAGCTGTTTTTATCTTATAAACTATTGTTTCTCACAATTAGTGTACTCAACTTCATTATAAATGCATCAGAAATGATCCTGAGTGGCTAGGGGAGCAGTGCCAGAATAATGCAAATTTTGAGCTTACATCGCCGCTGCAAAGCCTAAATTCGCACTATTCTAGCATAGCTTCCCCAGTCTCCTCGAGGAGCAATTCTGATGCATTGGATGATAAACACTCTATTTTTACACATGATTAAAGGTGTTTTTATCTTGTAAACTACTGTTTCTCATAATAAGTGTGCTCAACTTCATTATAAATGCATCAGAAATGATCTTGAGTGGCTAGGGGAGAAGTGCCAGAACAGTGCGAATTTTGAGCCTACATCGCCATTGTAGAGGCCAAATTCGCACTGTTCTGGCACAGCTTCCTCAGTCCTCCAAGAGCATTTCTAATGCCTTGGGTGACAAACTGGCACATGATAGACACTCCATGTTAAAAAAACATGATGACACCGAGACATTGTAAGAGAAACTTAAAATTTTAATTATCAGAAGGTTACAAATGAAAGCCAGATAGGCTTGTTACAAAGGGAGGTTTGAAACAAAAGAGTTGCTTCAAAAAGAAGGTTAACATCTAAGATCTCTAGATCGTGTCTCGCTCGCCTCGAATGCGCCGAGCTAGTTGTATGTCCTTGGGGTAGATATGGTAATCCTCTTTGCATGTATTGCAAGGAGGTTGGTGTCTTCAAAAAGGCCAACAAGGTAGGCCTCGGAGGCTTCTTGCAATGCTTCAAGGGCAATCCCCTGCACACGAAACTCTGTTCTATATCGTTGGAGAATCTCCTTCACTGTGTAAGCGAAAGGGAATCTTCTTGTCAGCAACTTAGTATTCCTCTGATAAAACTTGATTTCTTGATTTATTGTGATGCTTGCAATTGAGATTGGAGAATATGGGTTTGCCAAGCTCCACTTGTACTCAATCTTCTACAGTATCCTAACAAGCCAAGCTCTCCTTCACCAACAAATTTCATAAAATATGATAAATCGCGAAAAGGAGGGTTTGCTCTTAATGGATGGTCAATTGGATAGAGATGCCCATCAACCCAAAGATCTACATTTTTCTCCTTAGCCATCCTACGAGCTTGGACAAATTGTGCATCAGTAGGATGGGTTTTTTTAGAGCTGCCACACTCTTCAGGAATACGAATGTGTAAATCAACCTTCCATTTTCTAGCTTCACAAGGGGCTACACACACAGCTTGCAAAGGCTCCATAGCTAAGCAGAGGAAGAAGCTAAAGTAGAGAGATCCTCAGAGGGAGAGAGAGAGAGACTATTAAATCTTTGTTATTGGAGGTTTAACACAAATCCGTTTTTCTAAGTAGAAACTGATATTTTTGATATACAAATATACTAACATGGAGTTTTTCATCAATAAATTACATTTATGAGAAAAATAAAAAAATAATAATTTTTGGGGTCCCCACAATTTGGGATCTCATGGATGTAGTGGTTCTTGATAGTTAGTTATGTTTATGGGGTTGTGGGGACTTGATAGTTAGTTATGGATGTACTGGCTCTTGAGTGACAGGCTTCTGACGTGACCCTTGAATTACAAGCTTTTTGGAGGAAAAATTTTATTTTCATCATACATATTGGTTGGGTGGTGTTTTTTCCACCTTAAAAAGTAAAAAAATAAAAAATAAAAATTTTCACTTTGTGGGGTCCATCTAAATATGAGAATGTTTTGCTGATGTGGAAGGGAGATATGGTGGAAGTTAATGAGAAAGGAGATTTCAAACTGACAAGAAAGATTCAATTCGTAGAGAGTGAAGATAAAAAATTCATACATATATTGGTTGGGTGGTGTTTTTTCCACCTCAAAATGTAAAAAAATAAAAAAATATAAAATTTCACTTTTTGGGACCCACCTAAATACGAGAATGTTTTACTGATGTGGAAGGGAGATATGGTGGGAGTTAATGATGTGGAAGGGGGATATGGTGGGAGTTAATGAGAAAGGAGATTTCAAACTGACAAGAAAGATTCAATTTGTAGAGTGAAGATAAAAAATTCAAAAAGTAAGAGAGAAAGTATGAGAAAAGTCAAAAAGTAAGAGAGAAAGTATGAGAAAAGTCAAAAAGTAAGAGAGAGAGTATGAGAATATTCCCTTTAAAAAGTGAAACTAGGGGGGTATGGCTGATGTGGCAAGGCAGAAAATAAGGGTCATCATAGCCTTTGTCTCCCTTAAGCCCAGCTTTTTAAGCTCTAATCCCTTAAAATTAGGAATCCTTTAGGAGGCCCTTTTTGGGTCCAAAAATTTTCTAATGTTTGCATCACTATCACCAGTGATAATCAAGTCATCCACATAGATGACTAATAGCATGATTCCTCTATCTGTCTTTTTCACATTTAGTGAAAAATCTACATTGGATATCTAAAATCCAATAGTAACAAGATACACCCCAATCTTGTTTGACCATGCTCTGGGTGCCAGCTTCAAGCCATACAAGGCTTTGCATAACCTGCACACAAAATCTGGATGTGCATCACTCTCATAACGTGGTGGCTGCATCATATACACTTCTTCTTGCAAATCACCATGCAAGAAAGCATTCTTTACATCCATTTGATGTAAAGACCAACCCTTCACTACACTCATATCAATGACAGCTCTCACAGTTGTCATTCTTGCAACCGGGCTTAATGTATCCTCATAGTCTATGCCATAAGTCTGTGCAAAGCCCTTGGCAACCAATCTTGCCTTGTAAAGACCAACCCTTCGCTACAGCCATAGCAATGAGAGCTCTCACAATTGTCATTCTTGCAACCGGGCTGAATGTATCCTCATAGTCTATGCCATAAGTCTGTGCATAGCACTTGGCAACCAATCTTGCCTTGTACCTACTCACTGAACCATCAGCATTGTGCTTGACTTTATACACCCACTTACATCCAATTGCCTTCTTTTCCTTACGCAAAGGCACTAACTCCCATGTTGCATTTGCATCCAATGCTGCCATCTCCTCATCCATGGCATCTTCCCATTTCTTATTTTCAATTTCCTACTCAAAGCAAGTAGGCTTAACCTCCTGTATTGCTTTTACCATGTAAGCATAATGATGGACTTTATATCCATCATATCTCAACCTGTCAACAGGGTATCTAACCATCGTAGACCTGCATACACCTGGATCACTGCCACGTGTCCTAAAAATAGCCTTGGTTTGCCTTACACCAGGAGTAAGCACAGACAGAATGCCAAGCTCCTCATCAAGGCTCTACTCAGAGGCACTAGAGTCACCATCCACATATGAGTGACTTGCTGACAGATCAAGCACAAAAGGTTAATCTACCTTTTCCTTTCCTTTTCATGATACATGTGTACTTGCATCATTTGTCAACCTGCCTGACCATGGGCTGACCATGGGCTAACATTGGATCCATTGCTCAAGGACTCCCCAGGTCCACTCAACACCTGTGATTGATGCTCTACATGTGGTGCAACATAAGCACTTCTTACATCTGCATCTTCTGTTGCCTTCACTACTGGTGCATACCAGCTACTCATCTCATCAAAGACAACATCTCTGCTTACTCACATCTCACATGTGGTAAGGTTATAGCATCTATAACCTTTTTGCTCCATAGCATAACCATTCTACCTCAAATCAGCTCATTGGAAGAAGACGATGAAGAAAACATTTTGGAGGGGGGTGATCAAAAGAGCATGAGGAACATCAATCCAAAGAAGATGATGAGTCATCTATCAATCATGACTATGCTTCATTGGATCATGATAGTGATATTGATAATTATATGGAATCCCATCTTTTTATTATGCTTCCATTATTAGATATAGACATGGATGAAGCGAGACATATGGATGGGATAGATTCATGATCTTGACATTGTTTCGCTTCTTAAAAGTTTTCAACAACAACCATTTTTTTTTTGCTCAAAACTTGGCGCCAAGGGTTCTAATGGATGTTTTTTTAAAACTATACATCATTTTCTGTGTGTTTGTGACATGTATTTTTAAAATTTAGCATCCAATAACTCTCTAGAATTTTATGTAGTGAAAATATCACTATAATTTCGCTGCTATTTTCGTTGTATACAGCAATAAAATTATAGTATAGCAGTGAAATTTTACTACTATAGGCCCTGTCCCAACAGTGAAATTTTGTTGCCTATAAGCGCTGTGAAGCAGCAAAATTTCACTGTGCTAGAAGAGCTGCTCAACATCGAAGGGTGTATACACGTTTTTTGGGCCGACCAAAGGGTTTCCTAAAGTTTGTCCCTTATAAGAAATTGTATATTTTTTAGGTCTTATATAGGCTGCACCAAAAATGACCGCAACAACGGCCTAGAACCTATAAAGGCAAGTTTGTGCACATAGTTTTTCCAAAATTTCGGTTTTTTTACCCATCATGGGTAACTTTCTTTTCTTTTTTTAAATTTTTTAACTTTTGTTTGAAAATGCTTTTTGTAGTTTTGATTTTCGGTTTCGTAGATTACCCAAAAAGGGGTGGTCATGGTTTTTGGATTTTAAATCCAAGATTCCCTTTTTCACTTATGGCCTAAAAGTGTGCACACATTAAAATGTGGCCAACCAAAAGACTAGCAACTAGTGACCCAAATTATAAGAGGATTAAGCTAAGTTAATCTATATTATTAGCACTAATATGAAACCACTCTCCTCTATCTACTTTGCAAATCCTACCTCAAATCATCGTTTTAAATCTAATTTATCCATTTAAGGAGTCAAAATTGGAACAAACTCTACGTCGAAAAACCAATTTAAGTTCTATTTCACCCAACTCATTAAATTTAAAGCCCAAATTATTGTTTTTGCTGTCCAAATTTTAAAAATAACAGAAAATAGAAAATGTAAAAATTGACCAAAAAACTTGAATTGTAGAAATTAGAAGACACATAGTTTTAGGGCAACAAGAAAAATTAAACACCTATTTCCTAAGCTAACAAGAAAATGTAATAAAAACAAGAATAATACAACAAAAGCAAAGGTTTTTTTGGGATTTCTTATCTACTTTCTTAAAAATATGATAGATTTAACCATTCAAAAGCTTTCAAAAGCCCTGACACCATGGAAAGAATACAGAGAACAACCCAATGTCATGCAACTTTGCCCAACCATACTTGGGACCACAAACAACTCAACTAAGAAACCAGTATGCAATGGTCTAGTGCACCAATGAAAAATGAAGGTGTGTCACTCACCTCGTGAAAGGTGGTTTCCTAGGATTCTCATAGGTAGCATCGTCACACCCACACAAAGCACCCAAAAACTCCACTCCACCATCGCTCACCACCGCCCTCCAATGGAAGCTTAACCCTCCTCACAACTCAGTCTCACACACTCACTCTATCACATACAAGCAAGCAAGCATGCATAATGGGCTCAAACAAGAAGCAAGAAAGCAATAGCATAAGATAGTAGAGAAGAAGATCACTCTATTGAGTTAGCAGAAGATAATATAAGACAATAAGAGGTTGGCTTTCCTTTTGCCTTATCTCCTTTGTCTCTAGGGTCTACACCATTTTGGTAGACAAACATAAAATAAGATTCTAGGGCTCTTTAGCCCACCTAGGCTAGTGTAAACACTCATCCACCAAGCATAGTAACATAAACTCCTTGATCCCATGGTGCAGCGGCTAGCGCACACACAAAATATAAAATACATGGCTTTCAAAAGACTTTTGGCCATTCTAGTGCCTATGGCCCAAAGAAGCTAAAAATGATACAGTGGCTAGCATTGACGCCATAGAGGTCTTTGGGACAAGGGTTAACAATGTCATTGATAGAACATGAGGAGGGTTCATCATCATCATTTAGTAAATAGGGGAAGGTCCAATACCAAGGTAGGGTAGAAATCCAAGGTAGGGCAGTAGGAAGAGGAGATGGAGATGGAGAGGGGGAATGGTGGTTAAATAGAGGGGGAATGTTGGGATGAAGAGGGGGTAATGGTGGGTAGAAAAGGGAGGAATGATGGGTAGCAAAGTGCACACGTACAATAGAGGGTGGAATGGTAACAAAGTGCAAGGAGAGGAGGGCAAAACACGCGAGGGGGAGCAACAATGAAGGCGGGCAAAAATGTACATCAGAGCAGGTGGGAAGGGGGAATCGTTGGTAGATAAAGGGGGAATAGTGGAAAAGAAGAGGGAGGAATGGCAGGTAGCGTGTAGCAAAGTCAACAAAGGGAGGAACGGCAACAAGGTGTAAGTAGAGGAGGGAAAAATAGGGGAGGGAGAGCAACAAGAAAGGCAACAAGGTGTAAGTAGAGGAGGGAAAAATAGGGGAGGAACGGCAACAAGGTGTAAGTAGAGGAGGGAAAAATAGGGGAGGGAGAGCAACAAGAAAGGCAAGCAGAAGATGTACATCAGAGTAGGTGAAGGTGGATAGTAGACATGATGCAAAGGAGGGTGCATAGAAGAAGGTGATGGAGCCAACCTTAACAGGATAGGATTTGGGCACAAAAAAAAACTATTGAGTATTTTTTCCAAATTTAACATATTTCATATCTGATAGAAGCACTTTGCAAAATGACACCTGGTCCAGATTCCTCCATCACCCATCCACCACCATCATCCGTGGAAGTCTCAAAGCGACGCAAGTCCTAAATGTGGTGTTCAAGAGTCGATATAAACGATGGTAATTTTTTGACAATATAAGCAACAATATAAATGAGGATATAAGTGATGGTATAAATGAAAGTATAAATGATGATATAAGCAACGATATAAATGAATGTATAAATGATGATTTAAACATTAACATAAATGACAATTTAAACATTGGCATAAATGATAATATAAATGATAGGATAAGCAACGATATAAGCATCACTCCGTGGTGTTTTATTGGCATACAATTATACCATCACTTAAGAACCACTATAAATGAAGTTTAGCGGCACTGGGAAACCAAAAAAAGGGATAGATTGGGGGGTTCCCCAATCTGCCCCTTTTTAGTTTAAATAATAGCATAATACAAGTTTGAGAAATTGAATGACACATGGTAAAACAAACTTAATGGGAACCAAAATGGATTAACTTATCTGTATTAAATAGAAGCAACCATAAAAGCCAAGTTACAAGTACCAAAATCCAAAAATTATTTGCATTGTTTCAAAACCACCATAGAAACCAAGTTACAAGTTACAAGTAGCATATTTCTCATAAAGAGGATACATACAAAAACTAAAAACTAAATGAAGTCATGGAGGGAAGCCTCTATTACTCATCATCATCCCCTCCATGTCCTCTTCATCTTCATTCTCTTCACATGAGCTTCCTATATCACACAAGATTACACAAGATAGTAAAAATAAAAACAAAATACATAACTAGAAGTGAATAAAAAATAAACTACAAATTTAAAAAAATAACTTAAACATACAACTATACGTAGAGCTATGCATGCATACATAGAGTCTTGTAGCTCTATGTATGTAGCTCTATGTATGCATAGAGCTCTTATGTATAAAGCTCTTTACTCATGCATAGATATCTATATATAATGCATGTATGGATACTTATGCATAAGCCTTAATGCATAAGGTTCTATAGATACGTGCATAGACACTTATGCATAAGAGATCTTTGTCATATAAGAGCCCTTACGTATAGAGAGATCTATGCATAGAGAGTTTTAATAGATAGAGAGTGGGTGAGTCATGTGATGTAACACTCTCCATATATTCTCCTTATCTTTCAAATGTGATAGAGTGGTGAGGCATGTTATGGAACATTGTCCTCCAGCTCTCCTCCTCATCTTCATCCTTTAATATAGAAACTTCTAGATGTTATTTAAAAAAAAAGTATCTCTTTATAACTTCAAAATTTTATAGCATTGCACATACGTACTAATGATGATGAGAGCAATGAAGATTGAGAAAAGGGCTCAAAACACCCATCTAAGTGAACACGCTTAAATGTGATTTGACATTCTTGTGCATGGCTTCTCTTATACCTCAAACATGGACAAGCCTCAAAGGTATTCATCTCTTCAATTATATTGTTGGCTCATCTTTCAACCTTGAGGAAGATGATGATGATGATGACATGTGCAATCGTACATTCTTTATGTTTGTGTGTCTTAAAAAGAAAGTTCATAAATAAATAAGTATATATTTTTCTTAAGCCCTAGTTTTCTTATCACTTTGTTGATGGCTTCATTGTTGATTTGCTACTACGCAAGAAATCTAGCACTTTGTTAATGACTAATTTGTTGCTAGTTTACTAATGCATAACAAATCGAGAAATGCTAGCAACAAACACCGCCATCATGAATTGTCCTTTTCTCATTCATGATACCCTTTTTTTTATCCTCCACCATTCATCTTCTTCACCATTCCTCTCAAGGTAAGTGCATGCATATCTTTTTTTTGTTTTTTTTAAGGCTTCTTCTTTTGTTCAGGTATCCTTTAGGGTTTCTCTATGAGGAATTTTAAATTAGGGTTTTTTTATGAGGATATTAATATTAGGCTTTTTATTGGTACTTATGGCTACTAGGATTTCGTGTTGGTAAGAGTCCATATAGCTCTCTTTGATATCACATAAGGTAGAGCCCTTACGTAGACATCTATGTGCATAGGTCTATATATATATATATATATATATTACATTCTTTTGATTAATTACAAAGAGAGCTACATATATATTGATTACTATATACTATCTATTGATTACAAAGAGAGCTCTATACAAAAGAATACTATACAGATAAGTTATATATATACTACCTATAAAGAAATCTCTATGCAAAAGAAGTCTATACATATAAGTTAGAGCTCTTATGAAAACTTAATTGGAAACTAATATATCCACAGTAGATTAGTACAACATTCATATTATCATCACACCCCACCTAGCTTTATTCATAAAAGCGATGTATAAGAATTACTAAGCCCCCATTTTGTTCTCATGATAAATGATGACAACTAGTTGTATGTCATACAAATTTCTCCTTGATCAAAAAATGATATTTCATAATGAGGAGTTTGAGGAGATCATGGATGAGCTGGTGGAAGTAGATGAAGATGCAGATAAAGTAGGACAACATGAGACACCACCAACTACCAAAACAAGTAGATGGTTCTTTCCATGTCCAAGACGATGAAGTAAACACATCAGAAGATGCTAGTGATATAGAGGATGATTATTCCATTAGTGGAATAAAAATTCTTGTTCAAATTAGAGACATGGATTTTGACTTAGACTCATTGTTATTTATGGACTTTATTTAAGACACAAAGGTTGTTACAAGATCAAGGTGTCCAATTTTGTCCAGTTTATGTTGGAGTGGGACAATGCTTGGAGAGAAAATTTGGGGGGGGCAAGGTACTTCAAATGATATCAAGCAACTAATAGAAAATACACATGCACTAAAATTAACCCAATATATGTTAAATAAATATAAATTAGTCTAATTAATCAAAAGTATAATGAAAGGATTGATGAAAATGATATTTCCATACTTAGAATGATCCAAATTGTTTTCCATAGATGCACCACTACAAGTACACTAGTCCCTCTAGGTTTTAGATAATTTACATCAAAAATGTAATTTTACTAATTAGATTATCAATATTTGCAGGCCTTTCGATAACTTGGAAGAATTTTGGAAAAGATATCATTACAAATCCAACCATTGGATTTGCAATTTTGACTAACCACTGCATTCTACTAATGTCTCACTATCTACCACTCTTTTTATCTACCAGACTGCGCATTTTAAGTGGTAGTTATTGTGGTGCAAAAAGTGGCATATATTGTAACACTTTAAAGATCTTGAAATATTTAAAGAGAATAGACAAGTAATTTAAACGTTTCTCTCAAAAAATCACGTTAAGCTCTCTATTATGTGAAGATCTAAGGTCCAAAGTGGGAATATGAGTTTATATGTAAAAGAAATTAGCATTTTATGGAATCAATCCAAATTTAGAACAAGGTGTATACATTGACTTTGTACCTAAGGAAATGAGGACTTTATACTATCAAACGCTTAATGAGATTATGCAACTATATTTCCAACGTTGCATGTGATTTTTCAATAAAAGAACTTGAAAGGAAATTCCTTCAATAGCTAGGAGAGATTGGCCACTAAAGGTAAACAAATGCCTACTTTTTTACTATCTACAGAGTGCCTAAGTTGACAAAACTGGGCACCCTGATCTTGAAACCACCCAAAATCAATGAAGGAAAACCCTAGCTAATTCACCAATCTATGTATTTCATTATTGTATAATTTTTTATAATTGTTGGCTTGAAACAATTATATAGAATTTGCATAATAATAATTATCTCGTGTATTGCTTGTAACACTACAACAGAATGAGGGTTTAGTAGAGTGAAAATAGCAGCGCTTTTATAACTATAAGGGTGCAGAGATGTTGGGCCTATATTGTTGCTAACACGCTGCTATTTTGCTGTAAAATGGGTTCACTTCTAAGCAGTGAAACTAGCAGCGCTTTTTCGCTGCTCTCATCAGTGAATGTACTACAAAATAGAAAAAAGTTGGGGCAGACTGGGGAGTCTGCACAGAACTTCCCAGTCTGCCCCAGCTCTTTTTTTTCGAATGTAGACACAATAAAACTAACATAACCTCACATCATCATGGACAAGTGTAATGTAAAACTTACAAATATTTAAAAAAAAGACATTTGCAAACCATGGTTTTAGGAATGTCAAAATTCAATTACAATACTTAGCGGATTACATAAGTGTATATTTCCAAAAAACTCATATACAAGATAAAGCATAATAAAAACCTATGGAGCTAGGGGCTATCTAGATAACATGTTGTGCGATTGGTATTATTCCTTGGGGCTCCAGCCCCTTCGCTTCTCACATTTCCATTGCTATTCGTAGCTATGTTTGCACCACCGTTTCGAGTTATATGATCCTAAAACACAATAAAACTAACACAAGTGAGAATCAGTTTTGCAAAAACAAAGAGGTTTAGGGTTTAGGAATATACTTACTTGTCATGCTTGCCAAGCATCTCCTCCAATAATAACAATCCATCCTCCATCTTGCACCCTATCAAATAGAGCTTGCAAACTCCATTGTAATACAAAATTAATTCTAATAATAATATAATATAATAAGAAATAAAAGTATGATTTATTATTTATTATATTTTAATAAAGTGTCCTTTATTTACTAAAGTATAAACATAAGGTATAAAAATAAATATAACTTTATACACATTTGTAAGTATATAATAAACACAAGTTTAAATTTATTAAAAATATTATAAATTTAAGTGTAAGTATAAATATGAGTATAAGTTATAGATCAAACTCATTTATACTATCTATTCTCTAGCTCTCTCTTTGTGTGCAAGCTCTCCCCACTACTCATCATGGCCGCCTCCCCTACTTTCGCCACGTTTATTAGCAGCACTCACTATGCTCACCTTGGGGACCAGATCTACCCTAGGTTTTGCAAGAGTTTAGACCTCGAGGCTGTCATCTCCACCTCAGACCCAAACTCCACCTTGCTAGCTACATTTTGTGATGTAATGGCCGACTTCACCTACTCTATCCCAAATTCCACCTTGAGTTGGATTCCTTTGGAGTTCCTCTTCAAAGCATGAAGACTGGATCCAACCACAAGAAGGCGATGAACAGAGCTATAGCTCATGTCGGACAAGATTTCCACACTATCGTTGTCCCAACCTCCTATGAAGAGCACATCCCACTCGATCTCATTGAGTGGGATATTGCTTTTGCTATTTACATCTTGAACTCTGATGTTCAAGAGCCAAAGGATGATGACATCCAGGATCTCCCTCTAGTGGAATACATAGACACATAGCTAGAGGAGGCCACTCTAGACCCTGTCGTTTTTTAGGCCACGGTGGAGAGCTCTCGCATGGCGCTTGCATCCATCCAGTTTGCTGAAACCCAAAGTCACGACCCACCACTAGCTTCATTGAGTGCCATCACCATCGAAGGGGTGGAGTACCTTCTCATACCAGGATGTGTTGGAGCTCTTGGACTTGAGGGAGGAGGAACTATATAGTATACTTGTGTGAGATGCCAGTGATGATTTCCTCGACTTTGATTACCAAGAATTCCTACCACAGGTTGATGAGATAGGGCAATATGATGAAAGTAGTGTAGATGATATCTCTACTATCATTGATGTCCATAAGGAGATTGAGTATGCAACTCCTCAATATGAGATCACACATGAAGAGTTCAAGTGTGCGCTTTTGCCGCACAGGTCGTAGCTGGGGGGACTTGCCGAACACCGTATGCGAGCCACGAATGGCTACAAGCATACAACCAGGAAAGTAAGCTCAAACAAAATGCAAGGGTGTGTCACTCACTGCTCTAACCGCTACCGTGAAGGATTCCCGCGTCGCAGCAGAGGAGCCACCGTCGCCACTCTACCGCCTCTCCGCCGCCGTGCCGCTACACAGTGCTCGATCGCTCTCTCACTCTCTCTCTCTCTCTCTCTCTCTCACATGCAGGAGAAGGAAACCAAGGAGATAAGGCAAGAGCACTCTTGTATTCACAACACATGAGAATGAGGATTTTAGTGTTACATTTGACTCTTATAGGTGACTTGGCCGTTCACACTTAGGCGCCCATACATGGCCGGCCGACCCTAAGCCTTATCCTATTGATATTCAAGGTGCGCCTCTCATCGGCGATCACCCAATCCCTTCATCCTTAACATATGGTGCTGACAAGCCCGGCCCATGACTTAGAATATTTAAATTAATGACGTAAAACATAGTACGTCTCAATGTCCATCCTCATAGGTTAACATGCCCCCTTTCCTGATGTAGATTGCGTCCTCGGAAGCTATGGTATGGTAAGCTCGATAGGGTTGTTGTGGTAGACCGTCTGCAAAACAGGGAAGTAGAGTGAAAGTATGCTGGAATTCAAAAGATATAAAGCGTATAAATGCAAGCATGGTAGACCACAATGGATATTGCTATGAGAACTTAGTTTAAGGGGTCACATGAATGAGCTAGTGTAGCAAATTAACAGGAGTTTAATAATTATTGAAAGTAAATCAAGAGTTAGCAAGGTGTCAAAGGTTAATCAAGGTTTATAACTGGCCTAAGTCAAGGAAAATAACCAAGCTTAATAAATAAACACATGACCACACTGTGTCTACTCTAAGAACAAGTTAATACCACGAGTCTAGGGACACAAGAAACATTAGAGTTACAGGACCCTTTTGCCTTCTTCTTTTTTTTTAATAAATGCAGGTGACAATTTTTACACACAATGGTGACCTTCCTAAGGCAAAACTAATATCGATCCTGGTACCATGTTTAACACAAGGCATTATCCAGGAATCTATTAGTTCACCTTAGACAAGGCTACCCCCTACCAACCAAGGTATCGGTCTGGAGTAGAATACTCCTCGCCTACCAAGTATCAATAAGGCGATAGGCCAACATTAAAGCACATCATAGACTTGTATTGCCATTTATTGTAGGTTTTTTTTTTAATCTATTTCTTTTGATCTTCGCTCCTCCTGAACTATAATTTGTCTTGCATCCTTTCAACAAAGGGGTAATAGCTATGTCCTAGAGGTCAACACACACATGGCCAGGTGTCAAACATTAAGATGGTTTGACCCTAGACCTAAGACAATCGTATTCCAAGGTTAACTAAAGACGTCATGCTACCTAGGAATATTTCCAATAAAGTTAAGCTCATTAATGATTTACACTAGCATGCAAGCAACTTCAAAAACTAAGTAGTACATTGACAATTTTCATGTGGTCATGCATTATAGTTTATGCAATTAATTGAACAGTAAAAACGAAAGAGAGTGGGTATGGAAGAATTACACCTATCATTGGAGATCTCCTTGATTTGACGAGACAACTTGCAATTTGATGTATATATATTTTGATGAACGTTGCGGCAGTCTCAGGACTTGAAAGCGAACCCACCTCAAACTTTTTAACCTGTACAATCAACTAACAAGCACTATACCTCAAGAGGCACATCAGTGTGAAAAATTAAAGACTCGTTTAAGGAATCCAAACTAGAAAAACCTGGAAAACACTAACCTACCTACCAGTCACCACACTACTACTGAGAATATGGTAAGAGGATGTTGTAGAGTCCTGGCTCTAGCCCTAAGGCTAAGCCTCTATCCGCATCATCCAAACAAATAAAGTCAACCTCAGTAGTGCCATGAGTTTCATCCGTCCATTCATCATTGTCAGATATTTCCTTTTCATTTTCCCAACCACATAAACTCATCAAGAATGTAACCATGCGAGGATAGTCATCTTGTGGAAAAGGAAAGCATTGGGCTGTCGGGGATATGTCCTCTACGGAGTAGGGGTCAGTCATGGTCAATAGACGAATTAGCCATTCTAATTCCTCAACATTTTCCTCTCTGGCTAGTACATCTATATGATCCCATTCAGTTTCAATAACAGGATAGCACATGTGAAATATCTGAGAAAGGTATAGATGATACCTCTCACCAAGGGTGGGAGTGGATGAAGTGTATGATGATCGTGCATCTCCCATATCTGCAAACACAGATATAGCATCAGTAGGTTTATGACAGGTCAATCTAGTTCTTGATTGTATACGGATATTTCTCTTGTTTTTGTGCTCTTGCTCTTTTTACTATTTTTTGTTTTTCTTTTCTTTGCTTTTCTATGTATGAAGCTATATATATACATCCCCTTGAATTTGGCAATTACATGGTCAGGGGAGAAGGTTATAAGGAGGAAGCATTAGAATGTCGAGCGTGAGTACATGCTCCCCCTTTCCTTGGGTAGATCATATTATTTGCAATGATGTTGCAGCCTCTTAGAACCAATTTGTCCAGCGGGTCATAGGTTGTGATGTGGGCAGATAGCTTTTTATGACCCTTGTGGCCACATCCAATTGCAGAGATGGTAGTGTATGCTCCCATTGACGAATGGAGGAAATGGTTTCCGACGATACTATTACAAGGGGAGACGTAGACTCATCGGTTTTTTGTTGGGTGTTGACAAGAGTAGGTGTAGAGCATGTAGAAACTTCTATATGAGTGTGTGCCTGGCATGAGGAGCTAGAAGCTTCATGTGGCTCCCCCCTTCCTGAGCTAGGTGGTAATGATCGATATCGTTTGGGAATCCAAACTAACTCTGGAAGAAGTGGTGCGGAGCACTCTATTACCTTTCCCTTACCACGGTCTTGAATTGTCGTCGGGGTGGCAACATTTGGTTTGCAAGGTTTTACAGGTGATGTAGAGGGATTCAGCTTATGTTTAGGGACCCAAATCTGGTCATTCCCCTCGTAGTACCCTTGGGCTACTAATAATTTTTTAGGGATCCATCGCGATGTTACATTGCCCTTTCTCGGGTGGGTAGCTACTTTCCTTTTACGAGGCTTCTTGGTGGCTGAACGAGATTGAGCAGGGGAAGTAGCTATTAACGAAGCTTTTGGGACCCATTTGTATGTGTTTTTTGGCATAGTAAGCGGAGCTTTAGAGACCACCCTGCATGTTTCCACTCTTGGCATTGGAGCGTTAGAGGGGTGGCAAACAATCAAAGATGGTTTTGCCACTGGATTTTGTGATTTTTCATTATCTAACATTTTGTCCAGGGTTGATGGCTTAGGTGCGGGATTTTGAGCGGTCAGACTGAGTGTTGGTTCTTGCGTTGTGACTCGTCTGGTTGCTCAATCGATATTGCACTTGGTGGCCATCATCCATTTACGCCCTAAGTTTACAGTCCCTTCCATGGTACCAGCAAGCATAACCAAAAAGCTTTGAATTACGGTCCCCTTGTCATAGGCAACCGGAGTGTGTAGAATTCCTGAGACAGGGGTTTTCTTCTTGTTGATTCCTTGAACTTGGATAGCGCTCTTGGATAAAGGTGGTTTTCCAAGTTGACACCACACGCCATATGATAGCAAATTGTGTTGAGCTCCTGTATCCAATAATGCATTATACAGCACCTCCCCATAAGGACTCTGTAACTCAATTGGGTATCTTAGAGGCGGGTCGGATTCCAGTGAATCCTCCTCTGCTTCCTCGAAAAATACTTGCGTAATTCCCAAGTTGGCTTCTCATTGTCGCCTAGTACGCTGTTGACGTTCTTTGGCTTCGATTCTCGCTTGTATCTTTTTAAGCTCAGCTTGTTCTTTAGCTGCCTTCTTTTGATGGATTGCATGTAACTCCTCTTGGCTCAGGGTGTCATAGTATCTTTTGAATTTACTCCCATTAAGGAATCCAATGGTTTCGACTCCGTCGAGAGTCTCCACCCTGATGGTACCTTGCGGGGTAATTTCACATACTCTATACGGTCCCTTACCAGCATATTTAAGCTTCTTCTTTTCGTTTCGCACTCCATACATCAGGACTTTATCCCCAACCTTGATGTCCTTGTCCTTTAGGCGATCAAACCATTTTTTCCTTCTATCCTTCTCCACAAGGGCATTGTACACAGCCAATTGTCTTTCTTCGTTGTTTAGCCACTCAAGGATATACAGACGCTCTGCTAAGGGATTACCATCCCAACCCTCTTGAGTAGCAACACGAAGACTTGGAATGACAAATTTCCACGGCATGACTGCTTCTTGGCCATGTACCATTTTGAATGGTGTGCAATTAATAGCCACTTTGTACGCAGTACGATAGGCCCATAAAGCTGTTGTAAGCTTTAGATCCCAATCCGTGCGATGAGCTTCAACTGTCTTTGTCAAAACAGAGATTAAGGTCTTGTTGGTACTCTCGGCTTGGCCATTCGCTTGCGGATAGTAAGGAGTAGATTTATGATGGGATATCATGAAATTTGTTGTGAGCTCCTTAATCACGTCATTTATAAAATGCGTCCCATTGTCGCTCACAAGTTCAAAAGGACAACCGAAGCGTGTGATTATATTTTCAAAGAGGAACTTGGCTGTTGTCCTTGCATCTACCTTACGTGTCGCTTTCGCTTCAGCCCATTTGGTCATATAGTCAGTGGCCACAATAATATAGCGAGATTGTGTGTTTCGAGCCGCTGGGCTAATTGTACCTACAAAGTCTAAACCCCACTTTTCAAATGGTTGGTTTACTTTGATTGGATGCAGGGGCATCTGATCTTTCCGTTGGGGTTTGTTGTATCGTTGGCATTCATCGCAACCCTTCACAAAGAGTGATGCATCTTGGAACATAGTGGGCCACCAATACCCTGATTGTAATATCTTTCGCGCAGTTAAGTCTCCTGAGAAGTGACCACCGGCTACGCCCATATGTGCCTCTTGCAAAATGTATAGATACTCATCCTCTCGGGCACAACGCCTAAGAACGTCATCCTTTCCTCTTTTATAAAGAGTCCCTGCTATCAGGCAATAGGGTTCGCATTCTTTGATCAGCTTTCGAGCTAGATCTTTACGAAGCTCCTTGGGTGGAAAGCCATTAACCAAAAAGTTAACAATCTTCTCACTCCATTCAGGCGTTGTCTCCACCATGAACAAGGAAGTGTCAGGTAAGTCATCATCAACCCCCATAGGAGCCTCACCATTAGGTATGCGAGACAAATGATCAGCCATAACATGTTTCTTGCCAGGTCTCACAACAACCGTGAAATCAAACTCAAGAAGAATCAATAGCCATCGTGTGATTCTTCCTGTGGAGCATGGTTTGTTTACCAGATACAACAATGCTTGATGATCCACATAGAAAACAAACTTGGTGGCAAGGAGGTAATAACAAAATTTCCTTACTGCATATATCATTGCCAACCCTTCTCGCTCCGTAGTGGTGTAGTTCATCTCTACATCATTCAACTGGCGACTGGCAAAGCTAATGGGGTAGTCTAGCTTGTGTTCTCCAGGTTGAGTTAACACACACCCAATAGCAAAGTTTGATGCATCAATATGCACATGGAAGAGTAAATCCCAATTAGGCATTCTCAAGATTGGAGCACTCGCCAAGGCCTTCTTTAATAGCTCATGGGCACGGTCACATTCTTCGGTCCAATTAAACTCAATGAGAAGCTTATACAATGGTCGAGCTATCTCGGCGAAGAATAGGATAAACCTTCGATAATAACCAACATGGCCCATAAAGTGTTGGACTCCCTTGTAGTTGGTGGGTGGTGGCAATTCCAGAATGACCTTGATTTTACTCTTGTCAGTGGAAATCCCATTTTTGGACACTATATGCCCTAAGATAACTCCATGTTTAACCCAAAATTGGCATTTGAAAGAATTCAAGGAGATGCGATATAATCTACACCTTTCAAATATTTTTCGTAAACACATCAAGTGCTCATCCCAAGAGGAATGAACACAAAGATCATCTAAGAAAGCTTCACAGAAGTCCCTTAGATATTCCTTAAAGGCCGTGTTTATCAATCGTTGGAATGTTGCAGGTGCATTGGTCAAGCCAAAGGCCATGACGCGAAAGGCAAACACTCCAAACTCCGTGATAAATGCTGTTTTAGCTTGGTCCTCGACTGCAATTGTGATCTGATTGTAACCCGAGTACCCATCTAAAAAGCTATATGCCTCCTTGCCTGCCACTCTTTCAAGCACATGTTCAGAATATGGCAAGGGGTAATGATCCCTTCTGGTGGTTGCATTAACCTTTTTGAGATCAACGCACACTCTGAGTTTCCCATTCTTCTTTGGTACGATGACTATCGGAGAAACCCATTCTGAGTGCTTAATAGGGTATATGAATCCACATTTTACAAGCTTTTCAATTTTCTCTTGTACAATCTTTGCGTGCTTAGGATTCATTGGGTAGGGACGTTGCTGGACTAGTTTAGCAATGCTAATCATTGGAATCATGTGTTGCACCACAGAGGGTGAAACACCCTTCATATCATGATATGTCCAAGCAAATATGTCCTTGAATTCTTTAAGAAGCTTCGTAAGTGCAGCTTCTTCCGCCTTGGTGAGGTCTTGAGCAATAAAAACTGGTTTAGACTCCTCACCCGGATCTGCTAAGTCTATCTCCTTAACTACTGCAGGGCCATCGTAGACACCGCTACTCCCATTGGTAGGCGTTCATTGGGCTTTTGTGTAGACCACTTTACGTTCCCTTGTGGTAAATGATTTGAAATGCTCAGGTGCGGGGTGTAAGTCTACTGGTTCTTGTTGTGCCAGGCTTTTTTCTTTCAATTCCGCTTCCTTTTGTTGCTGAGCCAACTCTTAGTTTTGCCGCCTTCTTGCAGTACGACTTAGTTTTGGCTTCTCTTCGATTTCTAATTGGGCGACGTCATGAGGTTGCGGAATACACCACATGACACTTTGGAGGTATTGTCCCCAATTATCTGCTAACTTCCGCATCAATGGCTCCTACATAACTAAGCCATTCTACAGTGGATCTTTCCTTGTTTATTGCAGTGCGTACATTAGCTCGATAGCGTTGGCACTTATGTCTCGTTTTCTTCTTACCAAGTTTTTGATTTTTGTTTCTATCATATTCGAACTCACTTGGTCGACCTTCACTTGTGTCTCCCTCACTTTCGGATGAACTCTACAGGAGGTCACTGTCCTAGGCCTTGAGCACATTGCTTCCCCATTTGGGTGAATATTTGATTCATCCCTCCCATCAGGCTCAGAGTCAGTTTCTTCGTGAGATTCATACGACTCAGAGTTACATTGGTCAGAGTCTTCGCTACTTTCAGTGTCAGTGGAGTTTGCTACTTTCTCACCATCAGGAGTCAAGTGCATAACACCTATCATGTTTATTGGCACTAACGGTGGCATATCTTGCCCCTCAGGTGTTACCCAGCTTGTGCCTCTATCCCCCCATGTGTCTATGGTTGCCGCCAGGTGTACCCAATCCACGTTATCCGACTCAGTCATACCCGGTAGGACATCCATATAAGGAGAATCTTTCCCATCATCAGTCTCTTTTTTGCATGTATAGCAATATCTTAATGGGACGGGGTGAACAGTGGTATCCGATCGATTATCGATGATAACCTTTCTTCCTAAAGGATGCGCACGACCATTCTCAAGATCAACTCGAATGACAGAGTCCTGGAATTGTAGGTAGACATGATTTTTCGACCAGTCATGCACCATTTGTGCTTCCCTCATGAAAGGACGTCCTAAGATCATTTGATATGACATAGGATGCTTGGAGAAATCCATTACAATGAAGGTATGTTTTACCTTGTATCCCAGGACCTTGATCTTAAGGTCCCTTAACATTCCAATAGGTTTAGCAATAGTTCCATTTGCCATTTTAACCACTATGTTTGTGACTTCCAGGTGAGGTCTTCCCATAGATTCCCAACAGTTTTTAGTCACAATGCTCACTCCAGCACCACCATCAAGGATTCCCTTTAGAGTTAATCCCTTGGTAGTAATGGGGAGGGTGGCATTAGATTCGTCCCCTTCAAAGTACTGTCCCAACTTCTCACAGTTATTTCAACGACCGAGTCTTCATCTAGGTTGGGTTGTAGATCCCAATGTTCCCCTTCATCTTGAAGCGTGTCGAGTCTATCCATATTTGCAAATTGTGGTAACCCCGCCTTTAGTTCTCCATTAAGAAATGCCCGAAGAGCTAAGAATAGCTCAGGATCTGTGTATAATTTAGATATGATCGTGGTTCTGATCTCAGAGGACATGAAATCCATTAGCTTGGACACATTCAACGGTACTTTTCGAGATATCGCCCCTTGACTAGGGACTGGTGAAGATGGAATCACTTCCTCTTCGATGGGGTCAGGCATTCCCTCACTAAACATTCTTTCCAGCAAGAAGGGTGTTTTCCCACTTCCGGATCTCCTATCCTCACTTTCTTCCCGAATGATACTAGGTATAGCTAACGGTTTATGGTTCCTGTGAGGCTGAACTTGTGTAGGAAACACTGTGTCTGGAATTTTGATTTTTCTCGGGTTTGGCTCCAGTTCTCTTTGTGTTTCTTCCACCAAACCCCTTAAGTGTTGCACTTGTTCAATCTCCTCAACTGGGTTTTGGTAAGTTCCAATCTTTTTCTTGAGGGTTTTTGGCCCACGTGGCTTGTCTTGGGGAGTCTCAGTCAGTTTGGGTGGTCGAGAGGGAATTAACGGACTTGGTTGTGGGGCCGAGGAAGTTTCCTTCTGTTTCCCTTTATTTATGTACTCGCTTGATTCTCCTTCATTGAGCTCCCGAGTGGGTTCCCCCCTTAAGGTAGTGGCTTTGGTCCCCATGGTTTCTATTGAATCAGAATCATCTTCAGGATCATTCATATACACAGGGTCGTCTCATGTCCCTATGTTGGTCTTTGAACTGGGCTTGGAGCTCGTGGCATTAAGCGATCTCTTCTGCCGTGTTTTCTTTTTCTTTGCCTGAGCGATTGATGCAGTATCCCTCTCTTCAAGAATGTAGTTTTGATTTTGAAGCATTGACCGTGTAACTACATTCGCGGGTGCAACGGGTGTGGTTCCTCGTGCTTGGTTGGTGACCTCAACCAAATTCAATGGCGTAATCTTGGGTGCATTAGGATTATGTGGACATTGAGCGATCAAATGATCTATGCCACAACGATTACATGTAAGTACCGGCATTCCTGATGTGCTCCCTTGATTTGGTTGCATCTGAGTAGCGATCTTCTATAGCCTATTAGGGCACTCCGCTACACGATGCGGTCCACCACACTCGTAGCATTGAAGAGGTGGTCTCCTTGCCAAAGTATTAAGGTTTTGCCCTCTAGTGGCGAGAGCAGCCGCTTGATATACAGGCTTGACTTGCCCGAAATAATCCTCCATGTAGTACTGGGGAATCATTTCAAACGTATCAATCCCGTATGGAGCAGTGGGGTCTATCTCCTCTTCATAATCCCCACACGCACTATGTGACTCACAACCCATCTGGTTTATTGGGGTAATCCTTGGATATGGAGGTTGTGGTCCTAGCACTGGCGGTGGTAATGGCACAGACTAGACTACATTCGGATTCCTTGGAACTATGTGCTGTGACGGTTGCTCGACAGGTTGTGCAGGCATTAGCGCGGGTACTTGAGGTGTGTTTGACCAGGCTAGTGGTGCCTGATTTGCCAACATTTGCTCAAGTACTAGGCAATCTTTAGATTGATGGCCATACTTACCACATGCATTGCAATTCGCATTGAATTTGACTCTGAATGTGGGACATTCACTCGTGCTATGTGGTCCTAAGCACACCGAACACCATTGTTGCTCTCTCCTTGGGTACATATGGCTATTCTGAGGAGCTCGATTACCCCTAAAGTATTCTTGGAGAGCCTTAGTAAGGTCGGTCACAGACATTTCAGATATCTTGGGCTCCTTGGCAATAGGTTTCACCGTCATTGGCTCGTGCCCAGATACTTGCAAACTAACGGATTTTGTCTCCGAAGACACCTTTTTACCTGCAATCATCAAGTTGTCTTCTAACTGGATTGCATTGGCAGTGACTGCTTCCCATGTTGTAAGACCTCTAATGACTAGGCCATTGTATATGTCCTCGTGGCGCAATCCTCGAATGAATCTATCGAGCAGTTGGTTATTATTGAAGCGCTCATCGGGAGTGCAGTGAGAATTTAGATGCTTCAATCAACTTGTAAAGTCTCTCACTGACTCCCCTTCCTCGCGTTTAGCTTTTTGGAGTTGAGATGCTACTCCCCAAAGCACACCCTCACGTATGTATTCTTTCAAGAACAACCTCTTGAGAGTGGGGTAGTGAGTGCGCTCTTCAAACCTTAAGGTTCGATACCAATCTCCGGCCTTCCCACTCAAGGTTAAGCCTAAGGCTTTACATTTATGCAGCTCATTGTTCTCTTCCAAGGAATCACACACGTGTTCAAAGACTTCAATGTGCTTCCTAACATCCTCGTTACCACTGAAGTTTTGAGTGAGCTTAGCCACTTGTACTGCCTTGCTTCTAGGTTCTCTCTCAGGCATGCCCCACATGTTTTCCGCAATAGACCGTCCAATCGTCTGAGCAAACGCTGCGAGATCACCTAGGTGAGCAGGCATAGCTGGTGGAGGCACTTGTGGGATAGCCTGGCTGATAGGAGTTGGCGTTGGTCTGAGTATGTTGGCAAATGACGTAGGATATGATATGTGGCTAGGCCTAGCTCCTCTTGGATAATGGTTGTGATAAGGCGGTCGTGGAGCATACGCCATTGGCATACTAAGAGGCGTAGGAGCTACATGAGCATGAGTAGCGATAGGTACATATGGTTGATAGGCACTGGCACGCACTGTTGTATGTACTGTTCCACTAGGTAGCGGCGTCGTACTAACTACAGTGGTAACAGGTGCACTTTCCGTTATGCTCATCATTGGGGTAGGCATTGTGGATTCCTTAATGGAAAGTTGAGCCAAGGTTGGGAAGCTAAAGTTACTGCTCGTGGGCTCAACCTACATTGAGACTCCAGGCGAAACAACATATGAAGGGTCTATGGGACTCACCGAGGGAGTCTCCAATTATGATAGGGTTGGTTGTTTGGCCTTGCCTGTATCCAAAAATCTCATAGGGCCAGTGGAACCTAAGTTCACTCCCCTATTTTACCTCTCAATTTGGATAATTCTATGAATAACCTCACATATCATTTACTGTTGCTCTTCTAGATTAGTGGCGCTAGATGTAGATCGTAGGACTTCTAACCAACCTACATGGTATGTGTAGCCCGTGTATAGGTCCGTTAGAGTCTCTGTGTGTAGATCATATTCCCAATTTTCATTGAGAAATATCCCATCCCGACTTGGTGTGCCAAACGGTTCTTTTGAAGTGGACGCAATGTCACTTCTTATGGATTGGCTTCTAGGGACTTCCACTTTAGGAAGAGCATCGGAAGGTGGTAGCTCAATAGGGCCCTCATTAAACGAAGTGGGTAGAATATCCACATGGACACTCTTTGGGAGGGTAGGGTCTACATAAGATGTGAGTGGCGAATCCACTACCCCTCCTTCATTTACTTCGCTTGTCACATGTTCAGAGCGTGTAGCTCTACTAAAGGTCTCTATTAGACGACTAAACATGCTAGATCCGAGTTGTGGGGCCCACATTGGCATGTTTTGGCTTGTCTCCTTAGGGTTCTTGGTAGGGTGCCCTTCCATGGCTTCTGAGTCAGAGGATGAGTCACTATCCACTATTCGTGGATCTTGGGTTGCACTCCCTTGGGTTCCAACCGAAGGCCAAGATACCAATGTGGAGGGATGGTGTGAGCCTGCGTAAACTGAAACACTTTCTAATGGCTCAGGCTCTAGTACCCGACCAGAGCGTAGATGCATGTGACGTGGGTACCCTCCTACGGGCGTTGGTAACTACCCTTGAAGTCCACACAAGTGGTTTCTTAGGTGTTTCACACCCCGTTTTTACTTGTTTTTGTATTGTTTTTAACTCGTTTTTACCCCCTTACTTATGGTCGAACCTGGACTAGGGCGTGTGATAGCTCGAAACGAGCGTATCGTTCAAAGTGTCCTAGTGTGCTTTACAGCACCATGTTCGCCTATCCAGAGCTCTTGTGGTCCTCAAAACAGTCCGCCGTTTCCCTTGGGGGGAAGGGGCGAAAGCCTATTTGCTTGTGGAGGAATGGGTGAGGGCTTTATCCCCCATGCTCACTTTACTCCTTGGGGAGTGGGCTACATATAGGGCACAACTTCCCATAAGCTCTCACTTGAGAGAAAGCTATGGAGGCTCACTCTCCTATATATATTGCTTTTGCCGCACAGGTCGTAGTTGGGGACTTGCCGAACACCGTATGCGGCAAAAGCGCACATTTTTGGCGCCGCTGCCGGGGAGTTGCCCTGCACCAAGCTCCAGTTTGCAGCTCGGGCTGCTGCGTGAAGTTTAATTTACATTTTAGGAAAGGCATCTGTGTGTTTGCTGTTGAGGTGTTTCTGTGTTTTGAAATCTGTTTCTGCAATTTGTCTTCTGCATTTCTGTTTCTTTTGTTATTTTCCCGCTCCGCGTGTGGGCGTACGTTCTGTTCTCTGGTTTCCTGCGTGTGAGGGGGGGTTTCTGAATCCCCGGACCTGTGCTATGTGCGAACTGCGACGCGGCAAAGTCTGAACCGTAGAAAGAAACCCTAGAAAACTTATCCTAAGCCAAAAGAAAAGAAAAAGAAAAAAGAAAAAATCAATTTTGGAAAAAAAAATTTAAAAAATTTTTAGATTTTTTAAAAGAAAAAAACCAAACATGCGGAGAGGAAAGATTTTTTATTTGGAGAAAAAAATTTTGAAAAGAAAAACCCCCAATTGCATCAAGTGCTTGCAGAATGAACGCTTCGGACCTCAACCATAGCATGCGACACCTTTGGTGCTGTGAGACGATGGTAGACCCATTCCAGGAGCAAATATGGAGGCACCCTTGCAGAAGGAGCTGAACGAGGCAGAACAGGTATCTCCTTTTACCAGTTGCTCCCCATATTCGATATTTAGGGCCTCTAGTGCATGTAGATCCCACATGTATGATCGCATGCCCATCAGAGGCTGGGAAGTGTACTGTCTGAAGGCTTGTGTGGGAAGCCCTGAATTTACAAAAATCACGGCTTCCCACGCCAGCCTTCGGACAGTGCACTTCCCAGTCTATGATGGGCATGGGATCATACATGTGGGGTCTACATTCCCTAGAGGCCCTAAATATCAAATTTGGAGCTATTCTTTAATTAAAAAAATCATCCTCTCCCATGCATTGCATAATCAATGCTGACATCAATTTTATTTTGTAGGAAATTGTGTATCTTGATGAATTTGCATCGATGCAGAGTGGAAGATTTGGGGGCCAAGGAAGGGTTCAAGACTTTGCACTCAAGGAGTACATTGGCAAACTTGCCAATGATGTGATAGTCTTCCACAAGACTTGCTCTCTGGGGTATGCGGAGAACTTTTTGAAGATTAAAGATATAAAGAGATCTCCTTGATTCTACAAGAGCTAATATTATAACATTATTTTAGAATCTTTTTCTAGAGAGAGAGAAGTGAGAGAAACCCCTTAAGGGAAAAAATGGAGAGTCCATATTTCTCCTAATGTGCATCTTACACGATATAGGCCAGAAATTGGGCATCTCAAAGTGTTTAGTAGCATTGCTTATGTGCATGTGCCAGATGGGAAGAGGAAGAAGTTGATCCAAAGGAAGAAAAGTGCATCTTTATTGGGTATGCGCACATGATCACAAAGCATACAAATGTTATAATCCAGATACTAGGCAAGTGCTCATTTCATGAGATGTGGTGTTTGATGAGCTTGCTAGTTGGTACAAAGCAAAAGATGAGGATGCCAGTGATTCTAGTGATGATGATGTGCATGTGGACTTGCCACAAGCAAGTTCTACTTCTATGTATGGGCCGCAAGAGTCAAGTGGTAGAAGTGTATGTCCATGGTTAGTGCATTTTCGGCATGATAGTGGAAGCACTAGTAGTAGTGTTGTGGACAAAGGAAAGAAGAAAGTTGAAGGTACTGGCATTATAGGATATGAGTCATCTAGTTCGGAGAGTTTGGATAAGGAACTTGGTATACTAATCTTATGCACACCAACAAGTGAAAAGCAACAGAGATATGTACCTCCACATGCTAGAGTGACAGGTGTACAGAGTGATCCACAAGTTTTGTGGAGATCATAAAGAGTCAGATATCGAGTTGACAGGTTGACATACCGTGGTTTTGCTATTGGTAAAGCATATAGCATACAGTTGGCCAATAATCCATTTTTCCATGCGCGGACCAAGCATATAGAGGTCCACTATCACTTGTGTTGGTGGTATAGTGGATTTGAAGTATGTGAAGACTGAAGATTAGGTTGCCAACATATTTAGAAGTCACTTGGGAGAGAGAAATTTGAGTACTTATGTACCATGTTGGGAATACATGCGATGAGCTTGAGGGGGAGTGTTGATAGCCCAAGCTCATCTTCATCTATGGCCGTACATCATGAGCTTGAGAGGGGCTGTTGAGATTACAACCTCCATGATAGCTAGAGCTGGGCACGATTATGCTGGCATGGTAGATAGTAGCATGTGTGTGTCAATAAATGGCCGCGTCCAGCTAGCCATCTCGTGTAGACATTAGATAGAGTTATTTGGTGTGTGAACACAACACATGTAGTGTGTGGTTGCATACTCTTCTCTTCTTTCTGGATCCCTCACAGGAGGATGCTGCATTACAGTTACAGGATGATTGCACCCTTGAGGATGATGTTGCACATTCGCATTGTCATGGTACCTCTCCAGTTCTTCTAAGCTAGCCCTGGCTTTTCCCCGGAGTGGGAGAGAGAGGTAAGGTTTACATTGTCAGATTTTCCCTCCCTTACCTATGTGACGAGACATACTTCCGCCTCTAAGGAGGGTCCTTCATCGACCATGAGATCTGGTCGTTCCTACTCTAAGTCTTTATGAGGATTGTCTCTTGGAACATTCAGGGTCTTGGGGGTTTTTTTCTACGTCGATGGAAACAAATTGTAAAAACCCAGCTTCATTGTGCAGTCACAGGTGGACCTATGGATATATTGCTCTTGCAAGAGCATAAACTAGATGCTAGTCAGTGTGGGAGATCAAGCAAGCTTCTCTCGGGACACACCTTTTGGTCACCGGCTGTTGGTGCCAACAAGGGTGGTGTTTGTATCTCTGTTTCAGCTTTGATCTTGCCTTGCATCATTGGACATGGTGTCATTTTGCCTGCGAGAGCACAGTGGATCCTTCTTATGCAGGGTACTACACACATTGGTATGGTGGGGATTTTAACATGGTTGAGATGCCAACGGATAAAAGAGGTGGACATGAGGGCTTGGTGCATCCTCTTGAAAGAGCGTCTTGGGAGAGGTTTATACTCTCCATTCATGGTAGAGATTGTTGGCATAAGGATGACATTTTGAGGAGTCCATCCACTCTTCTTTATTCATGGTCTAACAAGAGAAGAGATGTAGGATGTATCTATGCACGGTTAGACAGCTTTTATGTGGACGATTGGGTGCTTGACAGAGGTGGACATGGCCCAGTGGTTTTATGTATTAGAGATCTGAATTGCCATGGATCAGCACCCCATGTACGCATCCCTGATCATTTGTTTTCAGATGCAAAACTATCACGTCGTATGCTTGATATTTGGAGATCTCGTGACTTCTTATTACAGGCCTCTAAAAGCCTGGCCTCTGCTCTTTGTGATATTAGTGACTTTAATCACACATGTGCCCTATCTAAGAGGCAAGAGGCCTTGGACTTAGAAAGGGCTATTAGACCTAGATTGGCTGCCTTGCAGAAAGAGCACGAGAAACATCCTCATGCTCAATGGGTTGCAGATTCTTTATGTACTATTAGAGCAAAACTTCATCACTCTCTTGAGCAGCGCGCGGGGAGTATCGTTTCCATACCCAGGAATCCTTTTGGACACAGATGGGTGGCAGATGTAACAAACATTTCTTTGCTTCTCACGGTCCATCTCATGCCAAAGATAGTGTTAGGCAATTGCAGGATTCACATGGCGCTCTTCACTCAGATCCTCTCTCATGGTTAGACAGATCGCCACCGATTTCTATTGCCAGGTTCTTAGTGCTGAGCCGCATTCTGATCTGAGATACAGGGCACAGAGGAAGGAATGCATTGCCACATTTGATCACCGAGGAGATGTGTGCCGCTCTAGATGCCCCTTTTTCTATGCAGGAGTTTAGTCATGCTCTTCATGCCTTACCTCATGGTAAGTGTCCAGGGGAGGATGGCCTCTCCCCTGTTTTTTCACTACTTTTTGGGATGAGATTGGGACTGAAGATAACATCGACTTTGCAGGAGATGTGGGACATAGGTTCTATGCCTTCTTCTCTCACTGAGGGGCTTATTTATCTTATTCCTAAGAGCGGGGATAAGACATTGATTGGCCACTCGAAACCTATCACCTTACTTGGGACTGCCTATAAGATTCTTGCTAAGGCAGACATGTGGTAGAATCTATCACGACATATATATAGTGGTATCAGAGTAGGATTTCTCTTGAAGAAACTTTCTTGGGGTGACAGAGCCATGTTGAGAGAAGAGGGAGACCAAGGGCCTAATGAAGGGAACAACTACTATCAGGCCAATACAGGACTTGAATATGGGAACCAATACCGTCAATCTATTTCTCATGAAACTGCAGCCGTGACATCAGTAGAGTATCATAATTTTTAGTAGTTCAGACAGTTTCTCCAAGATGAAGAATTATGGGCCACCACACCTCCAAGAAGGAACTCAATGCATTCACCTTTGGAAAGAGAAATAGAACACAACTGTCGTAGGGCACTTACCAATTCTTTGAGCTTGAGTCCCTTGAGGTCTCCAAGCTCACTTGAGAAGCTCCAATCCTCCAAGCTCTACCTCCACGCTATCACTGTAGAGTCTCTCACACCACCACATAAGGCAATCACTCTCTCTCACTCCTCCATACAATCATACAACATACAAGTATCGGGAAGGCACATGTGCTAAAATTCTCTCTCTCTCAAGACAAAAGCAAGAACTCTCATAGCACAAAGGGGGATTGTGTCCATTCATTATAAGAAAAAGCCTTATATACAATTGGCCCTTATTCACACTTGGGTGTCTAAAACTTACTTAAATAAGGCCTTGGGTGGATAAAATCTCATAATGTACAACTTTTATAGTGCGTTTGCATGACACTTTTAATGTCCTTAAACGGAGGAGCATATTTGTTAATCCAAAATGGGATTAGCACCCCCCCACTTGATGTAGGTACTGTCCTTAGAACCTGTTACCAAGGTCGAAAGACTTGGTCGCAAAACTCATGGACGATAGAAGTTCTGACGTGACTGAAGCTTGTGAGACTAAAGCTTTTTAAGGGTTCTTCTGAATGCAGCATGTGATCTCCAGAACCCAACGTCAACCATACCCTCAAACGTGACATGCATGTGTGTTGGTAGACACCTTAGTAGGCGATGATAATATAACATCATGCCTCTGTCACTAGGTCCTTGATTCATGTCAAAGTGCAGCTGATTAGCACCATATCCATCATATCTTTCTTTGGGTTGATCTATGAGGACCACGATCAGTTTTAGGAATCAAACACTAGCCACAATTATCGCATGTGGAATGCGTTGCCATGCATGTATCCAATTCATCATTTGCTTTCTTTGCTCTCCTATATCTGTAAATGTTGTTGGCAAGAATATAGGGAAGTTGTAGTAGACATGTGAATATCTTTACTTTGCCTCTTGAAACTCCAATGGTGTCCACCTTCTTTTTAGTGGCATGTACAAGGGGTGCACTCTTTGTGTTGGTGGTGCACACATATATTGATGGCTATATTTTGGAATGGTAAGGTACTCTTTCCTCCAATCCAGCTGTATACTGAAATCTTCTAGTTTAGGGTTGGCATCGTCTGTGACAATGGCTGTATAACCCCCTCTTGTGTGGACTGAATTAGCCTTTCTCCACCTACGGAAGTAGTAACTAATCATAAATGTAACAAATTTGATTTCTAGTAGATCTCCCAAGTGTGGGTTTGCCAGCTTTGTATGTCGTGCCGCCACATTGACCATAACGTTCCCTCTCCAGCTAAAGGCAATAGCTCTTCTAATTCTGGTCTTGGTGCTCAGAGAGGGTATGGTACATACGACTGATTTGTTGGTGTAACATTTGAATAGGCTTCGAGAAGAATCCATCGAGTAGGTTCAAAGGGTGTTATTTGCATTAACACCCTGAACATTAGCTTTTGCTTGAGTAGAGGATTCCTGGCTCTTATTAAACCTTTGTACTCAGCAGACAGACTCAAGAATAGAATCATCAATAAATGGCTCAAATGTATCTTGTGGTAGAGTGTGACTAACCTCTTGAATTGGCCATGGTGGAGATGGGTCTGGTGCTGGCAACTCCTTGGGGGTGAGAGTGTTAGTGGGAAATTCTAAGGGTTGAGAAAGAAGTCTAGAAAATATATAGTCGGCTTGAGATTTGTCAGTAGGTGGAGCACTTGGATATGGATTAAGTAATTTACTTACAACATTTGAATATATAGGGTAAGTAGGATTAGGTGATGAACTTGATGCTTCCTCTTGACCCTCCCCTGAACTAGGGGGGGAGGGGGTGGCTAGATTTGTGAAGCTTCATAAATTCTTGCATCTTAGTGATATCCTCTAGAGATATGTTAGGATACTCAATATGTGTTTTATCAAAATTATAAAGTACAGTGGTTAACATGGCTTCTAGATGTTTGTGGATATTTTGATATAGTTTAAGAATACCAAAAGGATGATATAATGTGGACTCACATAGATTTAAATGTTGGTGAGTATTATATACCTCTAACCACCCATGGCTTATGATCCATTGATAACTGCAAGACACAGCCTCGTAGTGGCCTGTGTTTTAGGAATATCATCTAGAACAAACAGGTCTAATTTATCAATGCTGTTGTCCAAGATGTCTGAGTTTTGTAGCACCCGACACCAACTACGAAGGTTGAGCACAATGGGGTGCAATGGATAGAAGAAAATTACTAAGTCCCCCCAAAAAAATTCCCATGATGACAGTAGGGTCAGCATCACGCTCTATATTTTGTTTAATGAGTGTTAGTTATCCTAGGCTCAGGTCATTAGATAGATTGATATCATATTGGAGTAAAGAGAGGGTTAGTGTAGACAAAATAGAGTGAGAGTTTAAGGAGGGGACCAAGGAGTTACTGGCAACAAACCTATCTCCGAGGCTTGCTCAAGGAGTAGTCCAATCTCGTAGGTTGGTTCTTGTTGTTATTAGCTGCATTCTTGGATAGCCAGCTGGGGCTCCAACTCTTGTATCCGCAAGTCCTTGGTGGTGAGAAGATCGAAAATAGTTGTTTCTTGTACCATCCTTGCAGCATCCAGTTCCCTGAACACTTATTTAGTCTTATTTCCTAAGTGTTGAGCTAGCACCTTCACTCCACCCCTTGGATGACCATCATTCCTTGGAACCGTTTTCTTGAAAGCTCTATGTGGATTCTCCAACTGTCATCTGGGCTCTCAAGGTTAGCCATTCCCTTTGAGTCTTGTTGAACACCAACCAACCTCATGGGATCTTCTTCCATGTCTATGTTACTTTTCTTGGACTATGCACCTTCATCAACCGAGACACTAACAACACTTAGTCTTTCTAAGCCTGATGCTGTGATACCAATGTTACATGCATGGAAGCTCTGTGTCTTCTTTCAAACCCTAAGCACCTTTCATAGGAACACATAGATGAAGCCATGTAGAAGTAAAGGAGAGAGAAAAGCACAATTCTCACCTTGCCTAATGTATATTCATAAATATTAAAAGAGTATAAATATGTCAATAACAAATCTTAGAAGACCCTTGGCCTTCCCAAAAGGAATCTTAACTCTTAACATCCTATGAAAAAACTCCCAAAAGGAATGAGATAATTTAACACAATACTAGTCCTTGGCTTATGTAGGCTCTCATGAAGCAAGTCGGCCAACCATCTACTGTTGGCCAAAACCCAAAGGACTAATAAATGCCAAAAAATGTTGCCGACCAACTTTGTACATGAAATTTGTCGCATGTGTGATGTTGTCCACCACCTGGCCAACTGTCTTCCCTACATTCTAGGTCAAATCTTGAGCCCATAACCTAGGATTATGCATGTCCATGGGCTATGCACATGAGATTCTCAATGAGATTGTCTTCAAATCTGGCAATCGGTCTAGGTTTGCCATCTCAGCCCATGAGATCCAAGTATCTAGACACTCTAATAAGTGTTGCTCTAGGAGAAAGATATTGAAAAAGTATTCTATTATTAGAGGTGAATTACCATTCAAGGATAGCAAGTTTGGTGTACCCAATGATCTGGGCATCCAAACTTTAATACTGCATGAGTGCTATGATGCACTTAGTGGAAGGAACTTGGGAATACATTAAACCTTGGCCTTGGTTGGTTGGCATTTCCATTGGCCATGCATGAAATCCTGTGTTAAGGATTATGTGCAAAAGTGTAGCTAATGCCAAATTGATAACTTATAGATGGAGGGTTATTAAATCCTTTGCAAATTCCTAAGAACAAGTGGCAAAGTGTCTCAATGGATTTTGTAGTTGGATTACCCGAGACAAGTAGGGGCCATGATTCAGTCTAGGTCATTGTTGACTGATTGACTTCGGAAGATGGCTAGATTTATCCCTACCAAGTCATCTCAATGAAGAGTCACGAGTTGGCTTAGCCCTTCATAGAGAAATTGTATAGGCTCTATGGATTGCGCAAGGAGATTATCAGTGAGATTGGCATCCCAAATTCACTACAGAGTTCTGGCAATCACTATTTTCCAAATTGGAAACATGCTTGAGCATATCATCTTCAAATTATCTTGAGTCAGATGGTGGTCAAACAGAGAGGATGAACTAGACTATATAGAGAATATGCTGAGGGTGTATGTCTCTAAGAGACAGTCTGAGTGGAAAAGGCATCTTCCTTAGATTGAGTTTTCTTATAACATTAGTAAGAATCCATCTTTTAGAAATGGTGTACATTGCATCTTGCCCAAAATTCACCTCTCATATATATTGATAGGGACCTTACACTTTGGCAAATCTAACACCATCTTTTACCTTTTAAGGTGCAACAAACTGCCAAAATTTAAGTGACCAAAGCAAGCATGCCATAGCTCTGCATCACTCATAGCATGTGTGCCAGTAACTAAACAAGCTAAACAAGCATTATGTTGCAATCTCTCATACCTATCCAAATTGTAAATCCTTGGGCTTAGAATATCGAATACCATAGTATTGTCTCTATATATATCATGGTCAGAAGGGTCATAACTGTAGTGCACAATGAATACCCAATCATCCAGTACATATGTTGTTGACTCCTTCTTTTCAATAATTGATGCTAACGCATCACCCATGGCCATGCCTGACTCTTTCTTCTTCTCCTCTATCCTTTTTCTGCATTCATTAATATAATGGTCTCGCTTCTGGCATCCTTTCCAGAAGATTGGGTCAATTTAGCCTTTGGCTTATAGTTGCCTTGACAAAAGGCTTTGTTTTTACCGTTTTGACTTGTGATCTCCCACATACATACTAGTTTGTTTTTGCCAAGATTTCTACTCTTCTTCCAAGAGCACTGCAACCAACTCATCAAATTTAAGAGCATGAGGATTACCCTTCAAGTGTGGATGCAAAACTTTGGCATGAATTCGATAAAGTTTTGAGAACAGTAGATACCAATGAACTTTCTCAAAAGGCCTCATCAATATATGCAAGAAGATGCTCCCTGAGATCTTTAATCCTTTGTGAGAAACTCATCCATTAGATCATATGCTCAAACACTAACTACTTATGTAAGTAGGCCACTCGTGCCTCCTTATTCACTTGGTAAAGCACAACAAGCATATCCTAAGACTACTTGGTAGTTTTACATGAGCGCATACAAGGAATAATTCTCCTTTTCAAGGAAAGTGCCACCAATGCATGTGCATTGGTGGCACCAATGCATGTGCATGTACATCCCTGCTAACCCACCTAGCTTTTTTCATTGTGGGAGGTGTGGAGGCAAATGCCACAATTACATCTAAACTAGTGTCAACATCTAAAGTACCTGCACTATCATATGCTAGCAAGATAGGACGTGCCTCAATGCTAATGATGATATTCTAAAGGTCTTTTGCAACCAATATATGATGCATTAAATATGACCAAAACAGGAAGTTGGTCCCGTCAAGCTTATCATCAATGCAAAGCATTACAAATACATCACTGCCTACCGTTTCAGCCTACAAATAACTAATCTCTGACACAAAATGCAAATAGCATAACTACTTTTCGGTACTATCAATGCCCACTCAATTAAATTGATATGGTTGCCACTAGATCACTGATGAAACGAAGGAAAATTGCAATGTATAAAAATGGCAAATTGTAGAGAGTAGAAATGTTACTTTTAGTAAGAATGAAAAAATCGATGATAATAAATGATGATGATGTTGAAGCTATTGATGATAATAATGAGCTCAAAGATGACGATGGCCCTATCTCCACACCAAATATGCTGGTATAGTGCAGAAAGCCCAAAATTGAACAAAGACAATTCAAACTGACACTCCCCAAAGATATGTGCGAAAAACTGCGAACAAGTCCCAAAATGCACCCAAAACGCCTCAAAATTAGCCAAAAAATTATTCACATAGTAAACAACACACTATAGAGTATAACTTCTCCACCTAAGAGAATAGCTCAATCGAAGATCATCAAAAGAGAAGCTCAAGGAGAAGATGACAAGGAGGTGAGGGCCAAGAGAACTTGCTCTGATATCAATTGTTAGAGTGGATACCAAGGTAACAACACACACACACATAGATGTAGCAAGCAAGGAGAGATAACTAGAAGCACTACATGAGAAAAAAACCTCCTAAAGAGAAAAAAAGTGTCTCGACCCATTATTAGCCTACGTTCACACATCACTACCATATAAATGGCTACAATTAAATACCTTCCAATCATTCTCATCTAGTTCATACTTTTCTTACAATCATACCTTAATTTTTCTAGAGCAATGACAGTCTCAATATCTATCATTTCAAGGTCTCTTAGATTATATGAAAAACATCTCCAACCTTTTGTTTTTGATACCATCTAAGCTACACTTCTAGCCCAAACGGTCTATTTGATAGATCAAATCCAATCTTTTACTCCACATACCCTCCACTAATCTTTCTTATCATCTTTTGAACCCTTCCCAAATACCACACAACTTATAATGCTTTTTTAGTTTTCCACGAACTTGGAATACCCTTTCTTTTATTTTTCACATCACTATGCTCCTCATGAAAGTACACAGCACAATCATGACCAATTCCAAACACATTTTCATTTGTTAGAGCACAAGCTCTCCTCTTTGGTGAAGTAAATCCCTTATCACACCCTTGTAAGTCTTATCCTTTGATAATGTGGGATTGCCATTGAGTTCGCTCATCAATGTAGACTTAAAAATGCATTTACCATCAACCTCAACTACTGGGCTTACTATTCTCTTTCGTATAAGAGTGAATCTACCAATGTAGACAAAAGAATGCATTTACCCCATCAACCTCAGCTATTGGGCTTACATTTCACTTTTTTCTAAGAGTGAATCTACTACATGTCTTACCTCGCTCATGGAAATATCATTGTCGTTGTCCTCAAATTCTATGTCATTGGCTAGAAGATATTCTCCTTCATCCGTATCTAAGTTTTTTTTCTTTCTTTCTTTCTTTCTAAGAAAACGATCCTTCTTTAGTTACCGAAAAAAATAACCATTATGGCTAAGTACAGAGGAGAGAATCAAGAAACCTAAAAAAAGGGGAAGGATGTTCTTCTCCCCTGATCGCCCGCTCTAGGAGGAGAATGCTACCTTATACAATTGTTGGGGGGGGAGGGGAGCAACCACACAGGTAGTATGTAGTGCCAAGTGGGCTCACCACCAGTATCAGTGAGAAAAGGACCATGATGCCAAATCCTCAAGAAGGCCTCGTAGCGCGTCCACATGCCACCCTAAAGCTTCCCTCGTTGTCCATGAAGGGGATGAATAATATCAAGCCAGAAGCTCCAAGTGGACTCCACTGACGGAGTGACATGCGCTCAATGGTCTCACTACAAAACAAGCTCTCCAAATATGACTTGTAGCAATACTACTACAAATTGGTTGGAATTGAGAGTCTAATGATCAGTGGAGGAAGCTAAATTGGAACTGCAGGGATATGGAGATGAGAGACCTACAACGCAAGTCCCCTACCATCCTCCTCACATGCCATGGCAACCTCCCAAGCAATTGTGTCCCAACAAGTAACTATACGAGAGGAGGCCTGGTCTCTATAGTAAAAATGTGAAGAATCCTCAACCAAACATACTGAGTGTAACAAAGGGGATTTTAGGATACACATGCACATTGGAGATAGGCCTAGACACATGGTGCCTAAGGACAATTACATGTGATGCTAGGGGCATGTGAGACTTGGGACTATAAAAGGCACTAACCCTAAAACTATTGTACCTTATGACTACATGTGATGTTAGGGGTGTGTGGGCCTTGGGACTTAAAAGGCACCAACCCTAGTACTATTGTACCTTATGACTACATTTGATCATTTGTCATATTATACATTTGACCTTTCTTGGAGCTTATGCTTCTATGGCTGATTCATGGCAATCTTTCAATGTTTAGGTGGCTACTCTCTATGATGAGAAGTATGGATGATTCATGGCAATCTTTCCATGTTTAGATGGCTACTCTCTACAATGAGCAGCACATGTGTGTACTCCATGCAATGAGTACAACCTAGATCCCTTCATTACATTAGTATCAAAGATTTGCTTTAATCTTGGTAGCTTTTTACTTTGATCTTGGTGGTGATTAAGACTTATTGATTTTTGGATTAAGTTTTACACAGTTTTTAAGGATTGCTATTATCTTGATTTATGTGGATTAGCATTGCGATTAGTATTATTTATTTTTTAATCTCTATTAATGACCATTGCTTATTCTTTGAGTTTAGTGCGTAGTTTCTTGATTAGTGACTTCTGTGATCAAATCTTTTTATAAGCTCTAGTTTTCTTCATCATGTCCTAGTTTCTTTAGATTCTTGACAGTTTGTAAGATACTAGCGTGCAAATCTTGGTGCAAAGTTTATCAAGAAAGTGTGAAGTTTACAGTTTTGTTATAGATTTAAGCAAATCTATGTAAAGACTATAGTTCTATTACAGATTTGAGCAGATTTATGTGAAGATTACAATACCAACCATGCCGCCTCGTCCACTAGCCCACTCATCCACATAAAACAAGTCTAATATGGAAAGGTTGGGACATGTACTCCCAAGAAGAACAGACTCCCAAGGTTGCATCCGAACTCCAGTAGATTAAGACAGAGGAGAGAGAAGAAGAGAGTTACTATGGTACAAAAAGGTAACTTGATGCTTGTACATAATGGAGGCTTATGGTCAGCCCCATAGGGGTGACCTAGGCCCCTTCTACATATGCTCTACTGAGTACTATGAATGATGATGATGAAAATACTGAATGTACTTAATGATCTAATGGTTTATTCCTTTTGCTTATATATATGGGGGAAGGTTGCAAGTCGACGAGCTGACAAGCAGATGCTTGGACTTGAATTAAGTATTTAACACATAAATCGATGCACTTCATATATGATGTTGCCTAAACCTGCTGCCATGCCTGTTGACTTCCTAGTCGCCTTGTACTGTTGGAACCCCTGATGGCTGCCGACAACACCTCTGCTGACTGCCGACAAGGTTCCCAACCCTTCATGCTGATGATAAAAATGATTATGTTGATGATGTTGCTACCAATGCTAATGATGATTATGATGATATTTATGGCAATGATGTTGCTACCAATGCTGGTGCTAATATTGATGATGATGTTCTAATTGCTACACTAATCCAAGATTAAGCCAATTCATGTTGAAGATTAGCCATGGCACAGGCGTGCACGTGACATTCCCTTCTGCTAAGCTTGATGACGGGGTGGAGACTCTGTCATCCTTCCTCCCTGGACTTTTACTAACCTTGAACTACTACTGCTTATTGACTTTGACTTCTATTGACTGACTACTATTTTTTGGTATGAACACCTTCACTCCTAATCTCCACTTCTAAATCTTTGTTGTCCCCATGTCTACTTTCCCTTAACCTTGACAAAGAGGTGGGTCACCTATCGGAATTAATTATGCATGTTGCTAGGACTTTGGAAATGATTTGAGGGCTTCATGAGGTACTGGGTATGTGTACCTACCCTCAAAGGATGCTTCCTCTGGCTTTGCCTGTTTTGCAAACCACTCCTAGTACCCTACTGCATTCAATCTGCTAGGCCTTTGGAAATGATCTGAGGGCTTAATGAGGTACTGGGTATGTGTACCTACCCTCAGGGGATGCTTCCTCTGGCTTTGCCTATTGTGTAGACCACTCCTGCTGCTACCTTGTTGCATCCAATTTGCTGGAACTATGCACCTTCCTTGGGACATAGTTTAGTGGGCTTAGCCTGAATGCTCTAATACCAATGTTGCATGCGCAGAAGCCTTGTTGTATTGATCCACTGATGATGATGATGGTTATGTTAATGATGTTGCTACCAATGCTGGTGCTAATACTGATGATGATGATGTCTTAATTGTTGCACTAATCAAGGATTAAGCCAGTTCTTGCTGAAGATTAGCCATGCCATGGGTGTGCACGTGACAGTAACCATGCCACCTCCGAGTCTATCCTCTGCCATCTCCAACATGTTGAAATCACCATCCATGCACCAAAAATTGGCCTGCATGGAAGGACTGACAAACCATGCTCTAGAAAGTGGCTTTGCCTGCTGTATTCAATGCATACAAGTTCAAGGAGCACACACGATCCTCTCCAATCCTGATGATCACCCACCGAGCTCTCCTAGTGACAAAGGCACAGAAATTGACCACTCTAGGTATCGTTGAGACGAAAATGCATACCCCACGGAGGAGCCAATAGCATGGGACCAAAAGGTGTGACTCCTACCCTGAAGGATCTTTCCACAACAGCAAGTACGACCCTCGAAAAGATGATGTTCCTAGAGGAAGAGAATGTTAATGGGTCCACCAAATACGGCTCTATGACACTCCTCTCTAAGGATCTCGCATATCTGCAAACCTTGCTGTCCTCCCAAACCCTGAATGTTCCATGATACAATCCGCATAACTAATATTAGTAGGAGGAAGAACTGTCGAAACTACCCTCTACTCGAAGAGTTTTGGGTGTTGGTTTGGATGGAGAGTAATCACTATTTGTCCCTGGGCGAAGCTGCCTAGGTGGGCACAAATCCTGCCCTCCATATGGAACCACATTGTCTAGGCCTTGGAATATCATACTCTGGGCTCCATCTGTCACAATGAAGGTATCTGTCGGAGGGAGGGAGAGATACTGCCACTGAAATATGAAGAAATACAAAGAGAAGTACCTCGAGACTAGAAGACACCAGCTCCCCTCCCTAGTCCTTGTGGCCAAAGCCACCCACCTCCATCCGTGCCAATGGCCAAAAGTGAGTGAGCACATCAGTGATACGCAAATCATGCGAATGATGTGAGCTCTATTGCCTACCCATGAATAGTGGCAGATACCAACTTCATGCTCCATTCCGTCCCCGGTGGTGCACTCAGAGGGAAGGCGAAGATCATCGCGCCACTCTCTAGGGTAGAAGACTTGGAGTGATGCAAAACCACGCAGATACGAAAGGGGGGCACCATCTGCTCAAAGATGCCCACTCCCTTGATGGGGAGGCATCGGAAAAAGCTTTAGTCTACTAGCTATCCCATAACTTGCGTGCTGGCCAGGGGGCAGTGGAGGGGGCTTGCCATGCGCCTGTAGAGGGAGAGCACACATCGGAGAGGAAATGATAGTCATTGCTACAAGCTGTGAGAAATGGTGGATCAAGCAGCAAACAGAACTAGCTTGCTGCCTCCTCTCCAGGTCAGGCACAGTTGGCGGGCAGCGGGAATGCTCTGGCGAAGCAGAAGGGGGGTGGGCGGGGGAGAGAGAGAGAGAGAGAGGAGGAGGGGGGGGGGTGTTCTCATGAAGGCGACAGAGGAGGGGCTGAAGGAGCCGAAGGGGGGAAAGCAGCAGCAGAAGATGGGGGATGACGAGGGCTGACGAGGGAGCTCGGAGGAAGAAGGGTTCACCTGCGAGGTAGGGGGAACTGAGGCTGTGAGACCTGCTCGCCGGGGACTCTGATGGGTCAGAGGGCCTCATGAGAATCTGGACTGGAGAGGGATCACGACAAGGCAACGGTCTCCAGAAAAAGGGGGGGCAAGTGACGGGTTCCTCGATGTTACTAGGGAGGCTTATCATCGTCGGGGGGCTATTGTGGTAAGTTCTCATAATGGTTCTGTCACAAAATAGTATCCTCCTGTGGCCCCCCTTATCCACTTTTTGATTGTGGTCTCATTCTCTCTATTATGATAAAAGGAATTCTTGAAGTGTGATTCCATGCTTTTCTTTCTCTTTTTATATATTTCAGTAATTGTAACAAAAATGTAAGCATGTATGGCTGGTAGAAATTGTGTGGCATGTCTTTGACCTTGCTTTCTTGAAGATATAGAAGGACCGTGACGATTAGTGCTCAAGGAGTCATGCAACCTTGGTCCTTCCTCATCTTTGTAACCTCAAAGACAGCCTTAGTACTTTCACTATATCTGCATCCTTCATTTGACCTTAACATGTTTGTTGCAATATCTTGCAAGAAATCCCATAAAGCTGGTTTACCACCAAATTTTCCCCGCCTATCGGCTTCAACTATACTGTTACAAAAGCGGCGTGTATCATTCCGATTAAGAGACTCCAAACTCGCTTCCCTCAAAGATCTAACTCTTACAAAAAGGATTGCAACCCTAGACTTTGCCTACTATAACTTGACAGTCTCTTGCTTTTGTTTTTGCAGCAATGGTTGTTTGTTTTAGTTCATATTCATAAGATAGACTAATGTTCGTCCATCTCCTCTCAATTTTTTCTCTGTACAATCTCATTCTAAAATCACTGTGCTCAGGTATTCCTTTGCAATGATGGCACGAAAAGGATTCAAATGGTTGTCCACTATGAGAGACATGTAAGAATCTCCATCATTTAGCCTTGTTCTAATGTAAGGCTTAGCAAACCAAATTTTCCGCCACATTGGTCATCTAAGAGTGGCTTTATATTGATATATTTGTTGTTAACTTTGATATCATGATTCCACAAACCCCAAGATAGGAGATTCACACCTATGTTAGATATTGATGAGTACGTTAAACAAGTGTCATTTGCATCATGGTTATCAAGAAGAGAGGTAGCAGCCATACTTGCGCTTGGCAAATTTGTGGACACAAGGAAGTTGCTGAGAGATGTTTGTTTTGGATGATGCTCCTTATCCTTGCATGAATGCCATCGCAAGCCTGTCAACAATGACCTTGAACTTTCCTCCTCCTTTTGAACTGCCTTAATGTGAAAATTTGACTGAGTGCCAAGGACTGAATGTAAATCTGACCTTGGAGGACACAAATGCAGCCACACATCATCATATTTGCATCTCACTCGAACAAAGCTTTATCCTTGTAATCATGAAGTGAACTTTCAACTACCTCAAAATCCCAACCTATACATATTTCAAAATAGCTTTAACAAGGTAAGAAACTATGTAGAAATAAATTGTATATAATATGCTGCATACAGACAGAGAAACAAAAAAATAGCTTCATTTGTAGCCCTATTAGCAGCCTGTATTTCTTTGTGGGCCGCCAGCAACCAATCCTTGTGTCCATTATATAAGTGTGTGTTTATCCTTCAGGAGATCAAGGGCCAGTTTCACCTGAACGCTTGTCAGAACCATGCATTGGAGCAGACTCCATAGTCACGATCTTTGATGTCCATGGCAGCCAATGTGCCTGCACCGGAGATGATGAAGCTTTTGAGGAGACAATCTGCATGCTGTTGTCATCCCACAAACACTGCGGAAGAAGGTAGAGAGTGCCTATCGTTGGCGATGTCTGCTGGTGACCACATACCTACCTGCAGGATATACACATCAGCATGTGAATCCCATCTAGCAAGGCAGTAGGTGTCCTCTACGGGTTTTGAACGCATGATCTCCCATTGAGAATCATGGGTTGTTGCCTTGGAGACAGTAGCCAGCCATTTCTGGCACACCAACAATACCAAATGACACATTCCACCTCTTCCAAAGGCAGAAAAGAGGGTTTTCTGGGCAGCCCTATAAACCAATCAACCTGCTATCATAGCCCGGTGCCATTTGCCCAACAAATTTTGGAAGTCCAGAAAGCATTCACAAATACCTTTTCATTCCTTGCTGTGATCGTATCACTTGCATTTATCTCTTGCTATCACTGAAACATCACAGACATTGCTTCAATTTGTAAAGGCATTTGGACCCAAATATTTAGTAACCAACTCACTCTTCCAGATTCTAGGCCCATGAAACAGCAGACATTACTGGTTTGTAGCAGCCAGAGCTTGGCTTAGCAGTAGACTATCAACCACTATACCGTTCACAGAAATTGTAAAGGCATTTGGACCCAAATATTTAGTAACCAACTCACTCTTCCAGATTCTAGGCCCATGAAACAGCAGACATTACTGGTTTGTAGCAGCCAGAGCTTGCCTTAGCAGTAGACTATCAACCACGAGGCAAAATCCAAAAAATTTCTTCACCCCTGTGATTTTGCTTGCATCATCTCAATCCGTCTAGCGTCCTCCCACATGTGCGCATCTAAATAGATGTTGGACATGAGAAAAAATGCTGCATCATGTCTTTTGTCTAATCTCAACACGTACTCAAAGGCTCTTTCACCAAGCTGTATATTGCCCCACTTTCGACAAGCTCCCAGCACACTGAGCCATGTCACAAGATCAGGTTGGAAAGGCATCTTCTCCAGCATCGCCACTGCCTCATCAAGTTGACCTGCGCGACCAAGGAGATCAACCATAGTGTTGTGGTGCCTGATAGTTGGTGTCATGCCGTACTTTCTGCTGATAGCCTCAAAATACTTATGGCCCTTATCCACCAAACCTGCATGACTGCATACCGTGAGAACACTCAGTAATGCAATCCCATCTGGCCAGATGCCTTGCTCCCTCATTTTCTCAAACAAATGAAAAACAATTTCACTCTTACCTTGAAAGGCATATCCTGCAATTAGTGCTGTCCACGATACTATATCTCTGATCTGCAAGCCATCAAACACATCTTGAGCTTCTGCAAGTGAGCCACACTTCACATACGAATCCACCAGAGTATTTCCCACACATGAATCATTTTCATAACCCTTTTTGGCAATCTCTTTGTGTAATTCTCTGACTCTGTCTATGGCCTTATTACCACAGCAGGCTTTCAAAGTGCAAACAAAGGTGACATCATCTGGAGATATTCCCTCCAGTTGCATCATCTCAAAAGCCTTCATTGCTTCCTCAACCAGCCCATGGTTGGCATACCCAGCTATCAGTGCATTCCACGAGATTGCATCTTCAACCTCGAGTTTGTAGAGCACTCCAAGTGCTTCTGCAAATAGCCGACATTTTCCATACATATCCACCAACGCACTGCCAATAAAAGGCCATCTTTCAACACCTCCTTTGACTATCAGAGCATGTATTTCCTGGCCTTTGCTTATGGTGTCTATGCTACCGCAAGCTCTCAAGCTGCAAATAAGCGTGACATCATTTGGTGGCACACCCTCCTGTTGCATCTTTTCGAAACAAGTCAGGGCTTCCTCACTGCGCCCATGTTCAGCATACCCTGAAATTAGTGCCGTCCATGAAATTACATCTCTGACCTGCATCTCCTCAAACACTGCGTGCGCTTCTATAAGTGAACCCGATTTGACATACATATCCACCAAACTATTGCCAACAATGAGATCACCTTCAAATCCCTCCTTGGCAATCTCAACATGTATTTCTTGGCCCCTGCCTAGAGTCCCTAAACTGCCACAACCTTTCAAACAGCATACAAATGTGCCAGCATCCAGACACAAACCGTCCACCTGCATTTGTTTTAAACACTGGACAGCGTCCTCACCAAGCCCATGTTCAGCGTATCCTGCAAGCAGGGCAGTCCATGTAACTACGTCCCTAACCGGCAGTTCATCAAAAACTTCCTGTGCTTCTGAAAGTAAGCCACATTTTACATACATGTTCACTAAAACACTGCCTATGCAAAAATCGGTCTCAAAACCCTCTTCCGCAATCTCAGTGTGCATTTCTTGGCCCCTCTCTACTAATTTCAGCCTAGCACAGGCCTTCAGTATAGCCACAAAGGTATGCCTGCTGGGTTGCACATTGTCCACTTGCATTTTCTGAAACAGATCGAGAGCATGGTGAGATTCTCCACATTCAATGTACCCTTGTATAAGAGATGTCCATGAATACTCATTACGATACACCAGTCTATAGAAAACTTGTTGTGCTTCCGTCACACTTCCACACTCCACCAGCATGGGGACTAGGTGATTCCCAATCACTCCATGGGCTTCCAGACCATTATCATGAATGCAGATAATCAAACGTCTAGCATATGCCCTGTTTTGGCTTTTCCTGCACTTCTGCAGGATATCAATAAGGTTTTCTACAGAAGGCAGTCCAACCAAACATTCCAAAGAGATAAATGCCTCCTCTATGCTCAGAATCTCCCGATCACTAATCCCATATACTTGTGCTTTAGTTGCATCCCCTTGCTCTTTGGACCTGAATTTAGGCTTAACCTTGTGCTCATACCCTCCGAGTTCTACGGCCGAGGTAAGGTGTGCAAAGTTTTGCCACCTGTAACCGCCAGATCCTTTGATCCGGCGCATACCCTCAATTCCCAAAACGTCATCAAGGGTACTAGTCTGTCAATCACTGCAACTGCTAAGTATCTTTTTGTTTGAAAATATGGTGCCATTAGGCTTCTGGATACAAGCCAGTGTGCCTCTTTGGAAGCACAACCTTCTTATATCAGTTCCCATCATTTTTCCTTCCTAATACTGAGAAGATTTGTGAACTTTCCTGAGCCCTTCTGCATTATAACATCCGCAAGCATGCAGTACTGCAATCAAAGAAAGTAGAAGCACATCCATACATGGATGAACAGTGTGAACATATACATATACTTATGAATATACATACAAACATAACATCTGCACGCATGCAAGTATATGTATATGTGTATCCATGTGGGGATGTGGATGTGGATGTGGATGTGCATGTGGATGTGGATGTGCATGTGTAAGTGCACGTGCACTTGTTCACACCATACATGCATACATATATACATACACATAAAAATGCACATCTTGATATGAGTTAGTTGCATCAGTGATAGAAATGTGAAATCAATTAGTTATATCGAATTACTACATGAAAACATATTTATTGAAATGGAAGATTGATGTAACTAACAGATATATATACACATGTATACGTACGTAAAACTTGTATAAAATACATGCATTCATAATACCATAAGCATATGCATGTACAAATAGTTTACATTTACATATACATGTAAAAAATACATGGATCCATAATACCATAAGCATATACATGTACGTATAATCACATGTATACATGGTAATTCATGACAACGTTGCAAATTGGATTTCAGGGCGAAATGGAAAAGAAACCTGGACTCGAGAAATCCGAGCATCCGTCGCCCTGTTTTGAGAGAGCTATGTACTGGCTGTTCATTTCACACTTGCAAGTTGAGGGGCCAACTGACTTGATGAGGCCCTCCGTACCGTGCTTTCACACCTGGAGGTTCACTGAAGAAAAACAGTGAGAAGGCTTCCCGGCCCATGAGAACCGTGCTTTCACACTGGTAAGGTCCACTAAAAAGAATGTCCCAAATACGGACACAAAGATACGATGCAAACTATTTGTCACCTTAGGCGATTTACACACTAAAGAAAAAGAGTCAGAAGGGGGCCCATCCATCTTTTTGCCTATCAAGGAAAAAGGAGTAGAGTCTAAAAAATAGCAAAAGGCATGCATCTCCCAACCCATCGAGGAGGGGTAGAGTGTGTAAACACCCTTATTCAAAAGTAATCTAAGAAAGCAAACCTATCACATGGAAAAACAATTTTACAGAAAGGACTAAAATTTTTTATTGTGTCATAACAAAACTATAGTTTCACAGGCTTGAAGATTTGAGAATATCTTTGTGACTATATAAGTTTATTTCTAACTAGATGAGGGGTAAAACATTATGCCCATCTTATCTTACTATGTATTCTTTACAAGTAAATTTAGACCATAAGTTAGATTTGAGCCATTGGTCAATGCCCAAAGGATAAAATAAATGTTGGATGGATGTGGAGAAGAAGCATACTTTATTGAAAAGAAAGATTCCATCAAATTTAGCTCTAACATTAAGCAAGGTGCAAGCATACTCATGAGATGGAGGCCCACAAATTCCTTGAATATATAACCATTGAAATTGTTAACCACATATTGGTTAACACATTCCTACGACATCTATGCCCGAACACTTATGTAATGGGCGTCGGTTCTATATTGTAAATGCCGTCATTTGATGAGAGAAACACCCTAAAGATGCTCCCAAGTATTAAGCTTCGAAGGACAGATAAGAGGATCTTGGTCAGTTGGTCAAACCATAGAGAAAAGCCTTGTAATTATCATTTGGGCACCCTGGGTCACTTACTGTCGGGAGGTCTAGTGGGAAAAGGCTTGGAACTATAAAAGCCAATTTCTCTTGTTTGTAACTCATTCTCCCATTTGTGCAATAGAAGTGGAGTGTTCTCTCTCCCTCTCTCTTGCAACTCCAATCTAGCATGTGTGGTGTGCTTAGGATTAGGGTTTGGGAGTAATTAGTGCTAATCACTTGTTCTCTCTTGCTTCCCTCTTGCTCCCTCTCTCCCTCTTGCTTGATTGAGGCTACTCATCACGACCGGCTTCCGCAGCAGAGATCCCACACGATCTTCACGAGAGAGGTTGCACCACCCGTTGGATTAGAGAAACCGTCTCGAGGTGACAACGAGTACGGGAGGATGGCAGTGATGAGCGGCTATGATGGAGCTCTTGAGCCTAGCTCGAGCTCGGCCAATAGACAACTTCCCACGACATATTAGGGTAGGGTTTCCTTAACATCTTTGGCACCGCCGCCGGGGAGCGCCAATCCACTACTTGTTAAAGCCATCTTTGATTTGAATCCAATAGAGTGTCCATAGCACGGTGCCAAGTAAGCTCTTTGGCATGTAGTTTTTTGGTTTTTTAATGTATTTATATGTTTTGTATGGTTATTTTTTATGTTTTTGTTGTGATTTATGTATAGCTTTGTGTTTAGAGTAGGATTACTATGATGGAGCTCTTGAGCCTAGCTTGAGCTCGGCAAATAGGCAACTTCCCACAACACGTTAAGGTAGGGTTTCCTTAACATCTTTGGCATCGCTGCCGGGGAGCGCCAATCCGCTACTTGTCAAAGCCATCTTTGATTCGAATCCGATAGAGTCTCCAGAGTCCATAGTCCAGTGCAAGGTAATCTCTTTGGCATGCAGTTTTTTAGTTTTTTGATGTATTTATATATTTTGTATGGTCGTTTTTGATGTTTTTGCTGTGATTTATACATAGCTTTGTGTTTAGAGTAGGATTACTAGATGTTTGAGTGAAAAATTTTGAGATTTGGGTAATTAGAGAACCTAATCAAGAGTATTTTTGCTTAAACTTGGACTATTTTTCTTAATTTTTAGCTTAATCTTGTTTCTTTTGCTTAATTACTTTACATAGGTAGGTTAGCATTGTTAGATAGAACCCTAATCTATCAAAAAAATCATAAATTATCTATTAATTTTTACTAATTATCACTAATCTATTGGTTAGTGTGATTAGTAAACTTAAAGAGAGAAAAAAATCAAAAAATTGAGCCTACTTGTAATTAGACTAATTAGAGTGGCATTAGTGTTCTAAATACTTGCCTTGACCCAAATCCATGTTTAGTCGATTCCCATTAGGTCTTAATTAGCAAGAATTCACGCTAATTAGGTCTCATTTGCCTAATTTTCTCTCTTTTGAGTGGATTAATTAGAGACCTAATTAGAAGCATTAATTAGGGGTGATCACATCCTTGGATTAGCCTAAACATTGCTAATCCACCTATCAAATCTCCAACCCTGAACTCCTCACCATTTGGAAATAATTAGAGGGCAAAGAAGAGGGTTAAAAGGTAATTAATAGTGAGATTAAGAAGATTAATCATCAAGTTAGAGTGCCTCTAAGTTAAACGAAATCCATTAATTTAGAGGTAGCCTCTAACTTTAGCCCTTTCCCACCTACCTTGCATTAATGAGAGGATCTTAGTTGTCTCCCACTCACTTCCCTCCAAATTTGAAATTCAAATTCAAATGTCAAATGTCAAACTTGCCACGGCTGTGCACACCCACCAAGGCCACGGGCATACGCTTCTAAATGTACGGTCGTACCAACCCAAAACAAAACTTTCTTTTCAAAAAAACAAAAAAATTTACCACGACCGTACCAACCTAAGCGTATGGATGTACCGTCCCAAAAAAAAAACTTCTTTTTCAAAAAACATTACCATGGTCGTACCTTCCTAAGCGCACAAATGTACTCACCTAAGCGCACATGCGTACCAACCCAAACGTACAATGTACCACCCCTTTAAAAAAAATTTCGAAAAAAAGTTTGCCACAACCGTCCCGTCCCGAAAAAAACTTTTTTTTCGAAAAAAAAAAAGCCATGGCCATACTACCAACCTAACTGTACAGCCATACCAACCCAAGCCATCCCCACAAAAAAAAACCTTTGTTTCGAACAAAAAAAAATTGACCACGCCTACCTTCTCTTAAGCAAATAGCCGTACCAACCTAAGCGTATGGACGTACCTTCCTCGAAAAAAGAAATCCAAAATTTTTAAAATTTCTAAATCTTTAGAGGTGCTTATCTCCGACTCACTAGGGTCGTTTTTACACGCATAAACTGCCTCAAAAGACCATTTTTTACCTTAAGGGTGTGATGCGTTCACACGTGAGAGCAAAAGAGAGCGAAAACTCCTATTTCGGGCTCGCGCACACACTGTTGAAGATTTTCTAAGCTTCCCCCCACACCATGGACACCTTTCGGTCATGGTTGCATGCCCCTAATGCCCCCATTCCATTCCATGGCACCTCAGCCACCACCAGATCCAGGGTTTATGTGTTTAGTCAATCTACGCAGAGTGAATCGGTCCCTAAGGAACCCCGAAAGGGCAATGTCCCGATGGGTACACAAAAGCAACGAAGTTGCTTTGACTTACTGAAACATGCATGTTTGTTAAACTCGTGAATTGAATGACTGGGCAAGGGGCTACAAAGTCACCCTGCTTTATGCAAGGTTTCAATTGCCGGGAAAAAACTTCATGGAATTGGGAGAGCGATTCAAAATTTGAAGTGCAAAATCATCCATACCCCAAACTGACACGGGTGAACAAGTAGGGTATACTAAGGCACTTGAGAGAACCATGTTGAAGAAACTCGGCAAAATGGCCCCGTAACTTCAAGAGAAGGTGTGCTCTCCTATCGAAGGATTGGGAAAGCGGCACGTACCGGGGGTAGCGATTGTTTATTAAAAACATAGGACTCCGCCAAGTGGTAACACCATGATGTATAGAGTGTGACACCTACCCGGTGCTAGAAGGTAAAAAGGAGAAGTGTTATAAGCTTTGAATGGAAGCCCCAGTAAACGGTTATTAGCCCAAATCACTTCGCAGCCTTCTACGCATGGATTATTAGCCCAAGAATAGAAGGCATTGTTAGGTCAGTCGTTTAGGAAGCTGTCAAAGATATTTGTTTGGACTTCAAAGAGAAGCGACAAGCCAAACGTAAGACCTTCGAAGAGAAGCTACAGGCCGAACGTAAGGCCTTCGAGCTACAAGCCAAACGTAAGACCTTCAAAGAGAAGCCAAATGTAAGGCCTTCGAGCTATAAGCCAAACGTAAGACCTTCGAAGAGAAGCTACAGGCCGAAAGGCCTTCAAGCTAAACGTAGGGCCTTCAAGCTACAGGCCGAACGTAGGGTGCGCGTCGCGAAGAGAAGAGGGCCTATAGGCGCGTAGCGAGAAAGATTGTAATACCTTAGAAGATGGTCGTAAGGCCATATGCTTCTCACTTTTGAATATGTTCGATGACCTGAAACGAGAGATCGACGATCTAGGATTGGCCTTGGAACAAGATAGCAAGCCCTTGGTTGTTGACCTGGATTTTGCCATTCAGTCAACCAACCGAGAAGTGATAGCGAGCCATCGGTTTCCGTGGGCAGACATGAATGAAGCATTGCACGTTCACATGTGGTCGTCATGCCACACATGTTTGGCCGTGGGGGCGAAACGATTTATGAAAATCCCTCATGTAGTGGGGCCCCTCCATACATGCACCCCGACGTGGATAGACGCCCTGAGCACAGTCATGTACCTTCTTTTCTATCCACATATCTATTGCCACCCCCCACCCGCCACCCTTGCACCACCTCCCCTTGAACCACAACTCTAGGAAGGGGAGTGTCACAACACTTGCATCCACAAACCTCACATACACAACCCATGTGGGTGAAAATTTTCAAACTTCTGCCAAAATTCCACAGTGTTGGAGACCCTATGTTCCACATAGAGGTCTTTAACCAAATCTGTCAACAAGCATTTAAAATTTTCAAAGATGCAACCAAAGTCCATCTCTTAGGACTCAGCCTTGAAGGCAAGGCAGTGCAATGGTTCCAATCCTTGGACCCTCGGCACAAAGGCACCTTCAAAGCAGTGAGAGAGGCCTTCATTCTTTGCTTTGCACCCTGCGGGCCCAAGTAGAGCCCCATCATCCAATTGGAACAAAAACCAGAGGAAACCTTGTGCGACTACATGGCATACATTAAGTACCTCGATTTGCATTGCGAAGAGAGGGAAAATTTGAGTGACAACAAGAACTTAATGGATTGTTTCCTCTTGGGATTAGACAATCCAAGGCTTCACGACCACATGTTAGTAAAGGACCCCTCCACCTTTTATCAAGCCTAATGGGCGATCTTTCTCGATGACAACATATGAGAAAGTTTTTCCACGTAATTGGCCACCGCACCTATAACAACTAAACCAATTGTGCACACTATATGTACACCCACAGGGAAACCACATCTTCCATGTTTCCTCTGCCAAGGACCGCATAGAGTGGTTGAATGCTCTCAAAAGAAACGTCTACCGATGTAATCACAATGTCATGGCTATGGAATCGACCACACCATTACTTCAAGGATTTCCCTTCTAACATTGAGAAGAAGGTCAGTCTACTGACTGGTGAGGGCATGTGCCATGCTTTGTTGTTTTCTCTTCTTCTTCTTTTTTTGAAAGTGTCAAAGTTAAATTTTATGGGAAGTGTGTTAGTGGTGTGAGCAAATAAGGAGGTATGAATTTAAATGGAGAAGGTGCACATCATGATAGTACTGTGAGATGACAGGGTCCAAAATCCATGAGGTGGGTAAACACCATGAAAATGCATGTGTTTCCATGAAACTTGTGAAAGGTGTTTCCATGAAACCTGTGAAAGCTCTGATTTTATATTCACGTGATCACAAATTTTTTTTTGTTAATAACATGTGTTAACATGTTATTAACATGTTCACATGTTAACATGTTCTCAAAAAAGCCGGTGGCAAGCGACCTGGTAACCGGGAAAAATCCCGCCGGGCTTTTTCTATACCCGACGGGCCCGTCGGGATAAAGCAAAGCCCGGCGGGTCCCTATACGGGGTCGTCATATAGCCCGGCGGGGTACAATTTTCTATATATATGGACCCGGGGGGCCCTTTGGGATTTCATTGCTGACAGCATACACAGGTAATGAAAACTTGTGTGTGTGTGTGTGTATGTGGGTGTGTTCGTGCGGGCAGCCGCCCACTATCGCAATGCGCGGCAGGATGTGGGTGGTCCTCCACACAAGGGATGTGTGTGTGGGTGAGTTCGTGCGGGCAGCCGCCCATTGTCGCAATGCGCGGCAGGATTTGGGTGGCCCGCCACACGACTGGTGTGTGTGTAAGGCCATTCTTCGAAATGGTGCTTACCCTGGTGGGACACTTAGTCGGTAACGCGGCTAGTCTGTGTCCTATGGTAAGTATGGCACGCCGTAGCAGTACTAGTCGGTAACGCGGCAAGCATAGTATCGTTATGGCGATGTCACCTTCCCTTCCCTTCCCTTTGTCAAATGTGGACATATGGTCGGTAACGCGGCCAGTGTATGTTCGTATCCTATTGGTATTCCCATAGAATCGGGCGGCATTTTGTCGTTAACGTGGCAAGTTGGTGTCGTCCGCTAGTGCATAAAATGTTTTTTGCATATTGCGGCATTAACGCGGTCGAAAAAGTGTCGTAAATTTGCTTGCGTATTTCGGCATATGATCGTTAACACGGTCGAATAAATGTCGTAAATTTGTTTGATTTGACTTGTATTGTTTTTATTGCGTTTGATCCATGCGATACTTGGTTGCTAACGCGGCATGAGTATTTCATGGATCAAAGTTTACATCATATTGTCTAAACGTTTTATTTTATAGTATCGTGATTCGTAACTCGAAAAATATGAATCTCTCTCTTCTTACCCCCCTCTCTCTCTCATGATACACTTCACAACTCTTTCTCTATCTCTCTCATGATTCACTTCACAACACGATAGATGTGTAGATAATGATTTTTTTTATTTCTCTTAAAATATACATAATTCTTAATAATTTCTTCTTTCTCCCTCTATTTACTTAAAAATTAAAACAATACATTATTTTTCTCTTTAGGAACTCACAAAAACATTAAAAATGTCATCTAATGTTTCTTCTCTCTATCTGTCACAACTCTCTCTTCCTCTCCTCTCTCTCTCTCTCTCTCATGATACACTTCACAATTCTCTCTCTCTCTCTCTCGCAATGATACACTTCACAACTCTCTCTCTCTCTCTCTCATGATACACTTCACATCTCTCTCTCTATCACGATAGGTATATAGATGAGGAGTGCTTTAGGATTACAAAACATTATTTTTCTCTCTTTAGGAACTCACAAAACTATAAAAAATGTCATTTAATTTTTCCTCTCTCTATCTGTCACACCTCTCTCTCTTCCTCCCCCTCTCTCTCTCTCTCTCATTCGATAATGTATACACTTCGTAAGTAATAATGCGCTTGTTGCGGTTGTCTCACGTTCGATAATGTATTGCATGATGTTGAGTTCAGTAATATTGTTTGATATATTCTGTTTTTGTTTGATCATTGATAAGTAATGATACACTTGTTGCTGTTCTCTCACGTTTGATGATGTATTGGATGATGTTGAGTTCATTAAATTTATTTGATATTCCGTTTTTGTATGAACATTGACGATATTGATATACTTGTTGCTGTTCTCTCACGTTTGCTTGATGTTTATTTCAGTAATGTTTGATATTCTGTTTTTTTGTGTTTAGTGATATTTGCTAGATTTACGAAGACGATCAACATGCTTTCCCCCGAAGAGCGCAAAATCGTTCTGCGAGCAATTTGCATTGAAGCGGTCATCACAGTGTCACAATGTACTGATGATGTCGTCAAAAAGATCAATGAGTCTGAGATACTCATGCGAGATCTAATAGACCAAATATGGGAAAATGCACAGCGTCGGCTTCGAAGCGGAGGCAACGCTGAGTTGCTTGATAGACAGAAGATAGCAGATTTCAACCATCAACACATAACACGAACCATTTTGGGGAGCATGCGTGTAGCATGCAGTGATCTTAGAGATGCTGCCCCGCCTGAAGCCAATATGCAACGTCTACAGTTATGGGACGTTGTATGGAGCGAGCAAAGAGCCAAGAGCAAGCGCATGAAGGCGTTGGATGCAGAGTCCCTCCCCAAAAGAGTGCGCATTGCCCAGGACGTCGCTGCAACGTCCAGTCAGGCAGATGCAAGTGGTACAGGTGTCATTAATCGTACCATCTACAATTCTATGTGCACACATCTTATTGGCATCCCGCACGAGGCTCTGTTCGAAGGGCGAACAATAGGCTCCGGTGTTTTTGGAACAGTAAAAGAGTATACAATTAAAGGTATATCATTTTTACCGGAGCACATCACTTTTTGCAGAAAGCACTACAAAGGAGAAGGCAGCGCGAAGTTCGAGAGCTTCCAAGCAGAGCAGGGTATGCAAGTGCTACATCCATCGATTGTCCGATGCATTGCCTTTACAAAAGAGGCTCCTTGGATCACAATTTTCCCGTACTATAATGGCGGCGCTCTTGGTGATACTCTTCTGAAGGTTCCCTTCAGATTCAGTGAGTTCACCAGAGCAATTTTTCGTTTGGATCGAGGATGGAGACAACCCCCGCCTGATAATATCCCTTTAAGTCATCTAGAACTTTCAAAAATAAAACAAATAGTAATAAGCATGCCACATATTATGCATGCCCTGGTGGAAGGCCTAGCGACAGCACATATGGCAGGTATTGTACATACCGACCTACATCCATTCAATGTAGTGTTGGATTATACAAAAGAGCTAAAGCCACGCATAGGTATTATCGATTGGGGGTTGCTGCTGAGAGCGCCCAAAAAACGGGTGTCTCTCAATTTTGTATTTGAAGCAGACAAGAACCCTGAGAAGGTGGCACAGGCAGTCTCCTACACAGACAGAGAGCGAAATAAACGGCCGTGGATAGCCCCAGAGCTTTATGATCCATTTTTGGCAGATGCATACACTCCTGCATCTGATGTTTTTGCCTTGGGATATTTATTACAAACTTTATATGACTTTTGGCAGAAAGTGCAAGAGTTGTGGATGGATAATAGTTCCCATGACAAAGTTACCATGGATACTATTATTCATAGAGTCAAAAATTGGATGTTTCTGCCTAATCGCGATGAGCGAAAATCAATTTTGCAAGTAGTTGAATTTTTTAGATCACTAAATACTGACCCTACGAGGGCACAACGTCCTCTTGTAGAGCTATCGGTGGCATTCACCCCAACTTTGTAATGATACAGTATCAAGAGATTAAGTTTCAGGAATGGCATTTTGTTTCTCTCTTCAAAATTTGATGTGTCCAATGTTTCAAAATTTGATGTGTCCAATGTTTCAAAATTTTGTTTCTCTCTTCATTGAGTCTTTGCAATATCTCTCTCCTCTTGTGGTGTTTAAGTTTATGTTTTCTCTTCAAAATTTGATGTGCGAGCATTGTTTGAAGTGTTTTTGGAGTCAAGTGGATATTTCTCATCGAGTCTTTGCAATACATATCTCCTCTCGTGGTGTTTGACTTCAAGATTTTGAGAGTAATGGTCAATTTATCTTACGTTGATCTTTACAGTTCATTAAAATCCTAAAGTCATTTACGTTCATGCAGATATGGAGCAGGCGCAAGCGAACGAGCATCAGGAGTTAGCCAAGAAGGCATACGAGCGAATGAAGGCCCTTGCACATGGCCTGACAGCCCGCGAAGCTACAAGAACAGCATGCAGGTTATCGAAATGGACAAATCCAACTTATGTGGCCCAATGGAAAGACATAAACAAACACGTAACCACAGAGATGATAAAGGAAATATGGCCATGTCCAGATGGCGAGATTAAGAAGGGAAGATGGAAGATTTCTCGTTGCACTCACAATGATATCAAAACTAATGCCGAGCGCATTTTCTTGGAGGTGTACAGTCGTCCTCTCCATAACGCCGACGCTCCACTCTATTTTGCTAAAATGCTATATGCTCAATTTATCCTAGAAACTCCAGTGGACTTCGCCTCCAGAGAGGCCACTGTCAACACCCACGACATACGTGAAGAGACAGTGACATTCACAAGAGAAGAACTTGCTCTCATGGTGGAGGGCGCTGGACTGGAGTTAAACCAGGTCAAAGAAAGCTTAGGGGCACAGCTAGCAGAGAAGGAGGAAGAAGCTGACCGATTAACTCAAGCGTCAACTCCTCCCCCGGCCAATAGAGGGATTCAAGAGCAGCTAACAAAGATCAGCCAAGATGTGCAGAGCATCTCTTCACGTATTGCTCCTGTGCGCCAAGGAAACCACATCGCTCATTTTTTGATACATCCTAATCTTGTGGGAGTTTCTGCTGAGGCTACAAGTTCCTCCACCCCCCAATGTCTTGTATGTTACAAAGTATTCGATGGGTGGAGCGGCCAGTATATACTACCATGTGGACACTACTACCACTTAATATGTTTAGTGAGACAAATGCAAAATACTTCCACATGTGCATTGTGCAATGTCCCAATAAATCAAGGTATTTATACAGTGTTCGGCATGGCTAGCGAATATAAACCACCAGGACCTTTAGATGCAACTCCTAGTGCAATTCGTAATTTATTTCAAGATGAGAGCTAAGAAAAACAAATCCTACTTTTGTATTGATAATTTCTCCAAATATGATCATTTGTACAAGTACTTTTTATTAAATTAATGAAGTGACTTCTTCCTCTATGTCAGTATCTTGCTCCAAAATTCTTTCACCGTTTACTCTCTCGTCTGCTAAATTAAGCTCATCTAAGTCAATGTCTAAATTGTCTTGTATCTCAAGGGTGGTGCACAACGTACGTCCAACATCAAAGTTCTCGTCTACTACATCATCACAATTGTACATCCATCTGGGCATATCTTCTTCATACTCTTCGCTTTCAATGTCTCGCAAGATCTTTTCATTGCAGTACATGTAAACAAGTTTATCTGCTCGATCTGCAAGAAGTCGATTGCGAATAGTACTATGAATATATTTATACATGCTCCAGTTTCTTTCTGAGCCTGAGTTTGAAGAGCACTAACTTAGAACCTTCATCGCAAGGTTGCGCAATAAAGCATAATGCTCACCACCATTCATCATCCACCACTTCCATGCAGGTTGCTCTTTAGCCATTTGTTGAACAAGGGAGTTGGAAAATAAACCCTCTTTCAACCGAAATGAGGTCATCTCCTTTATGCACTGTACACGATCATCATCATTATTATAGAAAGTGTTTACCACTTTATAAAAATCTTACACCACCTCAACGTTGGACATCAAATCCATATTCCAATATTCAGGATCTAACATGTAAGCAGCACTGTGTAGTGGTGAATGCGCTCCAATCCATCTAGCATGAAAGTACTTCAACTGAACTTTTCTTTGTCTACTGGAGAATGGTACACGCCATTGCTTTTCCACCACTGAATGCTCTAATTTCTTAGGACACTCCAAACTCCGCTGGACAGTCCACCATTGCATCCATGCTTTTTCGAGATTAGGCGCTCTTTGATCAAGACTTCGTACAGCATACATAACAGGCATCATTACATGGTATGCATCCATCACACTGTTCCACCAACTTCTTCTCGTAAGCGCTCCCTCCTTCAAGACTTTGATTTTCTCTTTCACTTTTTCAAGTTGAGTGTTCTCCCAGTCATGAAATGCCATGCATGTAAATCTTTCACAAACTGCATCTTTATTTCTAAGAAGAGACTCAAAAGTGTAAAAGTGAGTGCAAAACCTAGTCTCCGCTGGAAGCTTTAACATAACTGACATGCGAGGTTGAAACATATCTAAAACTCTCTGTCTCTTGAGCATGAATTTCACAAGCTGGCGAGCAGTGTCGACGATTGAGGCAAACCATTTGGTATCATCAGATTTATACCAATCTTTTAATACAAGATTCAAACTATGAGTATTACAGCCTACCGGAAAAATATGTGGATATTGTCGCTGTAGGATTCTGGATACATTTTTACAATTTTTTGCATTGTCCATGACGACTTGGACTACATTTTTGGCACCCACTTCCTCTATCTCACAGAGCTAATGACTTGAGCAATGTAAGCCCCAGTTTTGGTTGAACCAGCTGAATCCACGGCACGGATGAAAGTCTCACCTCTAGGTGAAATAACCATTACATTAATTAATGGTTTTCTTTGCACATTAGACCATCCATCACTTACTATACTACATCCAGAAAGCTCTATATTGCTAAGAATTATTCTTTGTACACGTTCTTTTACCTGCGCATAACATTTCTCTAATAGATCATTTCGCATAGCATGGTACGTAGGCGGTGAAAACCCTGGTCCAAACTCACCAATTTTCTTCCATGCTCTCTTCCAATGCTCACTGTCCACCATCATCATAGCACTCCCAGAAAAGTAAATCGCTTCAGCAAGGACGAGTTGTGCATCATCGAGTCAACCTTGACGTAGGCTTTCTTGCAATGAAGTTTGACGCATGGGTATATTTCCTACGTCAAAGTTTCGCTTGCAAGAAGATGCACTAGGTAGATTACTTTCTGGTTGCACATTGCCATTCGGGATACAAGTAGGCGATGTAGCGGGAGTTTGATGATTAGAACAACAATGTTCTTGCTGCCTTGATACATTAACGGTAGGAGTGTCATGTTTTCTTGAATCTTTCTTTTGAATTTCTTCTCTTATGCGTTTGGCCACTATAGGTGCAGAGGGGTGGGTACATGACTTTTTCTTCTGTCCGCCTAAAAAGTGTTCTCTTAGTCGAGGCGTCCCACCTGATTTTACTGCATGGCATAGCTTACACTCCCAATCTATGAATCGATCACCAACGTTAATTGCATATTGCCACTCTATCCCAGGTGCCTTTTTTTTCCTGCTATTTGAAATTTGGACTCTATTGGAGGTATCACTGGATCCAACATTGTCCTCCATCTCAATAAATAACCTGTTCAACCAAGCATATAACAATGAATACACAAATGAAAAAACAACAAATCACTCACGTATAACAAAACATACATCTGCAGACAAAGTACTTCGAAACTATCTTGACAAATACAAAAGATCATCACATAACACAAAACTACTTCAAACTATCTTGCAAGGTCTTACTACAAAACTACTTCGAAACTATCATGCACATTGCACCCCCAATGAAGGATGCCTTTTGTACCCAATTAAGGATACTTTACACAATCAAAGATCTATGCTTGCCCAATACTCTAGTATAGGACAATAGACCTTCTCTAACATTCACAAAAAAAAATCAAAGATCTATGCTTGCCCAATACTCTAGTATAGGACAATAGACCCTTGTCTACTCTAAACTATATCAAGTATCAAGAACCAATACAAGCCCCTAAGCAGGACTCTTGGCTCCATCAAACCATTCATAAAGCAGAATGAGGTAGATTACGTACGTGGCTCAAATGCAAAGCTGAATGACTCCAAATTTGTCCCTAAATCTCCGCAAGTATTAGCTACAAACCACACCCTGCCCCCAGTTCAAAGAACTAAGGACGAGTGGCTCAATAGCCTTAGGAGTGCCTACAAGGAAAGACGACAGCCCCTAAAATAAGGACGTTCTTCCCAAGAGGACACTTCTAGCAACTCGAGAGCTCTACAAGTACTTTGAGGAGAGATATCACGCCCCCAAAACAAGGACTATCTTCCCAAAAGTTGTACGATGGGTGTCGGGCAGTGTTTATATACAGAATAATACCCCACCGGTGCTCCTTGTTTTCCCCGGCAGGCCCGCCGGGCTTTTATCTTTCCCGGCGGGCCCGCCGGGAAAATTATATACCCCGGCGGGCCCGCCGGGAAAGATAAAAGCCCGGAGGTGTTACTGGACTAGTGGGTTCCGGCAGGTCATTTCTCAGGTCATGTGAATATACAATGTGATCACAAGTTTTAATATGTTAACACTAGGTTTTGTTAACGTGATCACGAAATTGTGAAGACGTTAATGAAATCCCTGTGTGAAAGTGCAGGTTTTAAAGTTGTGAAAGGTGTTCACTGCTGTGAAAGGTGTTTCTGTGAAATGGCTAAAACCCGTGAAAGTGCAGGTTTTAAGGCCTTGAAAGATGTTTCCGTGAAATGGCCTAAACTCGTGAAATGGTGTTTCGGTGAAATGAACAAACCGTAAAAGTGCAAGTTATGGTTTCATGAAAGTGCAGATTTCAAAGCCATGAAACTTGTTCTTGCGAAACCCGTGAAATGGTGTTTCCATAAAATGAACAAACCGTGAAAGTGCAAGTTGTGGTTTTGTGAAAGTGCAAGTTTTAAAGCCATGAAAGTTGTTCTCGTGAAATGGTAAAACTATGAATGTGCAGGTTTTATACCTTGTTTTTGAAGAGTGAATTGGTGAGTATAGTTTATGAATTGGTAAGTTATGGTACAAAAGATTTGTATCCAATAACCAATTTTTGTGAATGCATGATGAGATTTACCAATAGAGTGTGGGGTTTGTGAGATGATGATAATGTATGTAATTGATGACATGAGGAGCAATCATTCACGCTTATTCAATCAACCACTTTCGATCATGCAACTTATGCTCAAGAAGAAAAGAATTGAAGATATGAAAAGAAAACGCAAAGGCAAGGTATAAGCTCCAACCTCAACCTGGATATGTCGACTTTGCAAGCAAATATTAGACAAAAATCAAAATCGTTAAGATGCAAGCTCGAGGGTTGCGCACACAATGAAGACGACGAATGCAAAATGCACGAAAAGGGAAAGAAAATCGATTATATGTGTCCATTTGTTGCACCTTCTTTTTCTTCTTTTCAATAACATTGCCTAGCTCCTCTATTGTGGTGGTTACAAGTAGTGGTTGTGTTATATTTAGCTCATTCTATGAGATTGGCTTCTTCCTCCACACCAATGTTTGTGCATTCCTAGAATTTGTTTTAGTCGGGAGTTGGTTCTGAATGGATTTACTATCATTTTCTTTGTATTTGTAGGTATTTGCAACAATGGTCTTTGGGTGGAATTTGGGCATGCATATTGTTGTATTGCCCTGGTAATAGCCTTGTACCACTAGCAATTCCTTTCGAACCCATTGCTTTACGAGGGCCTTGTGGAGTGCAGTTTTGGTTGGAATACTTCCAACTTACCTTTGAAGACCATTTTTGTCCCTTGTTGTCTGCTCTCATCTTTATATAGCTGGTTTCCAAGTTGACCCTTAGGCACCCACTCCTGAGTACCTTGTGACTTTGGCTATTTTTTGTGTATGGATTGTGGGGTTGTTGATGCCTTCTCCGGTACGTGAGCTATTGTTACCGTGCTTGGTGTTTTCATATCCTCAATCATGGCTTGCTTCCCTTTGTCTATCGGGCTCCATAAGGGCATGGAAATGACGTTGTTGTCCTCCTTCAGCTATGACGTCCTCTTTTCCCATTGGATAGTACAGTTACTGGTGCAAATCCAAGATCATCCTAGGATCATTTCCTCCTCCATCAATCCTGCAGGTATAACAAACACCTTCCCAACCAAGGGATTATTTCTTATGGAAACATTAACACTTAGAAATCCCTCATCTTTTGTAGTTGTCAAGTGCACACTTCGTACTTGTGCATTGGTGGCCTCAAGGTGTGGATTGTCTAGAGCTACCCATGTCTCATACGAGATCAAGTTATAACTTGATCCCGTATCTATCAATGCGATGCTTGTTTCATGACATTTATCTATAGAGATTCCCACCTTGAGCTGTGCTGGCTCAATGTTTAGTTCATCCTTGGTCAAGGAGAATTAGTGAAGCCATGTTCACATGCAACATCCTCTTTTGGAGTATCTGTTGGTCTTGGCCTCTCCTACCTTAGCTTCTTCTTGAGCTTGCATGATTTTTTGTTTTGTGAGCTCCTTCCATTGTTTTAGAAGATGTTCTTGCAAGAGCATCTCTTGGGTCAGTGGTCCAAAATATTTTTTAAGCTTGCTTCCATTGACATAACCCTCCGTTTGTATGCCCTCAATTGTTTCAATTCTAACTAACCCTTGAGGTGTGATCTCAGCCTCGCTAGTCACCAATTTAATGATGCAAAGGTGAATTACACCACCACAAAACGAGAAGAGTTGGCAATGGTTTATGCAGTCAAGAAGTATCGATATTACCTATTGGCCAACAAATTTGTATTCTTTGTGGACCATCAAGATTTATTATACTTGGTGAATAAGGCTTGCACCACGGGAAGAATCACACGCTGGTTGTTATTACTATTGGAATTTGACTTCACGATTATGATGAGAAAGGGAACACAGCATGTGTTGGCCAATCATATGTCGAGGATTCCAAATGGGGAACTGGCAAACGGGTGTTGATGTGATGACTTCCTTGATGCTTGTTTGTTCAAATTGGACATGGTGCCTGAATGGAGCAAAAAGATATCAGATTATCTATCTTATGGTTTTCCACAAGAACAACCCTTGAACAAAGATAAACTGCGGTGGCTTGTTAAATTGGTTACACCTTATCAATTAATTGCTGGAGAACTATACAAGCTAGGTAAGGACAATGTCTTAAGGAGATGCGTGAGGGAAGATGAGTTTGTCACAATATTAGATGAAGCACATTCTAGGGTAGCTGGGGGACATTTTGCTGGAGAACTATACAAGCTGGGAAAGTGCTTCAAGTAGGACTGTGCTGGCCTACGTTGTTTGGGGACGCCATAGAGTTTGTCAAAGGGTGTGAAGAGTGTCAGCGATTTGCTATCCCACAACACAGGGACAAGATGACACTTACCTCTGTTATTATAAGACAACCTTTTGAGAAATGGAGAATTGATTTTGTTGGACCTATTAGTCCAGCTACACATCCATCACAAGCTCGATGATCGTGGCCACTAACTATTTCACAAAATGGGAAGAAGCCAGAGCCTCTAAGCAAGCTGGTGCACGAACAACAGTTCTTATATGAGAAAATCATTTCGAGATTTAGCTTTCCATTAGAATTAGTCAGTGATCACGGTTCACACTTCATTAATGAGGTGATTGATCACTTACGTGCTGGATTCCTTATAGTCCATTGGAAGTCATCACCTTATTATCCACAAGGTCAAGCCGAGAGTACAAACAAGATTTTGTGTATTATCTTAACAAAAACATTGAAAGAAAGTCGAACGTATTGGGAACATAAGCTAATGGAAGCTTTATAGGCATATTGAACATCGTATAAGGTAGTGACGGGATATACTCCCTTTCGTCTAGCTTATGGTGTTGAAGCAGTAATGCCTTTGGAGTACCTAGTTCCAAGCTTGAAAATTGCAGTGCAAGAACATTTGACTAAGAATGTATTAGCTGAAAGGCCTGAAAGGCTAATAGATTTAGAGAAACTTGATGAAACCAAACTAATTGCATCACATGGACTTATGGTTAAAAAATTACAAAGAAAACACTGGTTTGACAATAACTTAAAATAAAAGGAACTAGAAACAAGGGACCTTGTCCTCATGTATGGTGTAAGTCGCTTAGCTTCTACCAAAGCTTGAGCATCTCTCCCATCCTGACCATTGCATATAACGAGATGCACCAAGTGGCCGACCAGCCTCATCCCCCTAATGAACTCGTTCCACATAAAAGGTTGTCGGTCAACCTCGTCCAAAGACGTAGGAAGCCTTTGTCTCGCAAAAAATATCTCATGCTTCTCCATGCTTTGAGAATGGTTGCAACAATAAGAGGGGAAGATGGTGCCCTAATATCAACCTCTGTGAACAAAAACCGTGTGTTGGGCATCCAATCTCTCCCAACCCTGGGTGTTGGAAATCTAAGATAAGAAAAAATCCTTCCAAGGCTCAGTGCCTAGTAGGAAACCTCTGACCACAAGTTTGCAAAGCAACGCCCTGCATTAAACATCCGGATCGATAATATTCAAGCCCCCCTCTCTTTTGGGCTGAATAACTATGAGCCAAGCTACCCTGGCACGAGTGTCTGAGGTGCCATCCAAGCCAGAGGTAATTGTGGATTAATCTCCGCAATTGGCCAATGCACGCATGAGAGAAGCACCAACAAGAGAGGCAATAAACCAAGCTGAGGCAAGCAAAACCTGATTAGCCACCAAAGCTCTGGAGGCTAAATCTAATCTCGAGCTTCTTGTTCCGGATACTCATAAGTACCGGAGCAAACTGCTGTGTAGGAGAAATATCAATCCCAACTTGGCCTCCCAAATATCCAGCAATACATCCTCTGCTGATCCAAGTAAAACCAAGCTCTGCACCCCAATCAACTCTCGGTGAATCACTAACCCAAAAACCAACAAATTTGTGCCAATTAATGAGTGCCCCTGCTGCCAACAAACAGAACTCCTAGTGCTACCTGGAAGGAACATAAGCATATATGTGAAGCCTCCAAAAATAGGGCAGTGTCATCAGAGTCAACCAACTCCTCATGACTACGAAGAGACAACCTCAATCCTGAAATACCAACAGTGGAGCACGGAGAAAGATGCTCATGGCCTTTGCAACTATGATATATAATAAAGGGGCTAATGGGCAGCCCTGTTGTTCTGAGCGAGAAATCTGAAACCGCTCTCCTCTATCACCGCAAGCAAGAACTCTACTGTGGGCATCACGATACATGCATGAAACTCCCTTGATCCATCTCTGAGAGAAGCCCATATGACTAAGAGTACCCTCAAGAAATCTCAATCCACTCTATCATAGGCCTTCTCAAAATCCAAGAGCAGAATGGCTAAGGGCTAATTGCTCGCTTTAGCCCATTCGACGACCTCCCAAAACGAGAAAATGTTATCAAAGATGCTCCTGCCGTGTAAGAATCCATTCTGGGTATCATGAATAACATCTTGCAAAATTGGCTACAATCTAATAAGGATATAGAGAGAGAGTAGAGAGAGAGAAGGGAATAGGGATCTTGCACAGTACACCACATTGAGCAGGGAATAGGCCCTGCCCCATTTTAAGAATTTATTTAGGAATAATCCACGAGCATGCTGACCAAGATCAAAACAACAATGAATACAAAAGAAAACAAATATGTCGATGTAGTATATCCAAGTCGAGGTCAATGTCGAGACATGAGATCTCTAATGCGCCGAGCACACAATGGGAATGACCCACAAGAATCTCTCACACGGAGCTAGTACTAGATCTAATATCCTAAATCCAAATCCAAGTCTAAGTCCAAGTCCAAGTCCAAGTCCAAGTCCAAATAAACTCAATATTCAATCTATACAAAATCCTCAAGAAATAAAACACCAAGTTAGCTATGGAACCCTTAATCTTGATGGTAGATTTATGAATTTGGAATGAAATCTCTTGCCAAAAAGCTAAAGAATACATGAGGCAACATTGGTGGCTAAGGCCGGCGCTGTGGTGGCAGCAGTACAGGTGGCAGTGCGGTGGTGTGGCAAAGCTAGGCGGCGATGGCACAGAGCAGCCGGCGGGGCACAAAAATAGTCGGTGAGGGGTGGTAGAAGAAACCCCTCGATAAAAAGCTTAATAAACAATGATGGTGATGAGAAAGATGGTCTTCTCGCACTCTCCCATGAACTCGGAGATGATGTTGATGAAGGTGAGAATAATCTCCAAGCTTCAGTGAATGAGGAGAAGGGAGAGGTTCATGTTTCTTTTATACTCAAAGGGGGGGGAGGGAGATTTTTGTCCAAAATTGGTGCTTTTTCCTAAGCCAACTTCATGATCCATGTTCCCATGCTTTCATCAACCTTTCCATGTGTCTGAGCATGTATTCCATCATGTGAAATAGAGCTAGGAGGGCTAAATAGTTACAGATCCGACACTATTTCTTGTGTTTATATGGTATCCCTTTGTTCTTGGTCCTTAACTACGTAATTATAAACTAAATGTGCAAGAAAGATGGAGAGATTGAGTTCCTTGTGCAAGAAAATATACACATAAAAGAGCAAGACATAAGAGAGATTGAGTTCCTTGTGCAAGAAAATATACACATAAAAGAGAGAGCAAGACACAAGAGAGAGATGGATGGCTAAATTTTCTTATGTCTTCTTCTCTTCTCTAAAACCATAAACTAAAGAGATAAGAGTACATACTATAAGGGAAAATACTCTCCTACTATAACATATAATGGTCGGTCATAATAATAGTGTAAACCTGACTCTATGAGCTATGATATAACTATGCTAAACCCGACTATATTACACTATGACTATGCCATGCTATAGTAATCTAAATATGGTTGTCACATATCCTTTCATCCACAATGGCAGCATATCAACCATAATATCACCAACCATGCCAATAGCATGTGTGGAAGCCCTCATCGGTGGGTCACTAGTAGGTCATCAATGTCTACAGCACTAGTTCAGCTCAATATCTCAGCACTCCCCCTCGAACTCAACTCCACACACTCCACTTTAAGTAAAGTCCTAAACCAATTGAGCTACTATGAACCAAGTGCCTTTGTGAAGATGTCAACACAATTCCTACAGTGGCCTCGTGCCATGGATGGCAATCGAGAAGTTATGCTGAAATATGAACAAGTGTTGAGACCAAAAAATAGCTGGAAGATTCCAGAGCCTGAGTGGAAGAACTAAATTTGATGCTGTTTGCAGAAACAAGTCAAAGGAGATGCACATACCAACAACCAATCTCCAGCAAAGGTAGCGGCCCCGTCAGGTAATCCCTCTTCCATTAAACCTATGGTGTGTCTTCCACCAGATCTGGTTCAATCTTTGGAAATAGATTACACAGCCCGGTGCTTAGTAGGGTTACTGTTCGCCACCCTAGTAGATTTCCTTAGGGGTTGGGTCAAAGACAAATGGCTCTCCATTTGGAATTGAGGTAGATATCATCCAAGCCCTCCCAAATGGGTATTACCTCTTTCTGTTCAAAGACTCAAATATGGCTCTAAAGGTCCTAGGGTCAAGGCAATTGATGTATAGTAACATCCCTTTCTATTTCTTCAGTTGGTCCAAAAACTTTAACCCTCAAGGTCTAAAGCCTTCAACCTGTCTTGTGTGGGTAGAACTACCCAACCTGCCATTTTACTTGTAACCTTGGCTCAAAAAAATTGTATCCCCCATAGGTAAAGTTCTAGGCATGACGCCCAAGAATGATTACAACCTGGCTTGGCATCCTCAGGTCCTTGTGGAAGTGGATCTAGATAGTCCCCTCATAGACGAGATTGAAATCAATTGCGGCGGTGATTATAACATCCAGCAAAGCATTTTGTACAAACACCTTCCTAATGCATGCTTCCACTGTGGAAAGGAAGGGCATGTTATCAGAGAGTGTCCTTCCAAATACCCTAATCTGAGTGCCATTAGTGCCCCTAATCTTCCTACAGCCAGCAACCAAGCTCTAGCCTACTAAAGTGAATAAGAATCTGACTGTGCCCCCTCCCCTTGCCCCCTCTACCTCAAAAGACAAAGGAGAATGTAGAATTGATGTCTCTACTTGCCTCTCAGATCACTACCCCCCATTATATTAGTGTTGGACAACCATGACAAAAAGGTCTCTAATCAGTGGTTCCACATGGATCCAACCCTATTTAAAATGCCTATTGTTCATGAGGAAGTCAAAAGAATCTGGACTAAATTCTTCAGCTGTGGTCTCACCCCCTAAGGGCATGGAGTTTGGCCATCAAATCTACCCAAGCCCTATTGATATGCATCAGGAAAGAGGTAACTAGAATCAAGAAAAACGAACGAGACTTGCTTTATCTGAAACTAAAAGAGTTGGAAGTGATAGCCAACAAGGAAAAACCTACAATTCAAGAAGCTATTCTTAGTACTAGGGCTGAAATTCGGAGAGAAGAGGAGTTATCCCAAAAGCAAGCCCTCCTATTCTTTAGAGAAAAGCCCAGGTGTTGATGGCATGCCCTTTGAATTCTACAAGGCTTTCAAGGATCTCCTGTTGTCTCCCTTATTGGCGGTGTGGCTGGAGGCTGTCTCTTTTGGGGCGTTGCCCCTCAATGGATAAAACGTATCCATAAGAAAGGGGAGAAGAGTGATTTGAGCAATTGGAGGCCTATTACCATGTTAAACTGTGCATACAAACCAAGGCCTTAGCTCTGCAGTTGTCCAGTCAATGCTAAAGAATTAGATCAAATAGGAGCAAAAGGGATTCATCATCAAAGGTACATTTTGGATGCCATTATCACCTTGTGGGAGGGTATGGAGTATGCAGAAGAATCTGAACAGGACTATATCTTTTTCAAAATTGACTTTGATAAAGCCTATGATAGGCTCAATTGGCATTATGTACTAGAATCCCTTAAACATATGGGTGCAGGTTAGCATTTAATCTAGATGGTGAGTACTCTTTTTGGGAATGCCACTTCTAGGGTGAATGTCAATAGTGTGCTTTCTGGTGCTTTTTCCCTTACCAAATCTATCAGACAAGGCTGCCCTCTAGCACCTCTCCCTTATGCTATTGCTATAGATGGTCTAAACTGGCTGATTAATGATAGGATGGACAAAGGGGAAATGAATGGCATCTCTCTTTCCAACAATAAGCAGTTATGCACCCAAATGTTTGCTGATGATACTAATGCTATGCCCTCTAGCACCTCTCCCTTATGCTATTGCTGTAGATGGTCTAAATTGGCTGATTAATGATAGGATGGACAAAGGGGAAATGAATGGCATCTCTCTTCCCAACAATAAGCAGTTATGCACCCAAATGTTTGCTGATGATACTAATGCTATGGTTTCTAATAATGAGCTAAGCATTAGGTGCTTCTCAGAATGCTTGGACATTTATTGTAGGGCTTTTGGATCAATTATTAACCATAAGAAAACAAGTATCAAGACTCTCATTGATAAGCCTCCTGATGACTCACTAATTTTCAGATTATTGGGCAATCCCATGGGCTTCAAGGTCACCCTTAAGCAAAGATAGCTATGGGTCCTGGAAGAGGGTGTAATTTTCAGATTATTGGGCAATCCCATGGGCTTCAAGGTCACCCTTAAGCAAAGATGGCTATGGGTGTTAAATAAGGTGGAAGGAAAACTTGCTAGATGGCAAAAAATGCATCTAAACGTGGGAGGCAGAGAGATGGTAATCAACCATTTCATTATCCCTTCTATCATCAACTTTCTCAGCTATTGGAGGCCTCCAAAATCTGATTTGATGTAATTCATAAGGTTATGTAGGAACTATCTATGGGGAGGAGACCCCTGGATTAAAAAAATCCCTAAAGTCAGGTGGGAAGGGTGCTGTTTGGAAACAGGTAAAGGGGGCCTTGGTATCAAAGATGTGTCCAACCTAGCTAATAGAATGGCTGCCAAATGGGTGTTGAGAAGCTTTCTCTACCCCTTTAAAGACTGGGCGTGGTTGATCACTAGCAATCTTGATCAATTCCAGCTCAAACAATTCCCTGAAGAACCTTCTCCCGTGCTCACAATTATGGTGGCAACAAGCAATTTCATGGGTGAAACTGGTTGGTAGCCAGCTGGTCTATTCGCTTTGGTCAGCTTGGAATGCTCTCAAGACTGACCTTATCCTTTCTAAGAAACCTAGCTACACATGGGGTATACATGGGAGAGACTCCATTTGGTGGCCAAGCATTCCCCTCCCCCCAATTGATAATGCGTAGGCTAAAGCGGGTTTGAGGATGCACAGGAAAGGAATCTATTGCTGGTGGGATATCTGGGACAAAGACATCAATTCTTGGATGTCCAGAGCTCATTTAATCAGAGACTATAATGTGACATATGCAAAATTAGACCTTATTGTGGGGAAAGAATCAGCTTATGGCACCAATCATTCAAACACCTGGCTGCTAATCGGTTCAAGATATGCCAATTCACAAATCTTTCCAATGGAAGAGTCAAAAGGGCCTACTTCCTATTCCCCCCAAATAGGGGACTGCTCCTATCCATTGCTCTTTAAACAAGAGATGGGGAATCTTTCCAATGGAAGAGTCAAAAGGGCCTACTTCCTATCCCCCCCAAATAGGGGACTGCTCCTATCCATTGCTCTTTAAACAAGAGATGGGGAATCCTTTTGGATAGAACACAATGGTACTTTCTGTTTGGTAAGTTATGGAATAAATATGTGGAACCAAAAAAAGTGTGCCTAGCCTAGTTGGTTATGGAATAAATATGTGGAACCAAAAAAAGTGTGCCTAGCTTGGTTATGTTCAGAGCTATTTGGACTCAGCTTAAAGCCCTCAGACTTAATATTGGGGATGGGAAGTGCCACAGATGGAAGGAGGCTGAGGATGACCTACACATATTCACGCACTGCCCTATTGCAAAGGAATGCTTCGAGTCACTGGGGCCAAATGCATTCAGTTATGGAATGGCTACACCCTTGGCTAGAAAAACATGTTACTTGGAGAAGGCATTGGTTGGGTGGTTGCAAGATCAGGGTGCCCAGTTTTGTCCACTCAGGCACCCTGTAAACAGTAAAAAAACAGGCATTTGTTTACCTTTAGTGGCTAATCTCTCCTAGTAAATGAAGGAATTTCGTTTCAAGTTCTTTTGTTGGAACATCATATTCAAAGTTGGAAATATAGTTGCATAATTTGATTAAGCATTAGATGGTCAAAAGTCCTCATTTTCTTAGGTACAAGGTTAATGTATACACCCTGTCCCAAATTTGAACTGATTCCATAAAATGCTAATATCTTTTACATATAAACTCATATGAGATTCCCACTTTGTACCTTAGATCTTCACATAATATGGAGCTTAACTTGATTTTTCAAGAAAATTTTAAGATATTTGTCTATTTTCTTTAAATATTTCAAGGTCTCTAAAGTGTTATAATATACGCCTGTTTTTGTACCCACAATAGCTACCACTTAAAATCCTCAATCTTGTAGATCAAAAGAGTGGGTAGATACTAAGACATTAGTAGAATGTGGTGGTTAGTAAAAATTGCAAATCCAATGGTTGGATTTTTAATGATCTCTTTTTCAAAATTCTTCCAGACTATCAGAAGGCCTGCAAATATTAATAATCTAATTAGTAAAATTACATTTTTGATGTGAATCATCTAAAACCTATAGGGACTAGTGTACTTGTAATGGTGCATCTATGGAAAAATAAATTGGATCACTCTAAGTATGGAAAGATCATTTGTTTATTATTTCATCATATTTTTGATTAATTTTGATTAATTAGACTAATTTATATTAATTTAAGTTATATTAAGTTAATTTAAGGGCAAGTGTATTTTTTATTATTTGCTTGATCTAATTTTAAGTACCTTGCCCCCGAAAATTTGCTCTCCAAGCTATGTCCCAGTTCTGCATAAACTGGACAAAACTGGATACCCTGATCTTGCAACAACCCGGTTGCACTTTGGAACTGTGGGCTGTCTTAACTAAACTGTTATGGTGCTTGTGGTTACATAGACTTGATTCCATTTTTAACATTATGCCTATACTGACAGCATTAGGGGATGAAAGAGAACTTGATACATTCAAGTGAAATATTCATACAAAGATGGTTGAAAGATCTAGACACCAAGCTTCTTCATCTACATAAGAAAACTAAAGGAAAGCAAGTGGACTAGGTGATACATAAAATTCATGAACTATTGAAGATGAGAGATTATGTCATCTCCAAGGATGTGATGCTCAACTGCCTCATCTAACTTCTTAATATAAGTTGCCTTTATTTGAAAAAAACATCCTCAATTTATTAGAATTAGAGTGTCCAGACAATGCTCGTTATTGTCTTGAATTTACGGTGAAAAGGATTGAAGTAATGGCTCGACTAAAAAACATTTCTGTGCCTAGTGTTGCATGTAAGAGGTAAATTTGAATAGATGTAAATTGGAATGTTCAACATTCTATATTGTTCCAATCTTTTCCATATTAAAATATGTCCTACTCTTTTCCATATTAAAATACTAAAACTATAATTATCTAATAGTTAGAAAAGCGTATCGATTGAGACACAACTTAGTGGTAAGGTAAGGTGTTGAAGTCCCATGCATGAGATGTTGGGTTCAAAATCTGCTAGCTTTGTTGATGGCAGCATGAAAAATCACAGATTCGCACAAGCACAAAGATCCAAAAAAAGCATATAGATTATCTTTAAATCCTCTTTTTTTTGTGTATGAAAAAGTGTAAACTTCTCCAACTAAAGCTTTGTTACATTCCTCCTTTTAAATTACTATTTTCTATGAAATATAAAATACATTTCCCATTTTGATGATAATATTATTATGCAAAACAAATAGTTCCAAAGCGTGCTAATCTGGATTTCCTTTTCGATGTTACTTACTAAAACGATAAGTCATTAAGAATAACTAATACAAAATACATTTCCCATTTTGATGATAAATAATGCAAAGTTCTACTGCATGAGCCTATAAATTGGTATAGAATTCAACAATTACTATGACAGTGCTTATGAATAACGGACAAATTAATCTAACTAATACAAAATACAGTTCCCATTTTGACGATAAATAATGCAAAAGAAAATAGGTCTACTGAGAAAGATGCAAGTTTTGGCGGGTAAGTTGGGGATGGAACAGAGCACTCCTGTACAGAACTTCTTTGATTAGGGTCCATCCAACCTTCCTCTCTTGACCGACTAAAACCAAACCAGGCCCGATTAGGCGAGCTATTCCCAGAAAAGGTCCCCCCTTCGTTGATGTCGACGAGACGACGCCTGAATGGGGGAACCCCCAGCTCTATTTCCCACGGGCCATGCCAAGGGGGATCAACGGCTCACTTAGCTTGGGGAATGTGAGCCGTGGATCTCCAGCAGGCTGTTTAGTAATCACGGGAGGTGTCAGCGATAATTAACGGGGGCACAAAGCAGCAAAGCTGGCGAAGAATATTTGTGTCAGTGAGAACGCCGTCACTCGTCATGAAGGCTCCACGATCCCTGAGATTGCGTCGCTCCATGCTCCATGCTCTACCGGGATTCCCTGAGATTATTGGTGCACCTGCCGCCACGTTCAACTGCTTCCCTTCGTGCCTACCTCCTCTTCTGCTCTTCAGAGGTGTGCGTCTCTTTTTCAGCTGTGCAGCCACCACCACCATCTCTGCATTTTTCCTACCTGCTCTTCAGAGGTGTGGCGAGACTGCTCTTCTCCCATTTCCTACCTGCTCTCTTCAGAGGTTTGCGAAAAGGCTCTTCAGAGGTGTGTGCCCATTTTCTACCCAAACAAGGCGTGCGCTTCTCTAGTGTGCACCTATTTCATACCCAAACCAGACGTGGGCTTCTCCAGTGTGCTCTTCATTAGCTGCTAATCGCCCCCTGGTAAGCTATGCTCTAGCTCTCGGTTGGCCCCGCACGCACTTTTTTCTTTTCTTTTTGCCTGTAGCCCAGTGTGTAACCAAGCTCACACAGTCTGTAGCCTACGCTGCCTCTATGTGTAGACCTCCCTCACACAGTCTCCTTCTGAGTCTCCTTCTGCCCCCAAAAAGAAAACAGAGCTTCAATTAGCCCCCGATGGACTGTCTCTCTCTCTTTTGGATTCTCACACACAGTGCCTACCATCACAAAGCCTCAGGATTGGGTCACCGGGCATTGAGTCTGACGCGAAGCACAAGAAATTGGTATTCGATAATGAGGCCTCTACAGTATAATAATATCCTACACTCTATGTAAAAAGTTGTTTTGCTCAGCATTCACAAAAAAAAAAATCAAAACATATTTTTATTTTCTCTCAACAAGGTCAGATGCCTTGAACTTTGCTGCCTTTTTTTCCTGAATTGAGAAAATAAATTGTACAGCTTAAATTGCTAAAGTCGTAATTGCTGCTGCTTCTGAAAGAAAAATCTTCTACACAAGAGTTCGCCTATGTCTAGATACCGCTCGATTGCGCTCGATCGCCAAATCAGGTAGGTTGTTTTGGTCTTTTCAATTGTATAATTGTTTATTTTGACTTGCAAATAAGGTGTTCTTTTTAAACACATTAATTAGTCAAGCTTTTTAGACCATCATAATTTATGAGATATGGAGAACTTGATACTTGTCTATTTACAATTTTACTATCATAATTTATTGGATTTAGAGAACTTGATACCATATCCAATAAATGATTCTAGTATCCATGCTTTTAAAAATGGTAGTGGGAAATGGACTAGGTAAAGTCAAAGAGAAAATATTGAACACCTTCTAGGGGTAGGGACTATACGTAAAGTTGAGAAAGTGTTGAACTCCTTCCACACAAGAGGGTAATACTAACAAGATAAGAAGCCTTGCTCGTTTGAAAAGGTATGACAAGAATGGATTTATGACACTTTTCATATAAACAAAATGGCTAAGCCATTGTATTGCTGGTGTGAAGCCTTCAACAATCACCATGACACATTGTTGAAACTTGGGCAATTATGGGAGTTCCCACAAAGATCCTCCTATTTTCAACACCCCCACCTTTCTTGAAGGATGCAACCAATGTTTCCACAAGAGTGTGAAGAGAGAGAGAATCATTTGGCATGTTCATGGTCATCCCTAAACCTTGAACTTCTCATTGAGCCCTCACCATTTGAAAACAAGGTGGGATGATATGGTATTGATGTGATATTTTATACACCACATTGAAATCCTTTCTGCTAATATATGTGTATGTCTCTTTCATGTAGTTGTAGATTTTCAAAAAGAACCTTCGTCAACCAAGACTACTCTTGTGACACTATGCAAACACAGATTAGTCTCATTTGTGTAATTTGTAAGAGATCTTTAAAATTTTAAAAAGAAAGTAGAATCTAGTTTTTATACAAGGTCTTTGAGATTATAACTTCATGTCGCTTCTATAATAGTAGAATAAAGTGTGAGTCACTTCGTAACTATGTATATGGCTTTCCTTTTAGGAATCTTCCTTTTATGTTGAGATCGTGAGAGATAATGGGCATGTTATTCGTCAGTGTCGTGCCTCAGAAGATTGTCCCAAAAGATATATCACTTATATTAAAAGAGTAGATATGATACGTCACCTAAAAAGGGATCATATGCTTGATGTTGAGATTCCAAAGTGTCCCATGGGTAGACCAAGACAACTAAAGAGACCCCCTAGGCTTCTACCCACATGATCCTCTCATCAATGTGAAGCTCCTTTTACAAACATTGATGTAAAGATTAAAAATGCAAAGAAGAAATTTCACAAAGAGGTGGTCAAAAAAGCACACTCTCTTTGGGAGTTAAAGGATGACAAAGAAAAGAGTTCATATGAGGAGTGGGAAGAAGCTTATGTAAAGAAAAAGATGGAGGAGTGGGAGAAGAGAATGCCTGCTCGCATTGCCGGCATGCAAAGAAGGATTACACAAGGCTATAATGTCGCGGTACGTATATAGTTATTTAGTCTTCCCTCAATGGTAAATTATGCATAATGCGTTTGTTTAGATACTAATATTCATAAGATTTTATAGAGAAGAAATGTGCCAAATCAAGAAGAGGTCGATGTCCATGAGATGGGAGATGATGAGGACGATGATGATGGGGCGAAAAGGTCGATGTTCAAGACGATGATGAGGCTGGTTTGAATACCGTGGGAGATGCCGATGTCCATGACATGAGAGATGATGTTTTCACTACCCCAGTAAGCCTTTGTTCAAGAAATATTATTGCATAAAATTTTTATTTTTTTAAAAATTGTAATTGTTATTTCTTTTGGTTAAGGGTTTGAGACTCTTTGAAAATGTGCATGTGCCTTTTGCTCCACAAAAGGGAGCGAGAAACAAAAAATCTGCAAATAGGTGATGAGAAGGGTGGTAGAGAGTGTCAACAGGTGATTTTCGATCTACGCATTATTTTTCTCTTTGTAAGCACATGCAAAGTGTATTTTTTATTAATGCAACCTCTTGTGTGGTAAAATGTAGCTAATATTTGACATTGCGTCTCCTGAAGAAAGTAGCGAAAATAGAGACATGAATGTTGTTATCAGCAATAGAAGATTTGATTGCCAAAGTCCAGCCTCGAACTCCATGTCAGCTTACATAGATAGGTAATTCTAATCATTGTATGCTTCTCACAGTATCTTACTTGTATGATATCTGTTCTTTGGCTAAATTTATTTGTAAATTGTAATAGGTTAAGACATGGTATGATATGATTTACCATATTTGAGATCCTTGAGATCGAAACTATAGGTGGACTGTGACTTTAAACTTGTGGATAGAGGGGGTGTGGATGTGGAGGCTAGCACAAACTCTGAATCTTTTTGCCTTGTAAGTTTTTTTGTTGCATCTCTTTTTCAGAAACTTTTTTGTCTATGTCCTAATACTAAAGAAGTTTCATATAGGTGGATGGAGTACACATTGCCAAATAATGTGCTAGATCATGTGTGGTTCGTAGACAACTTATGGTTATCCTTTATGTCCTTTGAAGTTCATGATGTGTCACTTCAAAATTTCTTTGGGACCCCAGATCTCAGGAGCTATATGTTCACCTTTTTCCCGATCATTGATAGGTAAGCCCACTTGTGAATTGTAAATCTTGAATGTTGCTAACTTCATTTGTATAGTGAATGTTGAATGTTGCTAATCGTAATGATACAGATCTCATTGGACCCTATTGGCATTCTACAATGGACACATTCATTTAGTATTTTATTATATACGTTGTGTAAAAAAGTAATCCCAAAAGCTTATTAAGATAGAGGTTATGTTTTTATTGCAAGATGTTTACATTTTTAGCATGCCATAGTTCTCATCCTGTGGTACAGAGTGAGCTTTTGAATCCAGATACGTTGTGTCGACCGCGACAGTGGAGGTATGTTTACCATTTAACAATTAGCTATTATAGAAAACAAAACTACTTTTCTACTTATGTGGTTTTATAATTTCTGTACAAGATTTCTCAACAACCTAATGGGTACGATTGCGGATATTATATTATGGCTACCATGTGGTTTTTGATTAAGGGCGGATTACAACATTCCAAGCCTAGAAATTGGGTATAAGCTTTCATCTATATGTTCTTTAGTTTCATGGTTAGTTTATCTCTCTATGTTCTTTAGTTTCATGGATAATTTATCATATGCATTTACCTTCTTGATATGTTGTATTCAGCTTTCAAAAGCTTGGTTTGCACATGCGGATGTACAAAGGTTGAAGGGTGGCCTCCGATCATGGATCCAAACTTGTATGTTGGAGACAGCCATGCGCAGTAGATGAGACGTCATATGTTGCTAGATGATGGTATGGGTGCTTGTATGAGATTCTACATCTTCTGTATGGTCATAGAGACTTTATGACATTCTACATCTTCTATATGAGATTCAACCTCTTTTGTATGAGATTTTGTAACTTTTGTATGAGTCATGGCTCGTGCAATCTTATCAAATGATGCAAGTTATGGTTTTGGGTTTATATTTTTCCATAAGTGTTGTAAAAGAGACGGTCATTGAGATTCCACATCTTATTTATGACATTCTGCATCTTCTATATGAGATTCAACATTTTTTTTATGAGATTTTGTAACTTTTGTATAAGTCATGGCTCATGTAATCTTATCAAACCCAAGTTGTGCTTTTGGGTTTTATATTTTTTCCATGAGTGTTATAAAAGAGACGGTCATTGAGATTCCACATCTTATTTATGACATTCTACATCTTCTATATGTGATTCAACATCTTTTTTATGAGATTTTGTAACTTTTGTATGAGTCGTGGCTCATGTAATCTTGTCAAACGCAAGTTATGGTTTTGGGTTTTATATTTTTTTCAGTGTTGTAAAAGAGACGGTCATTGAGATTCCACATCTTATTTATGACATTCTACATCTTCCATATGAGATTCGACATCTCTTGTATGAGATTTTGCATCTATTACTGACCACACTATTACCTCTATTGCAAAGTATTCTCAACTATTAACTCTATTGCTAATTTATCCTACCCCACTTGTTGTTTACAAGTCACAGCAAGAATTAGAGGCTATACTCAAGGTGGTGAATGAAGATCCATATTGTTGGGAATTTCAAGAGAATGGAACAATGATTCAGATTGCACATCACGTCTTGCTATGTTGGTTCCATACCAAGAAGGCGTGGGTTGAGAATCTTCTTCCACAGGTAGAACTAATCCATTTTATAGTCAAGCTTATTTATATTTATATATTTGTGGTATATGCAAACGTTGTTTGTAAATTCAGGTTCCAAAGGAGATGAGAGATGACATATATACTTCAATGTCAAACCTTATACAGGATGATTTTGAGGGAAGGTATCAACTACTTCTACAGAAGTATTCAATCCAAAACAATGTCATCTGTTATGTTACAACGGTTGGTGTGGACATAATTGTATGTGGAGAAAACGATGGCCAAAGTTTGGATGCCTTTTCAACAATGGAAATATTGACACAACAAATTTGGTGGAGCGGCTCTGGCAATATATCAAATACACACTCTTGGAAGCTCTTGTTGCCAACCGAGTTATTGTTACATTAACTCCCTTGAAACTTTCCAATAATTCAAGTTTTTGGTGTTTTAAATCTCTTATTTATACAGTCAGTTGTACTTATGCAGTTCTAGATTACTTTCACAACAATGCACTCAGGTCTCTATTATACAAAGTAATCTCGGGCTGTGAAAGTAATCTCAGGGACCCGAGATTACTTTCATAGCCCGAGAATGAAACGGTGCACTCAGGTCTCTGTTGTAAAAGTAATCTTGGGCTGTGAAAGTAATCTCGGGTTCTTTCACAGCTTGAGATTACTTTTACAGCAGAGATATGAGTGCACAGTTTCATTAAGTAATCTCGGGCTGTGAAAGTAATCTCGGGTTTCCGAGATGAACTCGAGATTACTTTCACAGCATGAGATTACTTTATACAAAATTCAATAAACAAAATTGGCAATAGAGTTAATAGTTGAGATTACTTTTACAATAGTACACTCAAGTCTCTGTTGTAAAAGTAATCTCGGGCTGTGAACGAAATGTTACCATATTATAGTAGTGATGTGTGTGAACACACTTAGGACCGCCGGGGCACTTTTTCCCTCACTAGGAGGTTTTTTCCCCCGTGCATTGTATATACGCCCATAATCTTCTAGGGCTAGTTATCTTTAATTTTTGGCACTCATAATACACTACTGTGTTGTGCTCAAGCTTCCTCATCTTCTTGAAGTTGTGTGTGCATTCCTGCAACCCTAATTCCAACAATTGGTATCAGAGCAGGCTTCCTCCTCCCGGGCAGCATCACCGGCACCTGCCGCTTCATCTCCTCCGATTGCGACGAGGTTTCACGAGCGTCTGCAGGTTAGTATATGCCGTGGGATAGCCCGTAGGGCTTGGTCGTTTCAGAATTTTGATCTGAAGTCATTTCGCCCTCCGTTTTTGCATTCCAAGTACTGCGCAGGCAAAATCATCCTACTGTGCAGATTTTCTGTCAAGATTAAAATCTGCAAGACAGGTGCCCATTCGTCTGTTTTGGGCTGTGCTACATAGCACAGGTCGATTTTATACAGGTTTACCTCTTACAGACAGCATTTACATCTAGTAGTACAGTCATTGGCCATGGCTGACAACAATGATGTATTCCGCATGTTGGCTGCTGAGGATAAGTTGGATGGCACCAACTATCCATTGTGGGCATATATGATGCGACATGTATTGGTAGCAAAGGGGTTATGGAACATTGTGCAGGGTATTGATGCACGTCCTATTGTGGCTGGGAATGCTGCAAACACATCAGAAACAGGTACTGTTGATGATGGTGCAGGCACAAGTGCTGTAGCAGCTGTTCGAGAACCACCACTTTCAGCAGAGCAGATTCGTTGGGATGGTAGAGATGCGCAGGCTCATGCCTTGATTGCGCTGTCTGTCAAACGTACCATTATCCCACATATTCGCTCCTGCAGGACTTCTAAGGATGCTTGGGATGTACTTGCCACATTGTATCAGGCAAGAAATGAGGCTCGTGTTGCTTATCTCCGAAAACAGTTGGAGAGTGAGCATATGAACGAAGGTGATTCTATGGATAGCTTTTTGACAAAGATCAAGGATTTCAAAGAGCAGCTCATTTCTGCAGATGAAATCCTGTCAGACAGTTCACTTGTGCAGACTGTTTTGAATGGTCTACCAGATTCTTATCAGGGTTTTGCTTCCACTCTTCGCTTGATGATGAAAGGCAATCCCAATGCCTTATCATTTGAGGAGTTAGTTTCTGTTTTGCTGCAAGAAGACCAGTCAAGGCAAAACAGGAATATTATGCGTGTCGCAGATCAAGCTTTCGTTGCTAGTCAGAGAAGCGGGAAAGGTAAAGCTGGCTTTTCTTCTAGTAAGCAGAAATCTGCAAATGCTGCGCAACCAAAGAAGGAAGACAAAGATGAGAAGAAGGGTGACAAACAGAAGACATTTTGCAAGTACTGTAAGGGAAATGATCATGTCATCAAAGCGTGTCCTAAGCTGGCTGCGAAAGAGGCTAAGAAGAAAGAGGCTGGTATGGCTGTTGCAGATGCCTCTCCTTCTAACAATGAATCTGCTAATGTTGTGCTAGATACAGAATGGGCATTCAATGCGCAGTGCAGTTATGACCCATCTTTGCATGACACATGTATGTCTGCAGTAGATTCAGATGTATGGTACTTTGACAGTGGTGCCACTAAGCATATCACCTCGCAGCGCAGTTTATTCACTTTCCTTGAGTCTGCTCCCACAGGGAATACTGTCACTTGTGCCAATAACTCCTCTTATCCCGTTGAAGGAGTTGGACAGATTGTGCTGAATGTTGCAAATGGCAACACCTTTACACTTTTTGATGCATTGTATGTGCCAGGGATCAAAAAGAATCTGCTGTCAGTCTCCGCATTTGCCAAAACAGGTTTGGTTGTAAAATTTGTGGATGACAGATGTACTGTTCATGATCTCTCTTGTGTGACATCATTGTAGCATCTGGTTCACTATGTCGAGGGCTGTATAAGCTCAATATGGATGGCAAATGTGTAGAGGATTCAGCATGTGCTATTATGGATACGCAGGCTATTTCAGATGCAAAACTGTGGCATGCACGTTTTGGTCATCTGAATTTTGCAAGTTTGCTGCGCCTGCAGAAATCTGAAATGGTGTCTTCTTTGCCTAAGCTTGAGGCACCTGTCAAGCATGTTTGTGAGGGCTGCATATTGGGTAAAATGCAGCGTGCTTCCTTTCCCAAAGATGGATCAGTGAGAGCTGAACGCAGATTGCAGCTTGTTCACAGTGATGTTTGTGGTCCCATGCAAACTCCATCATTTGGAAACTACCTTTACTTCGTGACTTTCATTGATGATTTTACCAGGCATGCATGGGTATATCCTTTGAAGGCAAAGTCCGAAGTGTTTTTGTGCTTCAAACAGTTTTTGGTTATGGCTAAAAATGTGTCAGAAAGTAAGATGGGCACCCTCCGTTCAGATCGAGGGGGGGAGTATATGTCTTCAGAATTTAATGCATTTCTGGCTGAGCGTGGGATAAAACACCAATGTACAGTGCCGTATACACCACAGCAAAATGGTGTGGCTGAGAGAAAAAACAGGTCTCTCATGGAAATGGCAAGATGTATGGTTAAGAGTCAAAGTCTACCACATGGTTTTTGGCTTGAGGCTGTCATGTGTGCCACTTATGTACTAAACAGGTGTCCCACCAAAGCATTACAGGTTGTCACTCCATATGAGGCTTGGCATAGCCGCAAGCCATCTGTTGGCCATTTACGTGTTTTTGGTTGCCTGGCATATGCATTAGTGCCTGTGCAACATCGCAGAAAATTGGATGACAAAGCTGTCAAATGTATTTTTGTTGGATATAGTGCTGAGAGCAAAGGCTATCGTTTGTATCATCCACAGACAAAGCGCATTTTGGTTAGCCGTGATGTTGTATTTGTGGAAGATGCAGTTCAGCCCTTGGTTTCATGTACCAAGGAGACAAATATCAGCTCACGTGATGTCTATGATACATTGTTGCCTCTTTTCAGTGGTGCACAGTCAAGTGCAATACCTCATGAGGCAGTTTTTCAGCCTATGCAGGTTTTAAATGATGGCACAGATCAGCCTATATCTGATGCAGATGTGCATGATGCACTTGAGGATGAGAGACAAGAGATTGAGGGCTCTAGGAATATGCCTAGATGGCTGGTGCAGACTTTGCGTGACAGCAAGTTGGATGCCCCTTTGTCTAGTCGCACTCGTTCTGGCTCTCATGGTGCCTCTTATGCGTCAGATTGTTATGCATTGGCTGTTTCTAGTATGTGCGATGAAAGTGAGCCTGTTTCATTTGATGAGGCACAAAGTTCAGAAAATTGGATGGCTGCTATGCAAGCAGAATACGATGCTATTATGAAGAATGGTACATGGTCTTTATGTGACTTGCCCCCTGGCAAGAAGGCCATTGGCACTAAGTGGGTATACAAATTGAAGCGTAAGCCTGATGGCACAGTGGATCGCCATAAGGCTAGGCTTGTTGCAAAAGGTTATGCTCAAGAGAAGGGCATTGATTTTGATGAGACTTTTGCTCCCACATGTCGTATGACCACTGTTCGTAGCATCTGTGCATTAGCAGCTCATAATGGTTGGAATGTACATCAGCTGGACATAAAGACTGCGTTCTTAAATGGAGATTTGCATGAGGAGGTGTATGTATCGCAGCCTCGTGGTTTTGTTCAAAGAGGGCAGGAAAACAAAGTGTGCAGGTTAAAAAAGGCTTTATATGGTTTAAAGCAAGCTCCACGAGCTTGGTATGAAAAAATACATGCATATTTGACTGCACATGGGTTTCAGAATAGTCCAACAGAAAGCACTTTGTATGTTAAACGTGTGGATGGTGTACATCTAATCATTGCTCTCTATGTCGATGACATGCTGCTCACAGGACCAAATGAGAGTCATATTGCTGATTTTAAGGCTGATTTGAATGCCTCTTTTGAGATGTCAGATTTGGGGCATTTGCATCATTATTTGGGGATACAATTTAAGCAGTGTGATGGAGGTATTGCTTTGTGTCAGACAAAGTATATTGAAACATTGTTGCGGAGATTTGGCCTTGAAGACTGCAAGCCTATTGCTACTCCAATGGAGACAGGTTTGAAGTTGAGTCTTCATGATGCTGGAGATCACTTTGATGTCACACTCTATCAGACAGCTGTTGGTTGCCTCATTTATGTATGCATTACGAGGCCAGACATTCAGTTTGCAGTCTCACAGGTGAGCAGATTTATGCATAGCCCAGGCATTAAGCATTGGCAGGCAGTGAAGCGTATCTTTCGCTATTTGAGTGGTACTCGGCATCTTGGGTTGTTTTATCCCAAGGGGGGATCATTGCCGCCAGATTTACATGTTTTTTCAGATTCTGACTGGGCTGGTTGTTATGACACACGCGTGTCCACGAGTGGTTTTTGCTTCATGCTTGGAAGCTCATGCATATCATGGTTGAGCAAGAAGCAGCCTACTGTGGCCACTTCTAGTTGTGAAGCTGAGTACAGGGCAGCTTTCACAGCTACGGTTGAGTGTGTGTGGCTCAGACGCCTTATGGCTGATTTGGGTGTTGGGCAGCCATCTGCCACCACCATCTTCACTGACAGTCAGAGCGCATTGGCAGTTGCGCGGAACCCAGTGTTCCATGCTCGTACGAAGCACATTGAGGTGCACTACCATTATGTCAGGGAGAGACTCTCTGCAGGAGAGATCAGTTTGGCTTATGTGCTAACACAGGATAACCTTGCAAACCTTTTCACAAAGGCTCTGCCTCGTGAGAAGTTCGAAGCTTTTCGCAAAGCTTTGGGCTTACTCCCTTTTGTGGATTCGTCCACATAGCTAGACACTTCCCTATACATGAGTGCTAGCTCTTGTTCACCGCATCACTCCAGGGGGGATTTGTTACCATATTATAGTAGTGATGTGTGTGAACACACTTAGGACCGCCGGGGCACTTTTTCCCTCACTAGGAGGTTTTTTCCCCCGTGCATTGTATATACGCCCATAATCTTCTAGGGCTAGTTATCTTTCATTTTTGGCACTCATAATACACTACTGTGTTGTGCTCAAGCTTCCTCATCTTCTTGAAGTTGTGTGTGCATTCCTGCAACCCTAATTCCAACACAAAAACCCAAGATTATAGCCCAAGATTATAGCCCAAGATTACGTTTACAACAGAGCACTTAGGTGTATGTTTCATTAAGTAATCTTAGGTTCCCGAGATTACTTTCACAGCTCGAGATTACTTTTTACAACTTTGCAGTTTAGGTCAATAACCGCAGTGTTTACTCCAAGGCAATGACTTCATGGTGGGCTCCCACATCACATGTGCACAACATGAACCAAATTGGTATGCCAATACCAAGTTGATTTGGTAGCACTGCAGCAAGGGTAACCCAAATACGTTTGTCTTGAAAGTGTTATCTATGGCCCATGAGTTGTTTTTAGAGAAACGTAAAGCCATTTCCAACATTCAATCATCTTGCAAAACCAAGATGAATGGCCTATCTTTGGCATCCTTTGCACTTGGATTATAAGGTTGGCAATATAACACCTACATAACAACAATGTGTGATATACCAAGATGCAACACATATGGTAGAGATCTCCAAAGTACTATGAAGTTTAGAATACACTACCTTTTGTTGTTGTTTCAATGCTAAAGCCTCCATGTACATTGACTCCCAATCATCTTTTGAAACCTTACCTGCATCATGTTGGTGCACTCAAATAATTACTCTTTGTGATCTAACAATATTTACTCATAAACAATTCTGCATTCTTAATTATCTTATCATATTTAATCATGAACAAAGATCAAGAAAAGTACCTTCAGTGCAAATTCGATATGACAATGAAGAAACCTCTTTGGGAATCATGAAGAACCTATAGATAGCGCAATCAAGAGTAGATGCTCTCTCCATATGATATCATTCTTTAGATAAGGACATTTTTGCAACATGGCGAGAGCTTCCCACATCAAACAAATCTTCCGTGTAACATTCAATATAATAGGTGGGTGAACTAGAAAGTGATACAAGTCACTTCTCGTGCTTGGTTCATGTCCTGTATGGAGTGGATTAATGAAAACACACACTTCATCCTTGCCGTCAATGTATTCCACTTGCACTTTGAAAGTGCATCCACATTTCTTGGATGTACGTAACCTCTTAATTTTTTCACTTCGTTTAAGTCCACCTCCTCTATGACACATGTAGTCCACCATAGCCTTGGAAGGGTGGTGTCTCTTTGATGACCGCACCACCATGACTAGTCTCACCATATGCTCTATCATTATATTCTTCAATTGCATGTCCACATTAGCCCTATTTGTATGTATAGCATATGATGGCTCCTTGTTTAGATCCCATTTGTGATGCCTAATTAAAGGGAGTTGTTGACTCTTGCTACGATTACATGTACATGTATTAACAAACTCCTTGATGTAAGATGAGGGTATTCCATGCCTTCTGATGTCAGTGCACCAAGTTGACTTGATCGCTTCAAGTGTAGCATTTACGCTTTTGTGTTCTCTTGAGCCTTTGACACAGTGTGCAGCTTTCACAATGCTTTCCCACTCCTCAATACATGTAATCTTTAACTTAAATGGCCCCTTAAAACAAATACAAAGAGAACCATCCTCTCTCTCTCCCAAGCAAAGCTCATCTTTCATTTTTCACCACTTTTTTAAATCAAGCATGCCTCTATCAACATGACTTTTTAGCATTTCCAAGCTTATGGACACATCATCTTATAGTACTCTTATCATTAAGTTATATAGCTCCTCACTAAAAGAGAAATATATACGGGATAAATGCTCATTTGGATTGCATACAACCTTGCAATTTTTTTGAGACTTCCGTTGTAGTATCATGGTTGTTACCACTTTGACATTGGTCTTTAATGTTTAGATCATCACTACTTGCATCATCACTATCCTCATCTCCAACTAGCCAATCCATCATTGTGGACATTTAAGACTACATTATCAATACATACACAATCAAATTGATTAATATGCTAAACTATAAATTGTTTAAAGATAATGCACATCGCATTAGAGATAAAATCATGTCAAAACAAAGAATTTCATTATCAAATTGATCAATATGCTAAACTATTGTTTAAAGATAATGCACATCACATTGGAGATCAAATCATGTTAAAACAAGGTGTTTTTTGGCAATGCTTGTAACCAAAAGTATAGCTCAATGTATTAGAAAGATTAAGCTAAGAGAAATACCTTCTTGACAGATTAATGCAAGTGGTAGTTTGATCTTTAGATCCAATAAGATAATAGAATGTTCTTCTCCTCCCTACTTTTTGCAATGTATTGGCTAGAGAGAGAGAGGGAGAGAGAGAGAGAGAGAGTCAATGAAGTCCTCCCAAAATTACGATGGGCCGAGATTACTATTATCCCGAGATTACCATTGTCCCGAGATTACTTAGTGGCGAGAGAGAGAGAGAGAGAGAGAGAGAGAGAGAGAGAGAGAGAGAGAGAGAGAGAGAGAGAGAGAGTCAATGAAGTCCTCCCAAAATTACGATGGGCCGAGATTACTATTATCCCGAGATTACTATTGTCCTGAGATTACTTAGTGGCGGCTAGCATTATGTCCATGTAATGATGTTTAATAAATATCATTTAAAGAAATATGGACTCTTTTCAAATTTTTCAAAATTATACCAATACATTCAATTCTCTTTATTTTTCGAAAAGATTTGCCTCCCCCCGCTTGCCCCAGCCCGAGATTACTTTGGCCCCAAGATTACTTTGGGCTCAAGATTACTCAACTGACGCCCGCCGCCAAGATCAACGCCCTTCGCGTCAAGATGCAACCCCCAAACCTTCTCCATCGTTGATCCCCCTTGGCCATGCCCGTGCCCAATAGAGCTGGGGGGGAACCCCACCCACATCATATTCTCCTCGGCCTCTGATGCTTGGCACCACACGAGCTTCTTCATTGCCACCTCTACCAATCATTGCAGTTGTGACTCCCAACATACTCGACTCAGCGTGGCATGTGTCATCAGCACCCCCTTGCATTGTCATGCAACTAAACGATCTTATTCATACCGCGACGTTCTTGGAGGAAGCCCATTCTGATCTTAAGCCTTCCCCAATGCTTCTCCTCCCCCCTTCTCAAGACATCATGCAAGGAGCCATGCAACACAGGGAGTCAGGGGCCTCCTGTTCCAAGAACCCTAGCTGGGTTCATCAACAAACCCGCTCTTTGTTCCGAGTGAAAAACTGGGAGAGAAGCTGCCCACAGATGGTCGACATGGCAGAACCATCAGCAAGCATCAACAAGAAGCACATGTCTTCCTCAGTCAACAATATTTACATCGAGGAGGAGGAAGTCAAGCGGCTCCTCATGATGCTACACAAAGACAAGAAGCTCGAGAACAATTGCACGCTAGGGCTAATTGTGAAGGAGGAGTCAGTATTCATCATGTTGAGCAAGAAGATCATCGAGGCTCAAAAGGTAAACTTTCGGTTTTTCTTCCCACTGACATGGTGCAAGACTAGCTGCAAATTTGCTAGTCCCATGCGTTGGTTGGCCCTCACCCCGCAGCTGATAACCTAAGAGGTTGGATTAGATCCAATTGTTGGCCTAGAAGAGTAAAAGTAGAACATTTCAATATTTGCCTATACTTCTCCTTTCTGTTTAAGGAGGCGGGGTGACCTTTAACATCCTTGGGACATGCCAATGGTGGATGATACTCTATCTCTATTCCATTGGTAACCATATTTAACCTTCTAAATATCTTGTGTGGGTTGAACTCGCGGACCTTCCCCTCCATCTACGCCCCTGCTTAGACTCATTGTTGAAGCGTTGGGCAAACTTCTCATAGATCTGAATCCGAGATGGCATCCATAGGCCTTGATAGAAATTGATCTGAGTAAGGAGCTTCCGGATGATATTCTGATTAATGTTGACCAAAACAATAGTTTTGTCCAGCCTATCCTCTAAAAGAATCTGCCTAATGCATGTTTTCATTGTAACAAGCAAGGTCACTTCATTAGGACCTATCCGCTGATGAAGAATCCCCCCCCTTCTCAGGAAAATCCGAGCTACCAGCCATCTAAAAACGCTCAAAAAGACAATGAGGGATTTCAACCAGTAATTAGGAGGGAAAAGGGTCTTAGACAAACCCCTAATAGGCCACAAGCTAGAGGGAGAAACCAAAATAGGTTCACCCCTCTTCTTGTAGATGTTGACCCATCCGAACCAGAGGATGAAGAGAGTAAATCATCAGATGAGGATGAGTTTGTTCAAAATTCTCAAATCGGCACTTAGGAGAGACTAGAAAAAGAAATTAATTAAATGGATTTTTGTGATGATTCGCTAATTACAACCCTTACCTCGAAGGAGGAGAGGCTTCCGATTTCAGAACACATAGATAAAAGCAATATAGTTGGCCCAGGAGCCCCAACTCCTGATCAAGATTCTAGTCCTTCATTATCTCTATGGCATCGTCCTTTCTCTAGTTCAGCACTACCCCATCAAGAAGTTTCTACCACAAAATGAAGATTCTCTTAAGTTGGTCCTAGTTTTGACCCCTATTTCAGAGGAAAAAAGGGCTCCAACAAGGACAGCGCACATTCCCAAAACAGAAAGGAAATAATGTTTAAGTCCATTATTTAGTTTAATGGTAAGCCCTCAAAGCGTCCAAGTTAAAAAATTGGCTTTTTTAGGAAACAAATTATATTGACTGCCTGTGTCTCCAAGAAGTGAAGGCCTTTGGTCCTCTCCTTAAGACCAACCTCGCAAAAACATCTAAGGATCTTACCTGGTTTCACACTGATCATAGTCAAGGTAGTGGGGGAACTACCCTCGGTATCCATAAGAGATGGATCAGTTCTATTAAAGGTATTGTGGTTGACCCATCAAACAAATGGCTTATAGTTAGGATGGAAATAGAGTCTAAGTGGTATATAGTCTCTATGTATGTTGCTAGCCCTGCAAGCTCCGAGCCGACATTATGGTAATCTGTTCTCCAACTTGACCTTCCGGTCATTCTAGTGGGGGATTTTAGCATGGTTGAACACTAGCAAGACAGAATGTGTGGCTTGGGCCTCACTCTGAAGGGGCGAGAGTGCCAAGAATGGCTATCCTAGAAGGGATTTCATGACCTGATAGATATTGCATCAAACCGTAAGTTCATCACTTAGTCAAATGGTAGAGATGATTCTCACTTGAGAAAAGAAGACTTGATAGATGTTACATCATCGGTTCTAAGAAAAGTTCTTAACACGACCCACATTTTAGATCACAAGCCTATTCATATCACCATCCATAAAGCGGGGTCTCAGCCCAAGGCTGGATGGTTTCATGCTGACCCTTCCTTGTTCCACCTCCCAATGGTACATGAAGAAATTCAAGATATTTTCTATAAGGCCTTTCACTCTTAGCTACCACTTGCTCGAGCTTGGTCACAAGTAGTCAGACAATCACAACAATTTCTCAAAAAAGAGAAGAGTCCTGAGGGATAAGTATAGGACAGCAAGGAAGGATGCAATTCTCAGAGAATTAGATCAACTAGAGAAAGAGGTTAACCAAGGGAAGCTGGAATACCAAGAGAGGTATCTTGCGATAAAGGCTATCATGAGGAAGGAGGAAGACATTGAATATGATAAGAGTCCAACTCTTTCTGAGAGAATGGTGGCGGGCAAGTAAAGGAGATATACCCAACAAAGAAACCTTTAAATGTCTCAAAAAAAAAACAAAGGCATAGTCCCTTTGTCGAGGGACTCAAACAAAAATCTGGGTTCCTCGTCTGTAACAATTGTCCACTCCCCCACTTCTCTAAAATTTTTGGGTCCCCTCTTATAAGATCTTTGGCTAAACAATTAGCATGTGCCAAAATAACCAGATGTAGGAGGAAAACTATCCCAACCTCGTTAGTAGCCTCTCTAAAAAGAGACTTAAGTGAAAAAGAAATTGAGGGTGCAATAGACTCACTTAAAAATGATAAGAGCCTTGGCCTAGATGGTCTTCCCATTGAATTTTACAAACATTTCAAAAATTTCTTGGTCCCTTATTTGTTATTGGTTTGGAGGGAATCCCTATCCTTGGAGCTCTGCCTAGGCAAGTAAATGAAAGAGTAATAAAGTTCATTCATAAAAGAGGAAGCAAAGAGCTAATCAACAATTGGAGACCCATTACTATGCTTTCATTTGCCTAAAAAATCTATGCCAAAGCCCTTACATTTCGGTTGTCAAACAACCTATTACTATGCTTTCATCTGCCTAAAAAATCTATGCCAAAGCCCTTACACTTTGGTTGTCAAACAACCTAAATTAGTGGATCAAAAATGAACAAAAAGGTTTTGTTAAGGGAAGATATATTCTAGATGCCATTATTGCCTTGTGGGAGAGAATTAAACATACCCAAAATTCTAATCAAGACTTCCTATTTTTCAAGATTGATTTTAATAAAAACTTATGATATACTAGAATGGGACTTTGTGCTGCAATCTCTGCATGACATGGACATTGGTCCTAGGTTCAATAAGTCGGTTCATACCTTGTTTGGCAATGCAACTGCAAGAGTTGCAATAGACGGTGAACTTTTTCTCTTTTGCCTTGCACAGATCTATCAAGCAAAGACTTAAAGAGATCAACATCCCAAGTGGTCAAAAACAGTTATGCTTACAACAATTTGCAAATGATACCAACATCATGCATAATGACCCTATTTCAATAGAGGTTTTTTTGGGAATGAATATTCTGTATGGCCTCTGGTTCAATCATCAATCACTCTAAAACATGGATTAAAACTCTTCAAGACCCTCCCCAATGGCTCCTTCATCAAGGTTGTCAAAATATCCTTGATGGCGAGATTTTTTCAGATTGCTTCAAATTCGAATGGGATTTGGTAGCATGCATTAGAGATGGTTGTGGGTCTTTGAAAAAGTCAAAATGAAGTTTGCCAAGTTAAAAGGAATGCACATTAGCCTAGCACGGAATTGTGGTTTTGAAGCATATTTTAATCCCCGCAACCATCTCTCTCTCCTGCTGAAGACTCTCCCAAGCTGAAATTAAACTAAACCCTTGGAAACATTGTGTAGAAACTTCCTATGGGGTGGGGATGCCGACACATTCAGGATCCAAATGTGGCATAGAAATATTGTACCCTACCTAGGAATAAAGGAGGCTTGGATATTCTGGATTTTTAAAATTGACAAACAAAATGATAAAAAATCAAGACATGTTGCTCTACCAATTCCTCAATTCAGAGATCATGAACCGCACCTCAATATTCTAAACTAAACAATGGCACCTTTAGTTAGAACAAAAACCAATGGGATTTTAGGTTCGTGAATATTTGGTCCAAGTACGTTCCACTAAAACTTCATGTTTAGGGTCTCATTTTACACCCCAAGCTTTATGGACAAATGCATGTGCAACTAAATTGGGGTTGGGCAATGTAACATGTAATGGATGCAAACAAGAGGTAGAATCTATTCCTCACCTCGCCTGAAAGTGAAGCCAATTGCATATATATCCAAATGATCCTCAAGTGCTTGATTGTAAAGAGATTATCTCCTTGATGAGGCTGCTTGACTAAAATGTGGGAACATAATAAAATCGGTCCTTTTATTAAACATACCGATTAATAGAAATATGCTTCTTTTAAAAAAGAAAAACAATTTGATTTAGTACAAGAACTGAAACCCTGGGTTTTACATGAGTGCCTTTAAGGACACTAAGAACTGCTGATCGAAATTGAAAAATTAAACTAGATCGACTAGATCGACAAGATAATTAAGGGGAGAACCCCATACAAAAAAGTAATACAAAAATACATTACATTTGGATTACAAGAGAAATCATAGAAGCCTGAGATGAAGAGCTTACATGCTATATATCATGGACTCCGTTACTAGTTTTCAAAATATTACAACAATTACTAGTTTTCAAAATATTACAACAATTACAACAATTTACTAGTTTTTTCAAGATTGTTTTTATACTTAAAATATTACAACAATTACTAGTTTTTAAAATATTACAACAATTTACTAGTTTTTTCAAGATTATTTTATACTTAAAATATTACAACAATTACTAGTTTTTAAAATATTATAACAATAATTACTAGTTTTTTGCACTGTTTTTAACTAGTTTTTAAAATATTATAACAATTGCACTGTTTTTAACTAGTTTTTAAAATATTATAACAATTACTTCTAAAATTACAACAATTACTAGTTTTTGCACTGTACAATTACTAGTTTTCTGCACTGCTTTTTTTTCTTTAAATATTACTATAAGGTTTTTCTCAAAAAAAAATAGTTCTATTGCGTTACCCTACGAGTTTGTATAGAATTTAACAATTACTGTGACAATGCACAATGCTCATAACTGCATTTAACGACAAATTAGTCTCCAACATCCGGTAGCTACCAGTGCCCACATAACCTAGTTTGTACTGCAATTTTGTAGTTGAAATTAAAAAATCTTAATTGGAATAAAATTGTTATTAATCTCGAGATTTGCACGATACGATTTCTACAGATTTTCTTCAAATATTCCCTTTAAACACAGATTTTCTTCAAATATTCCCTTTAATGTTTAGGGTCTGAAAAAGAATATTTTAAGCACTTGTACCCCACCAAAAATTATTACCATAGAAGGCGAGGAACGCAACGGAAATTCTGATGATAAAATCATTAATTTTGATGATTAACCATTACGGACCAGTGATAGAATAGACAGGCGTGTTCAATGGCAATCCACAAAACATCCGCTGGACGAGCAAAGCTGAGTCGGAGACAACGTATAGCCTGTCTTACGAAGGAGGCGGCTAAAAAGGCTGAAGGCATCAAATACAAGCGGCCTAGATGCATGCAGATCATACGGCGAGGTTTGCATGCTCAAAGACGAGGGCTTGTTGGCCGGCCACCTCGGGGCTATCAAGGGCTGCATTGAACTGCTGACGCACTTGGAGAGGTGTGAAATCGAAGTTCTGGACTGTGTAGGAGTTGAGAAGGGACGCAGCGCCTTGACGAGCAAGGGCACTGTACTCGTCCTGGTTGGGGTTGACGAGAGCCTGCATGAGGGTCATCTGCCCACCGAAAACTGAAGGAGCCCGCCCTCCGAATATTCTTGCAAGAGTGCCCAGTGCAGACAGCACACTCGGGAACTTGCTGCCGTTGCTACTCCAGAACCTGCACACCATATTCAGCCCATTGAAATTCGGAACTACAGCACCGTCCAATTCCAAACAGAACTACAAGCAATCTCAAAAAAGACTATCATACACTCACACAACTACAAGCTTTATAACCTCCCCACCCTTACCCGCAAGAGCCCCTGCCGCCTCCGCCGTAACCTCCAGACGGCGGAGTCGTAATTACTGGCGTCGGTGTTGACAAGGGAGACCCTATGACAGGAGACGATGATGGAGACCCAATCACCGGCGTCGAAATGGGTGACCCGATCACCGGTGACGAAGTAGGCGACCCGATGGCGGGCGACACGGTGGGAGACCCAAGCGGACTTGCGACAACGGGAGACGAACCAGAACTCGGACTGCTTCCATACGTAGGAGCTAGCGGCGGCGTCTCCACAAATGGTGAACTGCCAGAAGATGGCGGCGTATAAGATGACGGGGGACCTTCCGTCACCGGCGAGGAGCCGGATGACGGTGGGGACTCTACAATAGGTGAGCTGCCGGAGGACGGCGGAGTGTAAGAAGACGACGGGCCCTCTACTAGGGGAGATGAGCCAGATGACGGTGGAGTGTATGACGGAGGGCTTTCAACGACCGGAGAGCTGCCGGATGATGGAGGACTAAAAGACGATGACGGACCTTCGGAGATCGGAGATGAACCGGATGATGGCGGACTGAAAGACGATGATGGGCCTTCTGAACCAGATGATGACGGAGGGGAGTATGATGACGAAGGGGGGGACTCTACGACGGGAGAAGAGCCAGAAGACGGAGGGGTATAGCTTGACGGGGGAGATTCGACGACTGGAGAAGAGCCCGATGACGGAGAGCTGCCGCCAGAAGACGACGGAGGAGAGTAGCTGGGAGTCGTCGATGGAGTTGAAACAGGAGAAGACCCGGAAGAGGGCGACGGAGACTTGTAGTAGCCAAGGTGGCGGGCCGTGTTTCTAGCCGAAGCCCATTGGAAGTCGACAGTGAAAGCAATGAAGAGAACAAAAAACAACCGGGAATCCATGGCCGAGAGCGACTCCGTTACTAATGGACGACGGACTCGAGCTGGTGAGATCTTATTCCGTCGGCTGCTATATAGCTACCAGACTAAATATCCGCCGATGCCACGCGGCGATCCGTGATTGATCTCGCTTGACATCAATTTATTTATTTTTTTGCCAGCCTGCATCAAATTATGTCTCTATTTTTAACGCAATTATCATTTTTCCTTTTTTCCCGAGTTCCTAGATGTTCGTACTGTATATTATAATAATTTTATTATTATATATATCATTAAATGGTCCCGGGCATTTCGGACATTAGATCCCGGCTAATGAGGCAGCTCCCCACGAAACAGCATTTAATCTCACGTGCTTGAGAGAACAATTTTGAATTTGTAAAATCCTCAGATATGAATGCTAAAAATCCCACATGATTTTGGATATTATTTCAAAATTTGTAGGATTATATTAAAAGTAGGAAAAGGGGTTTTGAAAATTTGAGAAGTATGTACGATATATAGATGTTTGATATTTTCTTGGAATTTTCTAATTTTCCAATTCTTTTAACACATCAGTGTCTCCCTCTTTAATGGGTTCTTGCGGTGAAAGGAGGGTGGTAGCTCGATGATGGTATTAGGTGTCTCTGATTTAATATAATCCCTCATGCCTTTTTTTTTTTAAGATGATGGTAGTAGGTGTAGTCCATCTATGACTCATCATCTTTCTTTTATTGAGGTTTGAAGTTCCTCGTGCATTTATTTACTTCTAGGTACAAAGAAGAAAACCATGGCATCATACATCACATGTCAGAAATATTTTTTTTCTAACCAATGAAAAAAAAAGGATGACCTTCAAGCTGAACCGGTTTTTATTGTAGTGTAGTGGTTAAAGCGGACAAAGTCCTTGGGTTCGATCCGTGCTTTCTACGGTGTCGCGGTCCATGTAACCGGAGTTGGGTGTGTGAGTAGTGTATATAAAACTGGTGATTCTTGCTAAATTTTAGAAAAACTGCATAGATTAGCTTGCTTTCTTACTAAATTTTTGAATTTTTGAATCTTTGAATTCAAGGCTAGCCGTTAGACAAAATTGCAACCGGTTTTTCTAGATTTGAGCTATGAAAATTACACTAAAGGACGGTTTTTTCCTTACACTAATCCATCACCCATGGCTAGGGCTAGAGGAGGGGCCTTGCCAATCAAAGCAAGGCCATCTCTACTATAAGCAAATAAACGTCTCTAGCCCCAAAGGAGGATTTTTGATTGCTTGATCACCCTTCAAAATCACGAGTTTAATAGAAATAGTGCCGGTTTTTCAAATTCCACCAGCCATTGAAAATAAGTGGTTGTACATAACGACCAAAATGCTCAAAAATGAGCATAGTGATTGTATTTTACGATGAAAAATGCTCAAAAACAAGCATAGTGATGGTATTTAATTGCCAAAATACTTTAAAAAAAACAAGCATGTATTTTAGTGTAATTTTTTATCGAGACTTTAAAATTTTGCAAGTATTTTTACGGACAAAAAGCTTGAATTCAAGTGTGAGGCCCATCAAAAAGCAACTAGTTACTATGCTTGTCATATATGTATCAAATTTCAATTTCAAGTTGTCCTCATTTCGAGTAAAACCAATCATTCTCAACTTGGACTTTAACATGTTTACGTCATCGAAGCAATGGTAGAGAAAAACGTTTTTCCCAATGAGTGAGAAAAAAGACAAGTTGCGGACCGTGAGTTAGTGCAATGGATATAGGTGTCGCTTGAGCAGACCGTGAGTTAGTGCAATGGATATAGGTGTCGCTTGAGAGTCTCAAGGTCATGGGTTCAAGCCAAGCGGTAGCACGCATGGGTGTGTGTGTTGTGGTTGTGTTGTACTTTCTAATTCCAACCAATTCAAAAGAAAAAAAAAAGACAAGTTGGAGAACAATCAATGTTCCCTATTCAAAATCAATGTTCCCTATTCAAAATCTCATTATGAGTCGGTTTTTATAACTAAAGCCTTTCCTGTTCAAAATCTCATTATTAGTCGGTTTTTATAACCTTAGAGAAGAGTAAATTCAATAATTTTTTTTAAAATTTCAACCGGTGCAAAATACACTAAGTAAAAGGACGGTTTTTTTAAAACAATAATTATATATATATTGATATCAACAAAAGCGGGTTTTTTTTTAAGCGCAAAATTATATTAGAACATAAACAGCTTCAAAATTCAGACTCTCCTGCTTGCAAACCTGTAGTGGGCGCATGCTCCCCTTAGTTTCAATGTTTATCAGCACGGACGTTTCTCCTCACACCAACTCTCCGCGTAAACTTTACAAGCCCTGGAGGCTGGCCTGCAGCTTGGAAACTCAGACTCTTGTTGACTTTTGTTGCTCCTTGTACTATCGCTTACCTCAAGTAACACCACCTCGTTTTCGTGCAACCAATAAGAACTCTCAACTCACAAATTGCAATCCAGCAGCCAGCTGTCCGTCCGTATTAATCGAAATTTTCTCGTATCTCGTCAATGAAATGATTGTGTGATTCTATGAAACCACCCAAAAAAAAATCCTTTTTTTTTCCGTAAGGGATGGTTATATTAAATATCTTTTAATTCTCTAGTAGGAGTAAATGGCAGCTTTTGCCTTTGTTAATAGAAATATAAATACTGTCGTGTTGCATGTCCTGGTAACCAGAGTTGGGTGTGTAAGTAGTGTATATAAACCGATGTTTCTCCTCAAAATAATAATAGTAATAAAAAAATATATTGTCAAAAGACTTGCATCCTCTCTAGGGGAGATGAAGAGGGTGCATGCATGCAAGGCAACTAGGGTTTAGCAGACACATAGCTACCCTCTTCCTCTCTTATTCTATTTCTTCAGGCACATAACCTCTTTGGTTAGGCAGCCCCCCACCCCCTTGGGTGCATGGGCACAGAGTGGAGGGGTACTCCCACACTGCTTAAGGCACAAGGCGCCGGCCCCAGCGTCGCGCTGTCCCTAAGCCCTAAGGGTTTCAGAAACGAGCACCTATCCTCTCACCAACACTTCCCCCCTTGGCCTCCACAGCAGTGGACCACCCCAATAGAGATGCACTGATGAGGTATGACCGAATGTTCGAGGACTTCATGGAAACGAAGAAGCAGTTGGAGGACTCAAGAGCCAGAATCGAGGAGTTGAACTTGCTGTTGCCTACGGCAACAAATGGAAGATAAGAATGAGGCTTTCAATATGGCGCCCCCAAAGGTCACCACTGCTCCCACACCAGGTAATCCTCCTTCCAACATTCCACTAGTCTGCTTGTCCCCAGACATGGTGCAATCTCTGGAAAAGGATTACTCATCTAGATGTTTGGTAGGATTACTGTTTGGTCCTAGACCCCTTGTTGAGTTCTTAAGAAGCTGGGTAAGGGACAACTCGACTAGTATTAGAATTGAAGTGGAGGTCATTCAAGCCCTCCCCAATGGGTATTACATATTTCTCTTTAAGGATTCTAACATGGCCCTTAAGGTCATGGGTTCTGGCCAGTGGATGCATAGGAATCTCCCCTTTTGTTTCTTCAGATGGTCTAAAGAGTTTAACCCTAATGGACCCAAACCTTCTGCCTGCCCGGTGTGGGTGGAACTGCCCAATCTCCCTTGGGTAAAGAAGATTGTCTACCCCATAGGCAAAGTCCTTGGCCTGAGACCCAAGAATGATTATGACCCAACCTGGTATCCCCAAATGCTTATGGAAGTAGATTTTGACAAATCTCTAATTGATGAAATTGAGATTAACTATGGGGAGTACAACATGCAACAGAAAGTCCTTTATAAGCACTTCCCAATTCCTGTTTCCATTCTGGAATGCATGGTCATGTAATAAGGAACTGCCCTACTAAGGACCCTACCTTAAGAGTCCCTTGTCCCCCTTCCCCTCAAACTACCAATAGCAAAAGTCAGCAAAATGGTGGGATCAATCCTCACCCCCCCCCCAATGTCCGTGCTACTACAAAAGAGAAAGGTGATGGGTTTACTCTCCCCAATCGAAGAAGAACCTTCAAACAGAATAAGTTGGGCCAACAAAGGGCATGTGTAAATTCTTATGCATTATTAGATAACCCTTCTGACCCAAAGGACATTAAGGAATCTCAAGAGACCATCCACTCCACACCCCTAGATAGATCTAGGATCAATGCAGAAATCAACCAGATGGACCATGACCTGATCAACTCTCACCAACCCTTAGAGGAGGAGCACCTGAATGATGAGTAGAATAGGGTGAACCTGGTCTTGTCTGATGAAATGGAGGTGGTTAAGGAACTGAAAAAGGGGCACTCTTTGGTGGGCTCCACCACTCCACAATCAGCATCTAAAGGTAGACCTAAGAAGCTCAACTCTCAAAGAAAAGGCAAATGAAATGCACTGCAGTGAATGTTAAGGTTCTAACTAACCCCTCCAAAGTCCAACTAGTTAGACAATAGCTTAAAAACCAAGGTAACATTGACTTTATTGCTCTAACTGAAGTCAAAGTCAGTGGGGTAACATTGACTTTATTGCTCTAACTGAAGTCAAAGTCAGTGGTCTTAAGTTGGAAAAAAGGCTTCAATCCATCTCTAAAAACCATATATGGATATACACTGCCCACACTCAAGATTTAGGTAGTGTAGCAATAGGGGCTGCACAGTGACCACCAAGATGACCTGAAGGATATACAACTGGATGTGTATGACTAGTGGGCTACCTTTGAGATGTCCACATGTTCCTTTATAGGCATATATGCTGCAGGTGCCCAGGCCAACACAGCCAAAACATGGAGGACTCTAAGGCTGGTTCCATAACCCATTATCCTAATGGGGGATTTTAACATGGTGGAAACCAAAGAGGACATGTAGTACAGAGGACTTGGCCAGATCATCAAAGGTGTAGGGATGTAGTCCTGACAAATCACCTCAGATCACTTTAGGTTGTGTGATTTGGGAAATATTGGGGATTTCACATGGTAGAATTATGCATTGGGGAACCTAGCTAGGAAGGCAAGGTTGGACACATGCTATGTAAGAAAGAGCATTTGCAATGCATTTGTGAGATGAGAAAGCTAAATTGTCTTCTCTACATGTTTATCAGATCATTACCCCATCACCCTTCTTCTAGACAATTTTGACAAAAAGGTGCTTAACCAGTGGTGACCCTACATTGTTCAAGCTACCTATTATCCAGGAGGAAGTCAAATTTTTTTGGGGAGACTTTTTTGGGAGAGGGCTCACCCCAGCCAAGGCCTGGAGTCTGGCCATAAAATCTACTCAATCCCTACTGATTTGTATCAGAAAGAAGGTGACTAGAATTAGGAAACAAAGAAAAGAGCCGCTTTGCCTGAAGCTGAAGGAACTGGAGGAAAAAGCAAACAAGGAGGGCCTCTTAGTACAAAATGAGGTGTGCAAGACTAGAGCAGAGGTTAGGAAGGAGGAAGAGACTTCTCTTCAACAAGCCAACCTCTTCTTTAGAGATTAGTGGGTACGGAAAATTGATCTCCCCACACCAGAAATGTTCAAGATGCTGAAGGTTAGACAAAGCAAGGATAAACTATCTCTTCTTAAAGACAACAATGACATTAGTAGTTCTTCAGGGGAAGGGAACAGAAAAAGGATTTTCCATCACTTTAACATCTTCAATAAAGGGGGTAAGTTCACAAAGGATCTAATCAAATACATAACAATCATAGGGGAGGCCAGGAAACCTACCATCCCAAAAGGAATCTCTAAAACTATGGCATGTAATCTCTCAAAGGAAGAAACAAGCAAGGCAATAGATAATTTAAAGGGGAAGAAAAGCTCGAGTGGATGGAATGCCATCAAAATTCTACAAATCCTTCAAGGAGACTTTGGTGGGACCCCTCTTAGCTATTTGGCAAGATGTTGTATCCTATGGGGCTCTTCCCCTTTTAATAAATGAGGAGTGGCTCAAACTCATACATCAGAAAGGAGTGAAAGAAGACCTAGGCAACTGGAGACTTATCACTGTTGAGATATCGAGCTCATCTAGTGAGGCGGTGGACACTGATGATTCGCCTGGGGGACAAGCGAATCATCTATTGAGATATCGAGCTCATCTAGTGAGGCAGTGGACACTGATGATTCGCTTGGGGGACAGGCCCCACACTTACACCACTGGCATGGTTGGTGAGATCATGGGTGATATGCGGCCAGTGGTGGGATGACAGGCTGTGTGACAGCCATTCTAGAGACTGGCATAGTTATAGCACCAGCTCATTTAGTTGGGTTCACACTATAGAGAACCCTAGTATATATTTGGTTGAGTACCTTTTCATACGAGTGTACTCTTATCTTTGTATATGGTGTGTTGAGTGTTGTGTGAAGAAGAAGAAGATTTTCAGTCTCTCACCTTGTGTGTTCTCTTTTAGGGTTTTGTGAGTGTGTGTGTGCTTGCAAGAGCTCAAGCTCTCTTCTCCCCTGCATCTTTTCATGGTATCAGAGCCTGGTTCATGCTAAGGGCTGAGTTGCAAGCAAGAGAAGCACAGGATGTGAGGGTAAGAGCTTCATCTACTCTTCCCTTTTTGTGTTGGCGACTACACCCTTGTCGGGAGCTCTACGGGAGGCACCGACAAACGATCTCTGATTGAGGAGCTTTCTTTGCAGGAGTAAAGCTATAGGAAAACTTTATTGTCCTATTGGACAATCCTATTGGACAAAATTTTTCGGGCCAAAAAGGCATTTCGGGCGCGTTAGGACCTCCATTTTTCAGAAAGCAGGCGATTTCGAACACTGCGGGTGAGTCATTGGTTCTCTGCAGAACTCTGTTTTAAGAACTGCATGAATACAGAATGGCTGTGTAGACATTGTGTTAGATATCCGTAACGCCGCTACAGGTGTTACCACAGGAGGGGACGGCATCTGGCTCACCACCCAGCCATAGAGGAAGAATGAGGATTACCTCCTCATTCTCGGGCTATAAAGTGTGTGGCCTGCCGTCCACACTAGCCCGGTCGCCCATGTCTCCGCACGGGCGTCCTCTCCCACTGAACCCCGGATGGCCTCGACACTTCGGCCGAGCGCTGCCATCCGGTCCGCCGATGGTCACAGGCGTTACAGCCTACGTGATTACCCCCCCTTAAGAAGAGTTTTCGTCCTCGAAAACAAACAGGGAAAATCGCTTGGAAATTGCACTACGGCGTTTCCAAGTAGCTGATTCCTTGTCTCTGTCCTTCCATTTAACTAGTATCGCAGGGTACATTGTATGGCAGGTTTTTCGATCTCGATACCCAAGAATCCTTTTCGGTTCATGTGGTATCTTTGGTGGAGTGATCGATTCCACCAAAATATCTAGAGAAACTACGTTCTCTAACCCGTGAACTGATTTCTTCAGTTTACTAATATGGAAGACAGGATAAACTTGAGAACTCTCCGGTAACTCAAGTTTGTAGGCTACGTCCCCAATCTTCTTAAAAGGATCTTGAAAGGACCGCAATATCTAGGAGAAAGTTTATCACACTTTCCCGTTTTCATGGTTGCTGACTGCGCAGGAACCTTTAAATATACAAAGTCACCTTCTGCAAAGGTCACTTGTTTGCGTCCTTTATTGGCAAATGTTTTAGTGCGATCTTGTGCGCTACGAATGCTCTCGTGTGCAGCTTTGAGCATATCATTCATATCTTCAAGGAACTCCTTGATAGATTGAATCTTCTTCAAGGAACTCCTTGATAGATTGAATCTTCTTCTTATCTAGGCCTACAGCCAACGGAGACCTCGGCTGAAAACCATACATCAACATGAATGGTGTAAAGCTAGTTGTTGAATGCTTGGAGCTGTTATAAGCAAACTCCAATATGGGCAAATATTCTTCCCAATTTGATTGCTTCTTACTTACATAAGAACGCAACATATCCTCGAGTATTTGGTTAACCCTTTTTGTTTGACCATCAGACTCTGGATGGTCCCCGCCGTACTCATACTCAGAGTAGTATCCAGCTTTTTGAAGACTTCCCTCCAAAAGTGGCTGTTGAACTTTCTATCTCTATCTGACACTATATCTGCGGGCAAGCCATATAGCTTGTAGAGATGTTCAATAAAGAGTTTTGCCAACTCTGGCGTTTTTACCATTTTCTTGGTGGCAATAAATTTTGCCATCTTGGTTAACCTATCCACCACCACCTAGACCGAGTCATTCCCTCGACTTGTCGTGGTGGGTAAACCGGTGATGAAATCCATGGAAATGCTTTCCCATTTCCTTTGAGGAATGCTTAAAGGATGGAGCAAGCCCCCAACCTTTAGCCTTTCATGCTTATTGTGACTGACACTTATTGCATTGCAGCACATAAGTCTAGACGTCCTTGAACAAACTAGGCCAATAAAATTGTCGTTTGACTAGTGCATAGGTCTTTTGTACCCCGGGATGCCAGCACTTGGACTATCGTGACTTTCTCTAAGAATGCATGCTCGAAAGTCACCAATAGTTGGTACACACACCCTACCCTTGTAGAGTAAGTACCCATCGTTAATGGAGTAGTTAGCATACTTCTCCCCCCGACGAAGTTTAGCATCATCCTTTGAAACCGTGTCGAAAAACAAAGGTGATGAAGGGCCTATGTCTGAGCTCTCCGGCTCAAAACTATACCCCGAAGACTCGGCTAGCATCTCCGGACTAACTCTCGCCTCGCTACCCGCCGCACCTATGGCCAGTCTTTCCGGACTAGCATTACGTGTCGGCGAGGAAGGTGGGCGCAGCTGTGACAAAGTGCGTACGCGTACAGCACGCCAGACCTCTGTAAAGACAGGATCATGCTCACACAAGCCACGGAGTGATTCCAAGAATTCATTCTTGAAAACCGTAAAGCTTAACTCATTAATTTGTGGCATGCGGCTAAGCGCATCTGCCACAACATTATATTTACCCCTTTGGTAGTGAATCTGAAGGTCAAACTCCTATAGGAGTTCCGCCCACCGAGCTTTCCGACCTTTCAACTTGTTTGACTCAAAAGCCATGTCAGGCTTTCGTGATCCATACGTACTTCAAAAGTGGCACCATATAAATAGTGTCTCCACTTTTTTAAGTGCATGTACGATGGCCAGTAACTCCCGCTCGTAAGCCGAGTAGTTACGCTAAGCCCTATCTAATTTTTTCTCTCAAATGCAACAGGGCGTCCCCTTTGTAAAAGCACGGCTCCAATGGCCTCACCACTAACGTTTGTCTCCAAGACAAACGGCTCAGTAGGGTCAACTATAGTCAAAACAGGTGCAGCTGTTATGGCTACCTTAAGTTTTTCGAAGCTTCTTTTGTTGGTCTCCCTTTCAACATATATTCTTTGTTTTTGTGCGTAATTGATCCGTAACGGGACTGCGATCTTCGCGTAGTCCTTTACATACTGTCAGTAAAACCCTGACATGCCAAGAAAAATCTGCAGTTCTTCGAGATTTTTCGGGCTAGCCACTTGAGAATAGTTTCCACTTTCTCAGGTTCCATCCGCGTACCATGGGCGGATATAATGTGGTCCAAATAGTGAATTTCTCTTTCAAAAAATTCACATTTGCTCTCCTTCGCAAATAGCTTGTGTTGTCGCAATAACTGGAACACTAATTGCAAATGTGCCAAGTGTTCTTTACGCATTTTGCTGTACACAAGAATATCATCTAGGAAAACTACTACGAATTTTCCTAAGTAGGAACGTAAAACATTGTCCATCAGTGTCATAAAAGTCGCTGGAGCATTGGTTAGCCGAAACGGCATAACCAAAAACTCAAAGTGACCGAATCGTGTCCTGAATGCTGTCTTCGTAACATCCTCGACCTTAATTCTAACCTGATGATACCCAGATCTCAGGTCTATCTTAGAGAAATATTTCAACCCATAGAGTTGATCAAAAAACTCATTCATACGTGGCATAGGGTACTTATTCTTAATCGTGACTTTATTAAGAGCCCAATAATCTATGCACATGCACATAGAACCGTCTTTCTTTAAACAGAAGAATCGGTGATGCCCAAGGACTCGAACTAGGGCGAATAAACCCTTTCTCTAAGTATTCGGTCAACTGCTTTTCCACCTCCTGTGCCTCGGAGTGGCTCAACCTATAAGTAGGCTTGCTTATTGGTTTGGACCTAGGCATAACTTCGATGCCATGGTCTACTTCCCTTGATGGTGGTAAACCATCTGGAAGCTCTGTAGGAAAGACATCTTGAAATTCCTGCAATAAACTTTTCAAAGCATCTACGTACTTTGTTTTTAGAGTCTCTTTTGCCTTGGACTTTGTTGTTTCATCATCACATGCATGCCAAACAGGGTTTTCAAAAAACGGTGGGTCTCTTCCAAGGCTTTGTTTTCCATGTTTGTCTACGCAAACATTACTTTCAGTTTCAGCTACGAAAACAAAATTTACAAGAGGATAACAAGCGTATACTTGTGCTACCTGGCCGCTGCGAACCACGTGGCATAACTCGAGTGATGATATAAGTGGTGAAAAGGGGACACTATGGTCTCCCTGTAGGGTGATGATATTACCCCCAGACTCAAACTGTAATGTGGTGTGTAAATAACTCTGAACTAGGCTAGGACCGAGGCTATACAGCCACTCCCTACCTAAGTAAACATCTGCTCTAGCTAAATGCATGACCTGGAAGTCAAGCACGGCCTCATAGTCTTGCATGATCAAAGGGACTCCCAAGACCACAGTATTCCATACCTTTTTATCAATCATAACCATTGGCCAAACCAACGGTATACTCATGATCACTTGCGGTCTCTATTAATTTCAACTTCTTGACCAATGAATAGTTCAAAAAGTTATGGCTAGCCCCATCGTCTATAAAGATAGTGACTCTACGGCCACCTATGGTGCCATACATACGCACCATGTCATGCGGACCAACACTAGGCTGTGACATAGCTGGTGTCACCGAACAAGCGTGACGCTCGTCTCACAATGACTCACCGTAACCTCTCTGAACTCTCCGGCACTAAGAGGTAGCGTCTGCACCGTGTGCAACTGCCTAGAGGATTTACCATCGTTCTTAAGCGCCTTGCCACTAGTGCTTGCTTTTAACTTTGGGCAATCAGCCTTGTTGTGCCCCACTTCATTGCAGTTGAAGCAACGATTTTCCTTTTGTGCTTGCAAGTACTGCTCCTTTTTGTGGATTTCAGAACTTCGTTTTTTCTTAAAGGGTCTTGGTTTTTTAGACCAACGACCCCCTGACTCCCCTCCATCCTCTCCCCTGATTTTTCACTACGAAAACCCTTTCTTTTAAACCCCGACCCCTTTTTTTTCTTTATCCACTGATCTCCCTGCCCCATCGTGCACACCACGGCATTTGATGTCATCATAGATTTGCGCATACTTGATGGCCTGAGAGAGGTCCTTAGGTTGCAAGGGCTCTACATACTCAAGATAATAATTTGTTAGGCCTCGTTTGAAGCCCCTCAATGTTTGGAATGCATCGATTCCCTTCAACTTGAGTATGAGCTCTCTGCAGAGATGTACTGGGTGAGGGTTTTGTGTTCTATCGAACACTTGTCTCACGCATCCCAACTTCTCTCTTCTTCATTGCCTAGCAAAAACTCATTTCGAAACATTGTTTCGAAAGCTACCCAAGTGGTAGGGCGAGTGGTAAGACTCATCCACCACTTGTATGCCTTGCCAGACAATAAGAAACTAGCCTCTACGGGCTGCACATGACCAGGCTGCTTATGCAGCTCATGAATGTCCGACCATTTCGCTAAGAACATATTAACAGAATCCTTGTTACACTCTCGTTCCTCGCCGCCAAAACTAGGCAACTTAAAATCTTTAAGTAACGCCGAGGCTGCCTCTACGGGCCTCGCAGGCACTGCGGCCTGTCCTCCCGGGACCACGGGTGAGGCTGCGCTGACGCGTGTCGCAGGCGGGCGTCTATCACGAGGAAGAGGAGAAGATGTCGAAATAGCGGACAACACGTCTAGGCGTGTGGAGATGCCTTGCAGCATTGTGACGATCCTCTGTAAGGTTGTCAATTGCGTGTTAACATATCTAAACATCCCACTAGAGCGCTCCGTCTCTGTGAGGATGTTGGCAGGGTCAGTAAGGTACTGGTCAAAGTCATGGTCTGCCAAGAGGTCATCGTCCCCCTCGGCGACGTCAGTGTCCATATAATCCAGCTCAAGGGCCGGAGCGGGGTCAGCCAGGTCGGCGGCCTCTACGGGCATGCCAAGGTCAAGGGCAGGGTCACGGGACGTGGAAGGCGCCTACGGGTCACGAGACGTGCCCAGAGAGTGCCCCTCCGAACGGGAGACGGCCTGGCGTCTACGGCCAGCCAACTCAGTCGGGTAAGGCCCGCGACCAAGGAGAGAAGTCCTGAAAAATTTACCGGACTAGTGGGTGGGGACACATTGGGACGGGCAGACATTTTTATTTACTTGCAATGTAAACAATGCAATAAACCAGAAATACACAACATAAACATCGGATTATCCCTTGCCGGGATTATCCCTCCCCAGCCGAGCTAAGAGAGAGGATCCGTTTGAGTTTAGTTTCATTTTTAATTTTAATAAAAATGAACAATGAAAATTTATAAAAAAAATAAATGGTTTTTTTTCTTTTTCTTTTTCTTCTCGTCTGCCTGCTTCGCTGGTTGGCCGCTTGGCTGGTTGGTGGCCGTTGCCAGCTGTGCGTTGGGCAGGCCCGTATGCCATGGCGCCTAAGGGCTGGCTGGCTGCCTGGCTGCCCCGCTGGGCCACCCGCTGGCCGCCTGGGCTGGCTGCCTAAGGCTGGCCGCCCGCTAGGCTGATCCACACCTGGCCGGCCTCAGTAGGGCCTTCAACTCCGCCCGCCCGCCATCCAGTGTCTCACAGTCGCTGCCGCCTTCTGGAAAGCTCTGGCTGTAGGCTAGGGTTCTCAAGTGTTTGACACGCAACCCCGCCAATGCTGCTTCCGCCATGGCTCTGTTCTAGCTACTGCTGCCTACCGTGTTTCAGCCAATCGCCGACGATCTCGTCACTGCTGCCACTGTGGAAGAGGTGATGGCAAGGGGAGTGAGACTGCTCCTATTTGTGTCTTTCAGTACAACGTAGGCCAGCAGAGCAGGCGTGTCTTCGCCTGCCCCCTCCCCCAAACGTTGCATTACACCAAATGCTGCCTTCGCTCCCCTTTCCCACACACAGTATAGAGATAGGCGATTTTTTTCTCTACCAAACGAATTCGATTCGCAGACAATTTCAACGCAGAGAAAAAAAAACGAGATGCTTACCTGCAATTCGTATAGTTGTGTGAGACAGGGGGAGAGAGAGAGAGAGAGTTCTTCCCTTTCAATTCTATCTTGGTCGCCTCCCTCCACACACTCCATTGTGTAGATAAGGATGAGGAGATGAATGGTCGAAAACCACTGATGAGTGGGCTCCGGTCACGCGCGGACTCTGACGACCTCATCGAACCACGCTCTGATACCAGTGTTAGATATCCGTAACGCCACTACGGGCATTACCACAGGAGGGGACAACCTCTGGCTCACCACTCAGCCATAGAGGAAGAATGAGGATTACCTTCTCATTCTCGGGCTATAAAGTGTGTGGCCTGCCGTCCACACTAGCCCGGTCGCCCATGTCTCCGCACGGGCGTCCTCTCCCACTGAACCTCGGATGGCCTCGACACTTTGACCGAGCGCTGCCATCCGGTCCGCTGATGGTCACAGGCATTACAGCCTACGTGACACATTGTGTGTGTTGCAAGGAGGTCAACAGCTGCCATTGGGTGTATATATGCACATTGAGGTCACTGGTTGTGACATTTGAGTGTAGTATAATACCGCTGCAGAAAATACAGCAGTTTGTGCAGGACAAACCAGAGTGCTGTTTCTGGTAAATTTGTGTGTCTGGCAAGATGTCAAATGATGGCATAAACAAGATTGTTGCTGAGAAGCTTGATAAGAATAACTTCCATGCTTGGAGGTTCAGGCTGACAAATTTCTTGATGGGAAAGGGTTACTGGGACTATATAGAAGGTGAGCATGAAGAGGCACCGGGGATATCGGAGATCAATCCGACTACTGCAGATGTGAAAGAGTTCAAGGATTGGAACCAAGGAGCCAAAAAAGTTATGTATTGGCTCTCTATCAGTATACAAGACACCATGATTGGGTACATACAGGATGCCAAGTCCCCCAAGGAGGCGTGGGACACCTTGGTAAAACTCTATGAAACGAATACCAAGGTGCAAAAGATATAGTTGAAGAATGAACTTCATACTGTGGAGAAAAAGAGTATGTCTGTGAATGACTATGCATTGAGTGAAGATCAAGGATATTGTGGAATCCCTTGCATCTATTGGCATTTTAGTAGATGATGATGATAAGGTGGAAGTCTGTTTACATGGTCTCGGGCCACAATACAAGGTATTCAAGACGTCTATTCAGACTCGGGAAAACATTTCAAATTTCATAGATTTGGTGTCTATGTTGATTATAGAAGAGAAGAGCTTGGGTGAAGACCAAGAGTCTTCACAAAATAAAAACAGTTCAGAGCAATAGGCCTTCTACACAAGTTCAGAGCAATAGGCCTTCTACACAAGTTCAGGAAGAGGACGAGGTAGAGGAGGCCGTGGACGCGGCCAAGGAGGTGGCCAAACAGGTAATCAGAATTATGGCCACCCAACAGCAGCAGTAACAACAGTCCCAGATTTCACAACAACAACCAAACACAGGTGGAAGAGGCCAATTCAAAGGCAGGGGGAGTCAAAGAGGTCGTGGAAATTGGCAAAGGCAGTATAGTGATACGTGTACGTGGATGCTTTTACTGTGGTAAGCGTGGACATGTGCAGGCAGATTGTTATAAGAAGCAGCTGACATGCAAAATAGAAAATTGTAGCACAACAACTATGCATCCTCGAGCAGAAACACCGAGGATAATGAAAGGTTGTTTGTTATGCAGCATGTCGTTAATGCCATGTCTGAAAATGTTGAAGTAGCACATAAATATGATGTATGGTATACTGATTCAGGTGCTTCGAACCACATGACGAGTCATGGGGAGTGGTTCAAGGAGATGAAAATTGAAAGACCAGGTTTTGTGGAAACAGGGGATGACACTGCTCATCCAATTGCTCATGTTGAAGATGTGCCATTGTCTATGCAGGATGGCAAAGTGAAGTACCTTGCAGATGTACTTCATGTTCCAAACATAACAAAGAATCTGGTTTGAGTTGGCCAGATAATTGAGCAGGGTTTGCAGGTTCGGTTTAACCCTGATGATTGTTATGTTGAAGACTTTAAAGACAAGTGCAGGTTGGTTGCAAAAGACAACAGAGTGGGCAGAATGTTTACATTGAATGTAAATATGCCTAAAGTGAGTGCTGCGATGTTTGCAAATGGTTCAGAAATTGTTGTAGACACAGACATTTGGCATAAAAGAATTGGACATGTGAATGCGCAGAGAATGAAGTCTATGCCAGACTAAAGGAATTGTGACAGGGTTGCCAAAGTTTAAAGTTGAAGGTATGCAAAAAATATGTGAAGCATGCCAATTTGGAAAGCAAACAAAGCATGTATTTCCACGTGACAGAAATGTAAGCAGAAATGCTCTAGATGTTGTGCATTCAGATGTATGGGGTCCTACGAAGACCATGTCTATGGGAGGCTGTAGGTATTATGTGACATTCATTGATGACCGTACAAGGAAAGTGTGGGTATACTTCATGAAGGAGAAGGGTGAGGTGTTCACTCATTTTCAGAATTTCAGAGTTATGGTTGAAAAGCAAACAGGAAAATATGTAAAGTGCCTAAGGTGAGATGGCGGGGAAGAGTACTTCTCCAATGAGTTCTCTGAATTTTTGAAGAAGAATGGCCTTCGGAGATAGTTTACATGCAGATACACTCCGCAGCAAAATGGAGTTGCTTAGCGGAAAAACATGCACATTGCTGAGATTGCACGAGCATTGATGGGAGAGAAGAACATGCCGCATAGCTATTGGGCTGAGGCTTTATCTACAACAGTTTACATCATGAATAGGACTCCAACTCTGCAGCCATACATGATGTAACTCCAGAGGAGAGGTTTACTGGTGGCAAAAAACCTGATTTGTCTCATCTGAAATTCTTTGGATGCATTGCATATGTGCATGTGCCAGATGAGTTGAGAACTAAGCTGGATCCAAAAGCTGAAAAATGTGTGTTTTTTGGGTATTCCCTTGAGCAAAAGGGATACACGTGTTATAACCCTGCTATACGTTGTCAGGCGTTTTTTTGAGAGATATTTGGGGCTTGTGTATATATGTGTGCATGGCGTGTGTGAAGGATTTGTTTGGGAATGCGTTGCCAGGTGTACAGGGTGGATGCTTTTGGATTTGGGCTTGTGCAAGCCTGTTCGGAACGAGGTTCGCTGGGGTTGATTTTAGCTGTTCAGTCGTCTTGAAGTGTGGGCGTCCAAGAAATATAATTGGGCACTCGTAGATTGTGTTCAAGGTATGAAGGCAGGGGAAATTTAAAGGAAAAGGGACCAAGGACGTAGCCTTGAACTTTGGTGTGGAGAGAGTGATGGTGGCCATTACATTGGGCTTTAAACAAAATATAATAATGATTAATATGGTCAATAAAGTAGTAGCCACATGGCTACTTGTGTGGATGCCAGCATTGCTGCCAGCTCGAAGTCCAGAACGTTGGAGAATTGGCGAGTCGGCGCAGCCTGTAGATGAAAAGGAGAGTGGCCGCCTTGATTATTTTTGCTCTCTGGCGTAGCTGCAGGACCAGAGCCAAAGAAAGGCTGGCGCAGCTGCTGCAAGACAGAGCCAAGGGGAAGAGTTGGGGTGCAGAGTGTGGCTGCTGCTGGTGTAGCGACTGGAGGGCCGTCGTGTAGAGACTGGGGAGCCCCCTGTGGCAAGAGTCGTGGTTCGTGTGAGGTAGGAGACAGTGGAGAGCTGGCAGAAGCAAGGTTGGCATGGACACGCAGGTCGGGCTGGCGTAGGCGTCGAGAGGAGCGGCCTTGCGGTGGTAAGCTTGAGTGTTGGCAGCTAGTGAGCAAAGGCAAGACAAGGACTGGTGGCCGCCTTGTAGGAGCAGGCCGGGCTGATGATAGCAGAGCAGCAGAAGGGCTGGATGCCCGTGTGAAGAGCAGAGAGTTGCTTGGCTTTCGTGGCTGTGGCTGCTCTGCAGGTGACGATACAGAGGAGCCGCTTGTGGAGCGCAGCTAGTAGTCGGGTTGACGGGCTGCAGAGGTGGTGGGGCCTCCTGTGTGAAGAGAAGAGTGCCGACGTGTGGGCTTGTGAGGGGTAGCGAGGACAGATCCTGGAGCGGAAGACGAAGGGCCATTTTTGTGTGTGACTAGGCGCAACTACAGCCGCAAGAGAAGCGGGGGCGGCTGGTAGCGCAAGAGCTGGTGGTCCGCTATTGGAGCAGCTAGAGATGCTGGCGCAGCTGGTGTTAAGGCATGGGCTGAAGTGTAAGGACCGCCAGAGCTACAGGTTTTGGCTGGTGGACAGGCGTGGAGGACAGCGTAAGGAAAGCAGCAGAGGACTGGATGCACGACTGAAGACAAAGAGCAGTGAAAGCGGATGCGTAGGCTGGTGTGGGCCGTGTAAGTGAAGACTGGAGCGTGGACGGACTGAGGTGGTGTGGCCTTGGTTCGGTTAGTCAGAGTGGATAGAAATCAGGGTGCCAAGTGAAGCACAGAGAAAGACAGGTGTTGCTGCTTGGTGGTGGGCCGGTAGCATTGCAGAGGAAGGGTTTGGACTGGCTGACAGAGGATCAGTACAGAGAGAGAGAGAGAGAGATGATAGAATAGCTACTGCTGACGACACATGCTGTTGCATGACGAATGAAGATAATTGCAAGGATGCAGCAAAAAAAGACACTTAGGGCTCTTCTAAAGAGTTCCAAGTTGTAGATGAATGTGGGAGAGGGCTTGACAATAATCCCACATGGGAACTTTTGGGAGTTTTAGAGTTTTTGTATAAAAAGTGGCTCATTTGAGAGCTAGAACACACTCTCTGGTCATTTGGTTGAGAGGCTCATAGAGAGAGCTTGCTCCATAGCTCCTTCTCATGTGCTCTCCCAAGGCTTTCCATCTCCATTCTTGCTTCAATCTTGTACTCTCTATTCTCTACATTTTCAATGATATGAGGTTATGGTCTACACACTTGCTAATCTAGATTTCTTAATGATGTTTTGATGCTAAAATCTGATTTGTGAATTGTAGAGTGCATGTGATGAAGCTTGTGCATGAAATGATGTGTAGTTGAGGCTTGTGTGATAGCTCTTTGCATGTTAGATTCTTTGCATAAGTTGCATTTTTGTGCTTAAGTGTAGCCTAATCTTGATGCTTTGATTATGTTAGATTGATTGCTTGAGTGTTGAAGAAGGATTGAGTAGGACTAGAAGTCATTAGTGTGTGGTTAACTAATCTTCTCCCATTCGGGATAGCCTCTATGCGCTAACCGAGTTGCATTCACGGATTGACAAAGTGTGTGGGTTGGAGTGTAGCCTCCGCTATGCTATGATGTCCCAAACAATGGCGCCGCTGCCGGGGAACGCACACCTAAGTTAGTGAAGGGTGTTAACCATTACTTCTTACTAAGTGCTCCATTGATTGCAAAATCGTGGATTAGGGTATATTAGAGTAGAGTTTGCAAGGGCATTGAGTGTGTGATCTCAAGGGCGCCTTGTGTGTTTTCTGTTTTTTGATTAGAAGCAAAAAAATTAAAACCCCATTGCGGTAGAGTAATCCCGCCATTAAGTAGGTTCAAGTGATTTCAGTTTTTGTATTTTTCGACGTAGGGGCTGTAAGAGGTGTGTCGTTGGAGGCGCAACAAAGAAAAATAAATAAATAAATAAATAAATAAATATATATCTCTATTTATACATATTTATATACCTTGCAGCTGTTGGGCAGCCGGCTCAAAAGTTGCAGCAGTTGGGCGGCCAGCTTATAGCGAAAGCTTATGGGAAGCGTGTGGAGGCAGTTTAAAAAAAATAAAATAAAAATTTATATACACTGAAAGAGCAGCTAGAAGTGCTGGGAGGCAGCTGAAGCGCCGGTAGCTGCAAGAGGTGGAGGCGCAGCAGCGCGTGAGGCCGTAGGCGGCAGAAGCCGGCCGAGTAAAAAATATATTAAAAAAACAGCAACAGTCTGTAGAGCGTTGGCCGGCGTGAAGTTGTAGGCTGCAGGCAGAAAGCACAGTGGAAGGCGTCGTCTGACGTTGGCAGCAGCCTGTAGAAGCAGCAAGGAGTGAAGGCGTCGTCTGCATCGAGTGCTGTGGGGCGTCGTCTGCAACAACTGACGCGGTAGAAAGCGGAGTGTAAGAGTGCTGGCAGAAAGCGCAGTGGAAGGCGTTGTCTGACGTGGTAGCAGCCTGTAGAATCAGCAAGGAGTGAAGGCGTCGTCTGCATCGAGTGCTGTGGGGCGTCGTTTGCAAACTGACGCGGCAGTTGGAGTGTTAGGCGCGCCGGTAGAAAGTGGAGTGTAAGAGAGCCTGCAGAGCAGTGCGTGGTGGTAGCTGCAAGAGAAGCAGAGGCAGCCGACAGCTAAGTAAAGGAGAGCGAGGCGCATTGAAGACGACTGGGTGCGCCGGCGAAGAATCCGGCGAGGCGGTGGAGGATAAGGTTGGTGCATTTTAATTTTTTTTATTTTTCATTAATTTTTAATGTTTTTTATATTTTTTAAATAAAAAATAATAATAATAAATAAAAAAATAACAAAATAATAAAATATATATATATATATATATATATTTTAAAAAAAAGAGAGAAAAAAAGAGAAAAAAGCGAAAAAAGAGAGAAAAGCAAATAGAAAGAAAAAAATAAAAAAATAAAAAATATTTTAAAAAAAGAAAAACAATTTTTATTTTCGTATTTTGAGTCCATTTTTCATTTCTTAATTTTTTGTAAAATTTTGCATAATTAAAGTAGCTTGCATTTTTTTTAGAATTTCTGTAAATTGTGTGCATAATTAGTAATTTTTTTAGCGTGATTCATAATTTTGTGTAATTAGTACGAAATTTATTAGTTTAAAAAAAACAACAAAAGGAGAAGAAAACAAAAGAAAACAAAAGAAAAGAAATAGAAATTAAAAAAATAAAAAAATAAAAAAAAATTCTATAAATTAAGTGTTTTTTAGGAGTCTACTTTTTTACATATTTTGTAATTCTTTATTTTTTTTTAATTTTTACATAATTAGTGTAACTTGCATTTTTTTAAATTTTTGTAACTTTGTGCATAATTAGTATTTTTTTTAGCGTGATTCATATTTTTTGTAATTAGAAAAAAAATAAATAAAAAAATAAAAAAATAAAATCATTTAAAAAAAATAAAATAATAATAAAATCAAAATAAAAAAAATAGGATAGGTATTTATACACGTACTCATTTTAGTTACATCTAGAAATCGGTAGGATAAAATATATATATATATATATATATATATATATATATATATATATATATATATATATATACATATATATTTATATAAAAAAAACAAAAAAAGATAAAACAAAAAAAAACCAAAAAACACATAAAAAAACCCAAAAAAATGACCTTATGCACTTGCGGTCGGGACGTCTTATAGATTCTGCTATAGGGCCTAGGGCACCTTCTAGAGTACCTACGCAGGAAAGTGGGACCCAATCGGTAGGAAATTTGGCAGATATTGCTGAAACCCTTTCTGAATCCCAATTCGATACCCTTTCCTCCAGAACAACTAGCTCATTGTCCATGGACAATCTAGGGCCGACAAATAGTCATCCCTTAGCCCCAAATAGGATACCCGCAAGATCTTTTAATCCATTTGAAGCCGACACCATGGGGTTAACACTCAATGTGAGACTCCAATATGTCTACACAAATGCTCAAGGAGCTGAGATCTTTAGGGACCCATAACAACAGTATCTTGTTAAGATCGCAGACATTTTCTCATAACTTGATAGAGCACCTCTAGTCAATGACCAGGGTAACATGTACATGGGTGGAGATGGTGTTCGCTACGAAGTCACCTACCATCCAGAAAATGTAGACAAATTAGGGGAGCTCTCTAAAACCGAGTTCTTAGACTTATCAAAACTTTCCAGAGCAAGGGAGTCTAGAGATGATTGGCTCATTGAGCCGGACATGCCTGGACCCTCCCCAATGCCCAGTCCTCAAAACCATCCATAGATGATTTACTTCTTGTAGATCTAAATTTGGAAAGGGATAGGAAAGGCAAGAGCAAAATGGATCAGGGGGCTGAGAACCAATGGGAGTTTGTACGACAAATTCTAGTGACAAAGGTCTTACAGGATGACCCACTTCAAGAGGTCTATAAGGACTCGTTAGAGGGATATTATGCCACAACTAAATTGCAGGAGCAAGATCTTCCTCTAGCACTGGTGGTGGTAGTTGAGAAGCTTGCAGGACACATGAACCGAATAATTGATAAATGGGCCAATGAATACCGAACCTTAGATTGGAAAGAGATTCGGGAGCTCACATGGAAAGGACAACCATTATTCATGGAAGTGTTCTCAACAAATACAGCCAAACCAGGAGAGACAGCCTTTCTTGGAGAAACTGTTGCTTCTCCCCTACGAGAGTTCACTAGAGAGGGACCCTCAACATCAAAGTGGACCACTGCTAGTAGCCCAACTCTAGCACCAAGATATAGTCCTACACCAAAAGTGCGACCACAGATCACACCACAACAATATCTTTCTCACTATAACAATCGGAGGGTAGGGGAGCCAACTCGGCCTCCCATAAATGCACCTCCTGAAATGCGGGTGACAAGATCTTTGGAGGGGTTTGGTGAGGCTGGTAATAGGGGACCCACACCAATTTTGGATACATGTGGACCATCTTACCAAAGAGAGGAACAATTTCCACTGAGAGTGAGAGGCCGTAGGCCCTATGATGAGTATTCACGACAAGTTAGGCCATCAACTCTTCAGAAACTCTGGTAAAAAAGTATGAAGGGTCGGGAGATCCATATGACCATGTAGCAGCATTTAGGCAAGCAGTTCGAGCTGAGCAAGTGGCTGATAAGCATACTCAAATTGAAGGATTTGGACTCTCTCTTGAGGGAAAGGCCCTTGCTTGGTTTCAGGCATTAGAGGCTTCAGATAAATCTTCTTTACGAGTTTTGGAAGAGAGATTCATTGCTGCTTTTTCCTTGATGGGAATTCAACATGACACGGTAGCACACATCTACTCTTTCAAGCAAGGCGAGAATGAGAGTGTTAGAGACTGTGTAAATAGAATGAAGCAGTACATTAATCGTTGCCCAGAAGATGAGAAGCCCGCCCAAAGTCGATTAATTTCTCTCTTCTTAAAAGGACTCAAAAATTCAACATTGCATACACATCTCTATGCGAAGAAGCATACAAATTTCAATGAGTGTTGCCATGATGCTATGGATTTCACCGATAACTTCAAATTCCAAGATGGTTCTGGCCCAGAGGTGAAACCTAGAGATCAATGGGGTGATGACCAAAGTTCAGGGTCTAGCGCGCTAGTAAATCCAGACCAGATAGCTAACCTAGTACTAAGGAGATTGGGACAGACCTATCGTCCACCCATGCAGCCACAACAACAGCAGCAGAGAATGAGGAGTGTACTTCCTACAGGTCCTCATCTTTGTGGAGCATGTGGCGGGCGGTAACCATAAAACAGAGGAATGTACTACCTTTTCTCCTCTAGTCTCAAACCAACCCACAAAGAAGTGGTGCCAAGCCTGTGCTTGGAACTTTACCCATACCACACAGGAATGTACTCGCATTGCGAGAATGAGCCAGGAACGTGAGCAGCCAAGGTGTAGAGTGGCTCCACAAATGTATCAACAGTATACTAATTTTGAACGTAAGCCACCGATGGCACAAGAGCAAGCACGACCTGTTCTTGGTGCTCAACCTCCTGCTCCTGGGACTGCTCTTGTAAGGGTTGTGGACTACGACAATTCAAATATGTGTAGAGACTTGGTAAACCCAGGCTATGTGGAAGAGGAATACGCATCATATTCATCCAAAGAAAATCTCTTTGAAAGTCCCGCATACCCAAGCCCAGCACTGGAGACTCAACCAGGGGAACAAAACTCTTTAATGTTGCTAGGCGGCTACCAACCTAGGACTCCAAGCCCCTTAGGTCAATGGCAGCCAAGGAAAGTAGAGGCCAAACCAATGGGCCCCTGTTATGAGTGCGGAGAATCCCATTGGGCTCGTGATTGTCCACATCACTTAAGGCAAGCAACTCGATCCAATACAACAGTACAACAGTTTCCACCAATTGAAAGATATTGCCTAGGGTGTTGTGTAGAACACTTCCCAAAGGATTGTCTGCTGAAACCACATGAGGAAGGCACCTCTCAACCAAAGGTCTCACTCAACCTTGTAGGGGCAGTTCCATCACCACCTTCATCTGAGAATGAGGATGTCGTGCCACTTAGAGTCATGACTCGATCACAGACACGAAATGCTGAAATACAAACTGATGAGACACCTCAAACTAGGGATGCCAAGGCAAATATAGTGGCCAATAGAAAAAAAGACCACTAGGAGGAAAAAGAACCGAAACAAGCAAACTAAAAGTGCATCCACTGGTTCTCAAGAAGCCTCTAAACAAAACATGAGGGATAAAACTTTTACATCCCAAGAAGTGCATGAGGAACATCAACCTCAACCTGGGCCTAGTGCTAAACAAGATGAGGCTAGTACGACTGAGGATAGTTCTGGGGGTTCTGTTTTTGTGGATAAAGTGAATGAGACTCTAGATGCCATCATTGATGCTCATAGAAGTCACATTGCAACTTTATCTGAGCTACCCAAGAAGCTTCAAGAATACCCAAACCCTCGTGAGGAGAAGATCAATCTAGCTGTATATCAGCAACTCATTAGGGAAGCTCAGTCAATACTTGAGGGACCACCACCACCTATTCCTCGGGGCCCAACCTCTCTTAAGCCAACATTAGAAACCATACCAGAAGTGTCATCAAGTCGGGAAATGAAAAGTGAGCTCATTTCACAAGCTCATAGCGAAAGGTCTGCACCAATTGACACCCAATTGAAAGGAGGTAATCTGCCACCACCTAGCGTTGTCTTCCCATGCAATGATGAAGTTATGGATGCTAATGAGGACATGGCAAATGAGATGTGGGCCGCAGTTCATGAGAAAGTTAATGAGAACATGTCTTCTATTAGTTCGCCTCCATTCTCTGAGGTGGATTTTACCAGGGGCACGGACAACAACTTTAGACGCCCAAGCATCCAGGAAGAAGTTCAAACAATTGTTTCTCCTAGAAGTAAGCATACATTGAAAACCTTACCATCATATCTGGGAGAATATGAGAAGTGTTCTCAAACCTTGAGGATACCCTCCATGCATAAAAGGTTGACAAAGGAGAAGGATATGAATACCGTGCAAGCTATTTTGTCAGCACCAGTGGCTTGTACCTTACCTTTGCTTGATTTGATAAAAATTCGACCTGAGTTGTGGAATGATATTGCCACATGTTTGTCAGAGCAAGTATTACTACAAAAGGGTCACCATGAGTGTACTATACACCCTGAGACAAAGCATGTTATGCCAGTTCCTATCAACAAAGTAGGAAAATTTTGTGAGGACGATCAGGGAAATGCTACCCTCCCATTAGAAGTGCGAAAAGTAGTTTCAACTGCAATACTTGATAGTGGTGCAGGAGTGGGCATTGTGACATGGTCCATTTGGGAAAAGTGGGGCAAACCAGCTATTAGGAGTACCAGGATGCGCTTGCAGCTAGCAGATGGAAGCCTAGAACATCCCCTTGGGCTGCTTGAGAACATATTGGTCACCACATGTGGGATTGAATATGAGCACACCTTTGCAGTAGTGGATTTTGGAAAGCATCCAAACTATGAAGTGATATTGGGTAGACCATTCATGCGACAATTTCAAATGATTCAAGATTGGGGATACAATTATTTGTACCTCCGACATGATTCTGTCATTACAAGAGTTAACCTAAGGAATCACTCATATCATGATGTAACAAGGTCTCCAATAGATGAGTTTGATTCTGCTTCATCTGAGGGCTCAAGAGTTACATTGTCAGACGGGTGAGAAGATCTGTGGATGTGTGGAGCCTCATGTAGGGATTTCAACACTGAGAGACTTAAGGGTAATCGAAGTGTATCAGACGAGGCATACATTCCAGAACCCTTCCTTGAGCATTTAATTGATCCATTAGAATGGAGTCATGTCCTTGCAACATTATCGACATGTGCTTTACCGAAGCCAATTCAATTTTGTGACTCAGATGGATATGATATTATTCCTATACGAATGGTACAACCACGTGCCCTTCTAGATGATTTGTACTATAGGGATACATTCACAACAGCTATGCATGTCGAGGAAGTCTCAGTGGAGGATTTAACACTCGAATCTGCTAATGATGCTGATAAGGAAGATGGCTGGGACTCTGATTTTGATAATAATGTGATAATCCCTGAGGATGAGTTAGGAAAGGCACGCCTACTCTTGAGAGGAAGGGAGGTTAGTGTAGAGATCCCTCGAAGCCGACCTAAACGTAAATGCTGTAAGAGCCATAAAAGAATCCGTAAACAAGATGAACGGGAACAACGTGAGAGACTACAAAAAGAAAAGGAGGAGTCTAAGAGTGAACACTCTCGACCACCACCTCATTTCTCAGGAAAGAACGGATTTCTATACTATGTCCAAGCACAAGATAGTATCAAAGACCAGGTAAAACGATCAGATGGATTCCAAGCGTGAGAAAAGCTAACAACTGTTAGCAAAAATCGTAAAAAAACGAAGAAACAAAAACCAAAACTCAAGTCTAAAACCGATTCAAAAGAGAGTGTCGAAAGTGCAAAGACAACGGTTGAACAAAAAAATCCAATGCAAGATGGCAAAGGAGAGGTCAAAACTGCATGGTCTTCAATGAGTGAAGACTCAAGTGGACAAGAACAAGGTCTCAATGTTCCTCCCAATTTCACACAGTACACTCTTCAAGATCGGAAGATTGTTCTTCAACAGCCCCTGCGACAAAAACCAAGCATGCCAGGGGTTTCATATGATGGTCCAGAAGATGCAAAAAAGATTGATATTGCTAAGCCAGGAGAAGAGCCTCGCTATGTGTGGATTGCCACAGACTTGTCCTTAGATGAGGAGAAGTTATTAATTCAAACAATAAAGGAGTATCGCGATGTTTTTGCTTGGAGTTATAAAGACCTCAAAGGAGTTGATCCAAGCATATGTCAGCATACAATTCCATTGCGAGAGGATGCAAAGCCTTCCAAGCAACGTCCTTATACTTACAATGAGAATTTGCACGGAAGATAAAGGAAGAAATAGACAAGCTCTTAGAGGCAGAATTTATCTATGAGATTGAACACACTGAATGGGTCTCCCCTATTGTAGTGGTGCCCAAGAAAAATGGAAAACTTAGAGTATGTGTAAACCTCAAGAAGGTAAATGCAGCTACTGTGCGTGATCATTACCCCTTCCAATCACGGATCATGTTCTGGAACGAGTTGCAGGGAAAAAGGCATATAGTTTCTTGGATGGATTCTCCGGTTACAATCAAGTGTCAATTGATCCAAAGGATCAACACAAGACAGCCTTTGCTACTGAAGATGGCATCTTTGCCTATCGTGTTATGCCATTTGGTCTAACAAATGCACCAGCAACCTTTCAGCGGTTAATGAGTCATGTATTCAAGGAGTACCTTAGGCAATTTCTTGAGATCTTCATGGATGATTTATGTGTTCACTCACAAGAGCGTGATGATCATATAGAACACCTTAGACTTGTGTTTCAAAAGTGTCAACTTTATCGTATATGCTTGAATCCTGACAAGTGCAAATTCATGGTAAGACAAGGGAAAATTTTGGGCCATATTGTTTCTCGCAATGGGATTTCAACAGATATGGATAAAATTGATGTCATTGTCTCATTACCTCGGCGACATTGTGGCTATTACCGTAGATTCATCTACATGTACGCTGTCCTAGCCAGACCATTATATGCTCTTCTTGTAAAGTTTAATTGGACTGATGAGTGTGAGGAATCCTTTGAAAAGTTGAAGCAAGCATTAGTGACTGCACCCATCTTACGGACACCAGATTGGAACCAAATCTTTCATGTCCATATTGATGCTTCAAACTTTGCAATTGGATGTATTTTGGCTCAATCGGGAGAACATAATAAGGATTTCCCAATATCATATGCTAGTTGACAGTTGAACAATGCTGAGAAGAATTACACCACAACAGAAAGAGAAGGATTGTCCATGATATATGCAGTGAAAAAGTTTCGCCATTACCTTTTGGCAAACAAATTCATATTTTTTGTGGACCATCAAGCATTGCTATATTTGGTGAATAAGCCTTGTGCAACTGGAAGGATTGTAAGGTGGTTTATCATCCTTCTTGAGTTTGATTTTGAAGTGGCAGTTCGAAAAGGAACAACTCATCTTAGGGCAGATCATTTGTCTCGAATCACCTCTGGCGAAGCTCCTGTGGGTGTGGATGATGAAATGTTAGATTCAACACTTTTCCTTGTAGAGACAGCTCCTAGATGGTCTGAATCCATTTTAGAAATTTTGACAAGTGGGCAGATACAACTAGCGGGTCCTAATGTGGACCTATGGTGACCATATTCAAGTTAATCTCGGGGAGATTATATCGTCAGGGTAATGATGGAGTGTTGCGGCTTATACCTAACCCCGACCAATATGAGGAAATCTTGGAATGGGCACATGCAGGTATCGATGGAATCCACATGCATCAGCTACTACTTGCTTATACCTAACCCCAACCAATATGAGGAAATCTTAGAATGGGCACATGCAGGTATCGATGGAATCCACATGCATCAGCTACTACTTGTGTGCGACGTATCTCTCAGAATGGGCAATGGTGGCCTACCATGCATGCGGATGCTGAAACATTTGTTCGTAACTGTGCTTCATGTCAAATTCAACAGCCAATTCATAATGTCACATTATTCCAAATTTCAACTACACCAAGTTGGAGTAAGTATATTGTGGACTATCTTCAGCATGGTCATACGGATCAAAAAATTCCTAAACATCGAAAGCATGCTATTAAAATTGAAGCGGCAAACTATATGCTGATAGAGGGCCAACTCTACAAGAGGGGCAAGGATGGCAACTTACGCATGTGTGTATGTGAAGCTGACTACTTGAAAATCTTAACTCATGTACATGCAGGTGTTGGGGGTGGACACTTTTCGGGCAATACCACAGCTAAGTTGATTAGGTGGTCTAGGCTTTGGTGGCCAACCTTACAAATGGATGCCGAAGAATATGTGAAACGTTGTGACGTTTGTCAAAGGACCAAACCTCCCATCACAAAGGACAATATGCCATTGCGGCCTATGTTAAGCACACGTGCTTTTGCAAAATGGGGTATTGATTTTGTCGGTCCCATTAAACCTCCAGCTCGTCACACGCATGTTGAATATATTATAGTCACAACTGACTATTTGACCAAATGGGTTGAGGCAAAGGCAACAGTCAAAAATGATGCCAGAACCACAGCCAAGTTCTTGTATGAGTACGTGTTTACACGCTATGGCTTACCTATTGAGATCGTTAGTGATCAAGGTGTACACTTTGTAAATGAAGTCAGAGAATTTTTGCTTCAAGAATTTATGGTAATTCACAAGCGTTCTACACCCTATGATCCCCAGACCAATGGACAAGCTGAGAGTACTAACAAGATTCTCTGCACAGCACTCACAAAGATTGTTGAGGGACATAGGACTGATTGGGAGCAAAAGTTGCACTCAGTTCTTTGGGCATATAGGACAGCATATAAAACATCTGTGGGCACAACCCCATTTGAACTTGCTTTTGGGCTAGATGCAATTCTTCCCATTGAATTTCTTGTATTTACTCTACGAGTAGCTAAACAATTGGATTGGACTGGTCATGAGCTTTCACAACGCGTTGACGAGTTGGAAAAGCTTGATGAGACCCGCTTATTGGCGGTAATGGGGATGTATGCTGAGAAGAGGAGACAAAAGCAATGGTTTGATAGAAATGTAACAACTGGCCGATTCAAAAAAGGGGACCTGGTGCTCTTGTACACACTTAAGAAGCATAAGAGAAAGCTCAAGAAACGTGGCCTAGGACCGTTTGTGATTAATGAGCTTACTCCAAGTGGTGCAGTGCGTTTAGAGACACTAGAAGGTGAGCAAATGCCTAACTTCATTAATGGAAGTCGTCTCAAGAAATACAATGAACCATTAACTGAAGCCATGCTTCAACAGATGCATGCTGCACAAACACGGAAAGAAGCACTTGACCTACTTAAACGTCAGGCTCAAGAGGAGGCTAAAGCTAGAGTTGCAAAAGCCAAGGAGCGTTGCAAAGCTTCTATGTTGGCCATACAGTTGGCTACTGATGAACCATATGTCGATCCATTCAATATTCAAGTGTGCCTCCATCTTCATGAGACTACCTACTTTGTCTCTGCCTTAATTGACTCTGGTGCAGATTATAATGTTCTCTCGTTTGACACATGGATAGCCTTGGGTCAACCAACACTTGTACAAATTCCTGTTGACTTACGAAGCTTCTCAGGTGAAGATAACCCTATAGAGGGAAAATGTGTCATTATGATGTCCATTCAGGATCACCAGATGTCAGTGCCCTTTTATGTGGCACGTAAGTCCAAGGCAGTAGTAGAGGCTGTTCTCGGTAGATCGTGGTTAAGTGCTACCAATTGCTCATTAGATTGGAAGAATAGACAATACAAGTTGCAAATTGATTCTGATTGCATCTTGGGATCTGCTACTCCACGAGCTTTATCGTGTCAAAAGGATAATGTTTCTACCTTACACAACCCACTCTCGAAATCTGCTCTTGAAGCTCCAAAACAAATGATGTGGATAATTGATGAGTACTCAAGTGAGGGCCATGGCTGGCATGTTTCAACTACTCTAGTTGCTTCTCAAAGAAGGCCGGGCAAGAAGGAATTATCAATTTGGCTACCCAAAGATGCGTACAAACTTGTACCATCTAGTCCAGTTGCTAAGTCTCCTAAAAAGCACATCATTTCCAAGCCTACACCTTGGCGGATTGTTACTCAATGGGTCCCAAAACATGTTCTTAAAGCACAAGGCTATTATGAGGGTGCAACAGCAATTTGGCTTCCAAAATGCCATGCTTTGCTAGGGGTAAAAGAGTGTTTCAAAAAGATTCCAAAAGCCACCCTTGATTTTCCATATCAGTGGGTGCAAAAGAACTCAACACAAACTCTTCAAGATAGGATAGGTGGCTGTGATAGCACCTACAAATCTACTTGTGTTGATCTTCCTAAAACATGTATTGAAACACCGGTTGTCCCAATTTCTCCTTGTTGCACAATTCAACCATCAACTTGTGTACCTAAGTCCAAATGAGTATCATTTGAGCATAGATTCTAGCATTTCAATGCCTAAATCCTCTTATCTTGCTCAAATTCCAAGACAATTGCTAAAATTCCCACCTCTTAAAAAGGATATACCTACAACCAAAGATAAGGCATTAACACTACAATTGAAGCTCTTTGGTAGATCAATGTTTGAATAATGTAGTTCCTTATGCCTTTAGAAGATGTGTTCTTTTTGAGATAAATCTTGTTTTTGATAGGAATTGTAATAATGGATATGAGTGTTCTAAATTTCATTGTTCTACGTCCAGATAACTCCTGATGGATATTTGGCGAGATACATGTCCACCATGCATTGACCCTGATAGTACTCGACCTGATCATCGCGGGGGTTATAGTGCTCCTCCGTTTCAAACACATTCTAGGTACTTCTATGCTCCTTTAGGTGAAAATTGCTGTGGGCATCACTTTGTCACGTTATTCTATCAACAGCATCACCCATTTCCACATTGTCAAGAGTGTGCACAACTCGTATTAGGAGAAGCTTCACATATTTGTTGGATATGCCGCTCTTACTTTAGACAGTACGGCACGGGCTTAATGAAGCAAATTGTGGGAATTACACCCCAACGCCATAATCTTCTTAATGTGAGAATACCAGAGAGAGGACCAAATCAATGTAGATTACCTGAGGAGGTTCAAGCACAACAATGGAGGGATACAAGCTTAAAGGACTTGCAACCACCGATCTTGCAAGCCCTCCTTCCCCAAGCCTCAACATGTCAATATTGGATCAATATGAGTACCTATATTGCGCAGTTCCAAAATCGAAACTGTCTGCTTAACCTTCCCATAGAACCAATGCCATATTTTAGTGAGGAAGCACTCCTTCCTCTACCACCTTCTCCAGAGGCCGGTTTTTGTGAGGGGTTGTCCCTGCATCCTGAGGAAATTGATACCATCTTTCCAGCAGACGTGGACACGGATCCACCACCAGCGCAAGGGTAAGCACATCGACTCCACAATAAGATCGACAAGCCAGGGCACTTTTCTCCCACTGGGTTTTTCTCCTCGGCTATATTCGGTGATTGGCACCAATGGCAAATTTTATTCTTTTCTTTTCTTTTCTTGTTTGTTAATAAAAATTTTGCAGAGATCTCCGCTAAAAAAAGAGCATAAAAAACGTCCCAATAGTCCACCTATCGTGCACACAAATTAGGAAGGGGGGAGACATGCTACGCCTACAAAGATCGAGGAGGAGCAATCTGCACAAAATCAGCAATGCATCAATGCAAACGAACAACATCAACGGGCACTACAACAGGTGTATTCAAATCTTAATCTTTTGTTCTTTATGTGCTTTTATCTTCTGGATATATGGTTTGCATGTTCACACAATGTTTGGCTGGTTTAAGTTTTTGATTAGTTGTTAAAATATGGTGAGTGAATTCTAGATTCTTAGAAGACTTAGTAAAAGATATTTCTATCTAAAGACAGTGTAGGATATATACCAAGGGAGTAAGCCAAGTTCTTATGCTTTCAAGGTATATTAGTTATCCCTAGTGATAGCTACCTCTTAGGTATGAGCTAGGTGCTAGGAGTAATAAAAATTTATGAAAATATACCCTAAAAATATATATATATATACAAAGTGAATTGAGACATGACGTGTCTACAGCCATGAGGAATGCTTGGTAGGACCTGGGGTTGTCTTAGCACCTTGGGGCCGATGCCTTGGTTTCCATAGGGTGAACACGGACGTCTAAAAAACTTCAGAAGAAGACCTTCAAGGAATCTATCGCCTTGATAGATGTTGGTAGGACTCTGGGGTACACAATGGGCCCTCGAGACCGATGCCCTCATCTTCATGGGGTACTCCTTATGTCATAAAAGAAAGAAAAAGGGTCTGTCGCCCTTGAGATACTTAGCGGTCTTTAGATTCTCTTGGCGGAGGTCTCTTGGCTATTGCTTGGGTCTCTTTGGGATGGAACCTTAATCTTTATCACCTTCTACACACACATTAAAAAAAAAAACAGTTCCAATCACCTTTGCTCATATTTAGGAGTAGGTTTGCCACTTAGGAATAACTTAAATACTTGTAGAACATTGAGATTGCGGTCATAACCGGCGGTGTATAAGCACAATTGCCTTTGCATAGCACTATCTATAACTTAGTCTCAATTTGACTAGTCTTTACTCACCTATTTTAGTACTCTTTAAAACTTTAATCAGCCTTGCACTTGTATGCTCACATGTGAAACTATCATTGCTGGTTTTTTTCTTTTCTTTTTTCTCAATAAAAGGCTTTACTTGCATCCATTGTTTTTTGCAGCTCGTGCTCCTACCGCGCTCAAGGACGTGCGCAAAATAGGAAGGGGGGAGTGTTGCATTGAAGATAATTGCAAGGATGCAGCAAAAAAAGACACTTAGGGCTCTTGTAAAGAGTTCCAAGTTGTAGATGAATGTGGGAGAGGGCTTGACAATAATCCCACATGGAAACTTTTGGGAGTTTTAGAGTTTTTGTATAAAAAGTGGCTCATTTGAGAGCTAGAACACACTCTCTGGTCATTTGGTTGAGAGGCTCATAGAGAGAGCTTGCTCCATAGCTCCTTCTCATGTGCTCTCCCAAGGCTCTCCATCTCCATTCTTGCTTCAATCTTGTACTCTCTATTCTCTACATTTTCAATGATATGAGGTTATGGTCTACACACTTGCTAATCTAGATTTCTTAATGATGTTTTGATGCTAAAATCTGATTTGTGAATTGTAGAGTGCATGTGATGAAGCTTGTGCATGAAATGATGTGTAGTTGAGGCTTGTGTGATAGCTCTTTGCATGTTAGATTCTTTGCATAAGTTGCATTTTTGTGCTTAAGTGTAGCCTAATCTTGATGCTTTGATTATGTTAGATTGATTGCTTGAGTGTTGAAGAAGGATTGAGTAGGACTAGAAGTCATTAGTGTGTGGTTAACTAATCTTCTCCCATTCGGGATAGCCTCTATGCGCTAACCGGGTTGCATTCACGGATTGACAAAGTGTGTGGGTTGGAGTGTAGCCTCCGCTATGCTATGATGTCCCAAACACATGCAGAAGTGATGGGCTGCAGAGAGTTAAGGGTTAGTTGGTGGGGTGCCCTCTGAAGAAGTGAGAGTGGCCGGTCATTCTGGTGTGATTGGTACAGCACACAAGCGAGTGGATCATGTGGTGATTGGGGATGTGGTGTATCCTCGGCAGTAAGTCCAGGCCTAAGTGTTTGTAAGTTGTGTGAGTGAGGCTTTTGTGTCGGGAGAAGCTTGTATGAAATGTTTTGACTAGAATATAGTGCTGGGTGTTTAGCTTTGTCTATGGTGCCCCTGCTTTATGGTGTCTGTCTGGCGTGGGTGGGTGGTGAAGTGTAAGAAGCGTTCCAGACCGGTGGCTGGTGGTGCCTCCGTTTGTGTGTGTTGTTTCCAAGTTTGGGAGGTGAAGGGCTATAGAGGCAGGTTCTTTTTTCTTTTTTTCACCTCACAATGTGAGTTAAGGGTAAGCAGGGATGTTGTTTTTGATGAGATGAGCAGTTGGTATGCTGCTGAAAAAGAAGCTGTTGGTACTGATGTGAGTGGAAATGTGGTTGCACAGAATGCAAGTCAGCAGTCACAGTCTTTGAGTGGACGAGAGTCCTCATCTAGTGGTTGAGTTGATAGACCATGGAGTGGCAGGCTGCGTCATAATACCAGTCCTGCAAATGTGATTAGTACATTACATAAAGGCAAAGAGAAAGTGATTGAGCCCCTCAGTATGCCTGACATTTCTGCAGGGCATTCTCATGTTGATGGAGAGTCTGGGTGTTCTATGGAGCTATAGGCTATCTTGAGGTCTAAAATACTTTGGTGCCTATGGTTAACAGATTGGATTTCATATATAACAATAATCCTACTTACCACATCTGGCTAAAAGATCATTTGATTTATGCAGCTGAAAGACTCATCCAGGGGATATTCAGAGACTTGGTGTAAAATTCCTCTTCCAACCTCTAAAGGTGTATGACACATTCCCTCAATCCCCAGTGATCACCCCCCTCTCTTTTGTGCAATGAAAGACCTTGTTTACCCTGTTCTAACCTAGAGAGAGAAAATTGTTCTAGAGAGATAAGACCACATCTTGGAAATATTTTTGATAGAGAAGTTGTCCTAGAATTTATGATCACATTCCTCAAAGCAGCATCTTAAAAAGGATTTTCAGTTGTTGAGAGATATTTTGGACGGTGGATGCACATCGCACATAAGGTAAGAATTAAGTCTAGTGGAATTTTGATAAATCCTTTTGATGGAAAATATTCTTCTAGGCTCTATGATATAGATAGACCAATTAGAAAGCAAAAAGGATTTATAGATTGGGTTAAATTCTTGGATGGTGGGTGCATGGAAACACACCCTTATTCAAAAATGACAGTGTAAAAATTTTCAAAGGTAAAAAATAAGAGATCTTTCTAGATATCAATATTGGCAAGTGGTGGCATAGACTTGGGAGAGTGTGACTATTGTAATGAGCAAAATGACACCTTACAAGGAGAGAGAATCACACTTCAAGAGGGCACCTAGAAATCACATCAAGGGGCCATTTTTTAATTCAAAAAGTACATGAGGTGGCTAGATATTTCATCTCCTTTCACCTCATCCAAACTAGATCAAAAAGTGGGCTTAACTAGTCCAAATCTTGTCTATTTTGGCCCAAACTCAAGCTGGAAGCCTCTAGATCTTAGTCGAGATTGGTTGGAGGCCTCCCACACCTATAAATAGAGCCCTCCAACTAGTGTAAAGTTCATTTTCTTCATTTCCCTCGTGGAAGCTATGGTGCTTCACTAAACCATTCTACCTTGCCTTAACCCTCTTCTTGAAGGCTAATCCTCTTCCTTGAAGGCTAAGCCTCTTCCTTGGAAGGCCACTCTTCTCCATAACAAAATTAACAATCATCACATCTTGGTGGTAAGCCTAAATTATGGACTATCTAGTCTCTTTTTCTTACTTTCTCCCTGGTTAGAAATGATCTAAAAGTATGGTTTTTTCTCTTGTACTCCACTTCTTATAGTGGTCTTTCTTAATGCTCATGTGATAAACAAGAGATTAGGACTTCTCTTCTTCTTTCTCTACACTTGGGAAGTATGTTAACCCATGATTAATGTTCTAAACCATATTCTTCTAAAGTTAGTGAAAGTTTTAGTTATGAGAATATTAATCCTCTTATAATGAAGATTAAGATGTAAACATATGCTTTGTGTGGGTAAGCCTCCATGTAGGCTATCCCCTCTTCTTCCTTATCACCTTCTAAGTATGGGTGGTCATAGAATTGATGGTTAGATCATGAAGGATGATGCCCGTGGTCTCATGTGAATAAATAAATTCATTTTATGTTTATTCTTAGGTTATGAATCTATACATATAAATTTCTATGCTTAGAAGCATGTTTAGACATGGGTTCTTCTCTAAACCATGTTTAAGTAAATGTTTAGACATTAATCTCTTGTTTATGCTTTTGATTATGGTTTTTAATGATGTTTAGATGTTAAACATATACTCCATGTGTATGTATCTCGATGTAGATCATTCTCGTATTCATGGCATGTTTATGCATGAATGTCATATATGTCAAAAGGGTGTTTTGTTACACCCATGTGTATGTCGAGGGAGATCTTCATGGATTGGCGAGAAGTTTTATGAATAAGAAACGAATTTTTGGAAACTAAATCTAGAACTCACTGGTTGGTCAGTAGATCTTCAATGGGGTATCCGGAACAATACTTATGTTTGTTTGAAAAGGATGAAACTTGGTATGTTCAAGTTGTTAAAATGTATTGGTACAAGTGATGTTTGATTACTCATCCTTGTCTTAAGAGGAGTGTGTGCGTAATTGTTTAAGAGGAGTGAGTGAGTGAGTAATTGTTTAAGAGGAGAGTGTGCGTAATTGTTTAAGAGGAGTGTGTGCGTAATTGTTTAAGAGGAGTGAGTGAGTAATTGTCTTCTAAAGCAAAATGGCATTTCAATTATGGGTGGGTGAGTAATTGAATTTCCACCAATACAGTGGTTGGGTGGTCGGCTAACCCATAGGATTGGATGGGGTTAGACTGGATCGGTGGAATTCCTTATAGTTGAATTATAAATAAATCAAGGGTAGAAGTTTAGTTCAAAATACATATGGTAGATAGAGAACCCAAACAAGTCTTGTTTTAGTTCAAAATACGTACGGTAGATAGAGAACCCAGACAAGGCTTGTTTTAGGGGACCGGATTAACGGCTGTGTCTCACCCGAGGGGGAAAAAGCGTTGATCTCTTTGAACCAAGTGTAAGACTTGCTCCTCTTCAGGCTTTGTCATTCAATGACATGACACCAGTCTGGACTAGAAGACCAGTAGACTAAACGACCACATTAGATAGTTTGTGTTAGATTTTTCCTTGGAGGAATCGCCCATGTTTTCCCAACAAGAAAAATTTTCGGGGTTTGGCTTAGGGAAGAGTCACCGGCGGATAGTCTCTTGCTCGGATAGACGTAGGTGAGGCCCTGAGTAGGATACTCTAGCTTGTGTAGTTGCTATTCCGATGCTAGCATTCCGATAGATTGTAGAGGGTAGGGGTCTCACACTTGGAAACCAAGATAGCTCAACTACACAAGAGAGTAAAGGATAGATAGGATGACAAGCTGATCAATACAATCCATGATATGATGATTTTGAGAGAGACAATAGTCACCAAGGATGTTGTAGCTCTTCTCTAACTTCTTAATATAAATAGCCTTTATTTTTTTAAGGAAATATAAATAGTGAGAGCTTCATAAAATACGTCCATCGTTTTGGAGGGTGCATGCAATGGCCACTAAGGTTTAGCAGAATGAATATAAATACTAAGAGCTTCATAAAAATATGTCCATCGTTTTGGAGGGTGCATGTAATGGCGACTAGGGTTTAGCAGAATGAATATAAATACTAAGAGCTTCATAAAAAATGGCCGTCATTTTAGAGAGGGTGCATGCAATGGCAAGACTAGGGTTTAGTAGAAGTGCATCAATTCTCTTTCTTTTTTATTTTATTTCTTCAGTTACCTAACCTGCTAGGTTAGGCAGGGCAATAGCCTCCTGCCCCCCTGGGTACATGGGCACTGAGCGGAGGGGCACCCTGACCTTGATAAGGGCACAAGGTGCAGGTTCCAATGCGGCGGTAGTGTAGAGTACACAGGGCTTCAGAGGCCAGCAATTACTCTCTCATTAACCTTTCCCCACCTGGCCCCCAGGAATGGACCCCAATAGAGAAGCACTAACGAGATATGACATAATGCTTGAGGACTTCATGGAGACAAAGAAGTAGATGGAGGACTCAAGAGCCACAATCGAGAAGTTGAATTTGCTTTTGCTACATAAACAAATGGAAGAAAGGAAAGAGACTCTCAATATGGCACCCCCAAAGGACTCCACTGCTCCCCCACCAAGTAATCCTCCTTCCAATATTCCCCAAGTCTTCCTACCCCCCAGACATGGTGCAGTCTTTGGAGTAGGATTACTCAAAAAGATGTCTAGTAGGATTACTATTTGGTCCTAGACCCTCTCTTGAGTTCTTAAGGAGCTCGATAAGGGAAAACTAGACTAGTATTGGAACAGAAGTCGAGGTCATTTAGGCCCTCCCCAATTGGTATTATATTTTCCTCTTTAAGGACTCTGACATGGCTCTTAAGGTCATGGGATCTAGTCAGGTGGATGCACAGGAAACTCCCTTTCTATTTTCTCATAGGTTATAAAGAGTTTAACCCCAATGGCCCCAAACCATTTTCCTACCCAATGTGGGTAGAACTGCCCCCACCAACTGCCCATTCTACTTGTACCCATGGGTGAAGAAGATAGTGTCCCCCATAGGTAAATTCCTAGGCCTAAGGCCCAAGAATGATTATAACTCAGCCTAGCATCCCCAAATTCTTGTGGAAGTTGATCTTGACAAATCTCTAATTAGTGAAATAGAGATTAATTGTGGGGATTATAACATGAAACAAAAAGTCCTTTATAAACATCTTCTCAATGCCTGTTTCCATTGTGGAATGCAAGGTCATGTAATTAGGAATGTTTCCATTGTGGAATGCAAGGTCATGTAATTAGGAACTACTCTACTATGTACCCTACCTTGAGAGTTCCTAGTCCCCCTTCCCCTCACACTACCAACAGTAAAAGTCAACAAAATGGTGGGATCAATCCTCAAGCCCCCCCCAATGTCCCTGCTACTATAAAAGAGAAAGGTGACGGGTTTACTCTCCCCAAAACAGGAGAAGAACCTTCAGACAGAATAAGTCGGCCCAACAAAGGGCATATGCAAATTCTTATGCATTATTAGATAACCCTTCTGACCCAAAGGACAAGCTTCAACTCTTCCACAATAATCAGTGAAACCAACTCTTCAAAGTATGGATCACTTCTCGTAGAGCGATAGAAGTGTCAAATGATTTGTACTCCTTGCCTAAACATTTCAATGTAATAGTAAGCAAATCATCATCATCCATTTGGTGCATTGATAGATGCCAATGCATCTGCACATGCCTTAATCTCTTGCACATAATCATGTATACTCCTATTATTCTGTCTTAATCTCTTACACATAATCATGTATACTCCTATTATTCTATTTTATAATGTGTATCTTCTTTGCCTTTGTGTTTGTATCTTACACATACACATAATCATGTATACTCCTATTATTCTATTTTATAATGTGTATCTTCTTTGCCTTTGTGTTTGTATCTTACACATAATCATGCCTTAATCTCTTGCACATAATCATGTATACTCCTATTATTCTGTCTTAATCTCTTACACATAATCATGTATACTCCTATTATTCTGTCTTAATCTCTTACACCACATAATCATGTATACTCCTATTATTCTATTTTATAATGTGTATCTTCTTTGCCTTTGTGTTCGTATCTTACACCTTCACCAATGTATCCCATGTATCTTTGGGATTGTCTACATCCTGGATATGACATAGCATTCCATTTGTATTTTAATAAGTTTGTCATGCGATACTTCTAAATTTGGAAGTTGTTCCTCTCAATCTTTTCACCAGTAATTTTATCTAAACCATAACTCATTTTTACTAAATGCTTCAAATACAAAGTAAATGATTAAACCGAGCACAATGTCAAAATCCCATCTTGGAGACATAAAAGCCCGCTTTATTAATCGATTCGAGACATAAATGATTAAACTGAGCACAATGTCGAAATCCCAACTTTGAGGCATAAAAACCCGCTTTATTAATCAATGACACATACCAAGAAGCTTCATGAATTGCCAAATTTTCCATCAACATGCCTCACATCTCATGAATATTGCACATGTACCAAAAATAGCATCATGCTTTGAGCAACTTCATTAATGATTGTTTAAGGCACTTAACAATCAATTAATCTCTACAAACCCTTTGGCTTTGAATTTTCAAGAGTTTCAAACCTATAAATGCTTCCCAAAATGTCACACAAGCCTTTGACCAAGTCATTGGTAAAGTCTGTAGTGTTGACTCAAAGTTAACCTTGCCCAAAATGGCCTTTTTTTAACCAATGGAGTCCAAAACTCACTTACAAATGCCATGTCTCTTTGTAAATTTTGCTTAATTAACTTTGATTCAACTCCCAATTCATCAATGCTTCAGTACATTAGCCCAAAATGCATCATATACATCAACCATACACTCCAATGAGTTAAAGTTGACCCACAAGGGTGATTTGAGCTTACTATTTGCTCTCTTCTTCATTGATTCTTTGGTTTTTTTTAGGTCTATGCAAAGTTTCCCTCTTTTATCTAGCTTAGTTTTTCTTGGGGAAGATAGACGTCAATCATACAAGTTCTAATCACTTTTATACATCAAATACTCACTGTTAGAACACTCAATGGCCTTGTTTAAGCTTCAAACACCATAAAGTATATCTATTTGTTGTCTGCATGGACTTGCAGACCGTTACCTACCCCTATAGAGGCTTCAATGGGCTTTGGTTAAGCTTAAGTGTGAGCTAAGGTTCATACAATTGCTCTAGACACTTCATACATATCATCAATGGTGCTAATGATCAGATTCTTGCTTCCATGCATGTGGGTTTCAATACACCCTCAAATGAACCTAACAATATGATTTTACTTGTTCCAATTCTTTAATGCCTTGCCAATGCCATCATTTGTTTGCCCAATCAACCATACATTAAGTACATAACCCACTAGGTTTGACTATGCAAGCTTCAAGCTTCAATGGGTGGAGAGCTTCAACAATAGGCCTAAATACATTCCCTCTTGCTTGTTCAAGCCTTCAAAACCTGTAATCCACTCTAAGGTGTTTAGCTAAACTTACCTGGTAAGCCAAGCTTTCATATTTGATGGACTGGTGATGCTCCATGGCTTCTCTTTGCTACATAGCTTCAATGGAAGGCTCCAAACAAAAATTTTCTTCCTCTCTTTCACTCACTCAACAAGCCCTAAAACTGAGAGCTTCTATCTCTGATACCATGAAAAGAGAATAGAGGATGCTAGTGTAGAGAGACACAAACCCTAATAGCTCTCATTAATTTAACTTACACAATGTAGAGAAACTCCATAACTTACTTCTTCTATTCCCACAGACAACTCACTACAAAGTGATAAGGGTTCACATACCAAACAACCATAATACTAATGTCTACACACTATAAAGTGAAATTCAGAGTTCACACACAAATGACCCTAATACTAATGTCCACACACGGCCAGTTATGCACAACCATTATTGTCCACGAATTGCTGAGCTAATGTCATGCAAAGGGAAGGAAAAGGTAGATCAAGCTTTTGTGCTTGGGAAAGTAGGTCACTCATATGTGGATGGTGACTCTAGTGGCTCTAAGGAGAGCCTTGATAAGGATCTTGGCATTTTGTGAGTGGTTTCTCCTAGTGCAAGGAGAACCAATGCTATTTTGAGGACACCTAGTAGTGATCTAGGTGTACGTAATTCTACGAGGGTTAGATACCTTAATGTTGTAGGCTGAGATATGATGGATATATAGCCCATCATTATGCTTACATGGTTACAGTAATACATGAATTGGAGCCCATTTATTTTGAGTAGGCACTTGGAAAACAATATCATGGATAAGGAGAAGGCAACATTGGATGCAAATGCAACATGGGAGTTAGTGCCTTTGTGTAAGGAAAAAAAGGCAATTGGATGTAAGTGCGTGTATAAGGTCAAAGCATAACTCGAATGGATCAACTGAGAAGGTATAAAGCAAGACTGGATCATTGATCAGGTATAAAGTAAGATTGGTTACCAAGGGTTATGCACAGACCTATGGCATTAACTATGAGGAGACATTCGGCCCGATTGTGAGAATGGAAATCGCGAGAGTTGTTATTACTTAGGTTGTGTGGACTGATGGAATTGGAACTGAACAGCAGAACCAATTGAAGGAAGAAAAAGCCAGGGAGAAGGAACCTGAGAAGGAAGGTACAACAGAAGAAGAAGGTGCACCAACTGAAGAAGAGGTAGCACAAGGTGAAGTGGCGGGAGATCAAACCCATTTGGGGGAGGTCTAAATACCCTAAGTCTACTATTTTTTGGTTTTTTGGGTTTTAGTTTTCTTAGGTTTTGTTAGTTTTTATCTTTTAAAAAAATAATAATAAAATAAAAATGGGGAGATTCTGATCAAGGGAACATGTAATCACATTGCAATGCTTAAGTAATGCTCTTCTCTTGGGTTTGTAGACAGTTGTGTTTGAGGTAGTTTGAACCTTGGTACTGCACCAAGCTCTTCACTCTATTTTTGGCATAGTCTTGACTTGGTGTGATGCATCAAGTTGGGGGTCTATCAGATTCCATGAGAATTGATCAAGGGATATGTGGGTCCGAGTCGGATTTTATCTAAAATCCAGCCACCGGGCTATGCCATGTGTTGAACCTTAATAGATCAGTCTTTAGGCAATAGGTGGAATACCCAATATTAAGTGATCCGACTAGGTGGAATATCCGATAGTGGTATGTATGATGTAAAAACGGCTATAACTGATAACTACAAGTCGTGTGAATGCCATGTGATATGGGAGGACACCATGCTTAGAGCATATATGGAGGCGTACTCGGATGTTCAGGATATAGATAGATAGATAGAGATCTTTTGTAGTTGCATATTTTGGGTCAAGCACAATGCTATTGAATATAATCAGAGTCTTCCCTCTAGTTCCATTGTTTTGCCTATTTCTGATTAATGTTATGTGATGATGTTCATGATATGTTATTTGATTGATTATGATGTGGTGGAATTACTGTGCGTGGTGGATATTCAGATCTGTGTGTGTATTGTGAGAGAAATTAGGGTTAGGTAATATGATTTTTCTGTGTTTAGGGTTACAAAAAGTATAGGGTATTTCACACCCCTGTATAGAAGCTCTTCAAAGGACATTACTTCATACTAGTAGTGCTACTAAGTAACAGAGTTACTATAGTTAATAACAGGTAAGTTGCTAAATAGTTAATAACAGGTAAGTTGCTATATAGCTGTGCTTCCTAAATTTTGGCTGCTCTAAAGCATTGGGAGCAGTTCCCTTGTGGGTGTTACAATTTTTCATGTTTATTTTGTTTCTTTATAGTGTTTATGAAGACGTGTTGCATTCTTTGCAGCAGCAGCTACATAGCTTTATGTGCTACATAGCTTTATGTGCTAAATAGTAAAAGCACATAAAGCCGTGTTGCATTCTTTGCAGCAGCAGCTGCTACATAGCTTTATGTGCTAAATAGTAAAAGCACTTTGTTCTATATAGTGTTAATAAAATTGGGTTGCGTTATGGAAAAGCTTTATAGCTATTTTTTGCTATATAGTAGTACTTTGTTCTTTGTAGTGTTTATAACACTACCCTGAACTCTGTGAGAGTGCTATACTTTTTTCAGGGTAGTGTTTATAACACTACCCTGAACTCTGTGAGAGTGCTATACTTTGCTTCTTTATAGTTTTTGTAGCACTAGGCTACATTCTATGAGAGTGCTATACAGTTGTTTTAAGCTATATAGCAAAATCTACTTCTGCTATATAACAGACCTTGCTGGAGTCTACTATATAGTACACTTTTTGTAGTTTACTATATAGCATCTTTGCCACGATATAGTAGAGATACATTATGTAGGCTTGCAATGAATATATACCATACCCGTATATATTTAGCACTCATATGCTGTATAGCTTTCCAAGTGTTATGCGGTGTTAAAATTATGAGAGGAGAGGAAACTAGAACACACAATCCTTTGTCAACTTGGGTGCATCATCCCATGCCAAATATACATGTGCATCATCATCAATGCAATCATCATCTCATCAAGCCAAAATATACATGTGCATCATCATCATTATGCATCATAACGTCCGTCATTATATACATATGCATCCTCTTCCTTGCATGCAAAAGTTATAATGTTATCATGCATATGCATATGCATGTTTCAAACACGTCATGATAAACATCAAGATCATCATCAAATACATCAAACAAAATCATATACATATGCATCCTCTTCCTTGCATGCAAAAGTTATAATGTTATCATGCATATGCATCCTCTTCCTTGCATGCAAAAGTTATAATGTTATCATGCATATGCATATGCATGTTTCAAACCGTCATGATAAACATCAAGATCATCATCAAATACATCAAACAAAATCCATCTATGCAACGTTGTGTGTGAACCTGCTTCCGTGGATACATGTGCGTGGTTCCAATCAAGGCATTTTACAAACAATTTGGGGATTCCATGTGAACGGGGGCTTATAGTTTGGTCTCTTTACACCACACCAAAAAGAAACCTTTATCGTCTGAGAATTGATTTTTCAACGGCCACTGCACAATTGTGTGTCAGCTCCACAATTTTTCAACTTGCTTATCTTACTTCTGCACAGCGCCGATGCATCTTCATCTTCCCGAGTCATTTTTGTAATGATTGTGTCTACGGTGTTGCCATTGCTACCTGCTTTCTCTGTAGTTTCCACCGACCTCACTGCCCGCTTCCTCTACAGCTTCCACTAACTTCAGTGCCCTATTGCTTTCAAGGCTCCTGCCTGCTGGCGACCTTTTTAGCCTTGCAGTTCTCTGCTACTCACATTGCTACCATAGCTTATCGTATTCCTCTTTTATCTCAAGACTCTGCAGGTTAGAGCTCTATCAACTCCGGATGCCTTAACCTTTCCTTTCTCTCTTTAACAACACCCTCTTGTACTACTCAGGTCGAGCAACTGTTTGTTGTCTTTTACATGTAAAGATTTTGGTTACTTCCTTGAAAGGGGTGCGTGTGTTTTTAAAGTCTTTCACCTAGCGAAATTAGACCCTTGAGAATATAACCTTGAAATTGGATAAGACATAGACATGAGCAACACTTTAGATCCTTGGCACTTTATGTAATTTAATTATAAGATTCTTAGTTAGGGAAATTCCTAGGGTATGCATGAGTTTGTAAAGGAACTTAAGGACTTTAAATGAATTCTCATCGAATACTTAAGTCCCACTGATGGAGCCACACAAATATATAAGATGTGTGTATGACAAAATGAATAGATTGTTATCATTGATTTGTATTCATTGTCTTGTAAAATGTGTGTATCACAAAATGAATAGATTGGATGTCACTGATTTGTATTCTTCGTCCTGTAAGATGTGTGTATCACAAAATGAATAGATTGTTGTCATTGGTTTGTATTCATTATCTTGTACTTATAAAATTTGTATGCATTTCTAGGTGGGGATAACCTCCCATCCCAAGGATGGACACTAGTCCCTATACGGGAATAGTGATCCGATTCTACCACTGATGTGTTCTACAGTGGGGGTCCTATTCATAACATAAATAGCATTTACTACTACTTTTACCCAAAAATAATCTAGTGTATTCTTTTTAGAGACATCAAGGCACATGCCACTTTTGCAATATGCCTATGGTTCCTTTTTGTAACACCATTCTATTGCAGACTATACCTACTCTTGATTCCTTGCTTTCTCAAGAAATCACTGAACTCATTGGATGAATACTCTCCCTCCTATCTAATCATCTCAAGAAATTTAGCATGCCATTGTCCTTCTTGACCAAGGCTTTAAATCTCTTTAAATCCTCACTTTTCTCCTTCATGAAATAAACCCACACTTTGCGTTCAGTGAAGGAATGATGAGGAGTTGAGGGAATTTAGTCCCCTCTATGGGAACAGTGATCCAATGGTACCACTAACATGTTCAATGAAGAAACGATGAGTAGTTGAGGGAATTTGACCCAACCCACTCCTTGAGTGAGACTCTTGGAAAAGTTTGGAAGTGGTGTAACTCAAAAATCCCAAGGTAAATTTGGGTATTGGACCCATTGCATACCAAAGTTAAGCAATCAAGGTATCTAAAGATGAATCCAATATGGGAAACCAATGAACTTGCACAAAGATGAGGACTTTACCTCAAGTGTAAGAATTACATCAAGATGTATTTTTTTTAATTAGACGTTTGGAGATTACATATTTGTTTAGTAAACAAAAATGAACTTAAAGAAAATGAATTAAATCCATCCATGTTGTTTGTGACCAAGGTTGGATCCAGGCTCCATTAGCCTTCCGATGCTTAACTAAATATTTTAAATTTCCCAAAAAACTTGGTAACGTCTTACTGAGACCCTCTTGGGTTTGAATGAGTGTCCATTCAAATTAGAAGAGGGAGGCACCCAGTTTCCCATGAGGGTGGTACCAAGAGGGGGGGAGCTAGGTTGGGCCTCACAAGGCATTTGAGTTAAGTGGGTTCTCAGTGGGTCTCCATGAAAGAGGAGGTGGTAGGATACCCTTCTTTTCATACTTATAAGATTTGTGTTGAGAGCGTGCGGCGTATGTTGGTGAGGTAAGAAAATTGGATTTCTACTCTCATAGTAGCCTTTGAACTATAAGAAATTATTTTTCCACATATATATTGATCTAGAATAGGAAATGTGGAAGGTATGGTGTTGGTGAGTTTAGGCACAATTTATGAGATGAGGCTTGGGTCTATGCAACAACAGAGGGACTACCGATGTCAAGGTCAGGATAATGGATTTAACTTTGTCATTTGTAGAGGTGACCTTTGTTGTTTATGTTAATGACTTACGATGATTTTCAAGGGGAGTTATCGATGATGGAGAAGAGATTTTTGTAATGTAAGCATGTTTTTCCTTTGGTGAGGTTGGTCAAAGCGGGACTTTCAGTAGAAGCGATTGGAAAATCATTTAATCAATGCTCTACCCCCTATACTATATTAAGGAAAAGTACTCTCCTACTATAACTTCCAATGGTTGGTCCATAGTGTGAACCTGACTATATGAGTTGTCATTATAACTATGCCATAACTCTAGTACTCCAAAGTGGCTATCACACAGCCTGTTGTCCTAGCCTAACATCCATTAGTAGCATATCAACAATAAACTCACCACCCGGCCAGTTGCATAAGTGTGGATAATATCACCCGGCCAGTTGCATAAGTGTGGATAATATCACCCAGGCAAGTCATCAATGTCTACAGCACTAGTTGATCTCAATATCTCAATATCTCAATATCTCAATATCTCAATACTCCCCCTCGAGCTCGACTCCACACACTGCACTTCAAGTAATATCCTAAACCTATGGAGATTCTTTGTATTAAGTGCCTTTGTGAAGATGTCAACCACCTACTGACATATACTAGATCTACATCATCTACTAGAACCTTCTCCCTCATAAAAAGTGATAATGCATCTCAATGTGCTTTGTTCTAGCATGGTATACTGGGTTATTGGCCAACTCTATGCTACTTATTTTGTTATAATAAATGACAACTATCCTATCCACCACGGGCTCACCCATATCACACACTAAGAACCAAGCTACCTCTCACAAATTGCCATAGCAGCACCCTTGTACTTTTGTTCTGTGTACTAGAGAAGGTAAATGTCGGTTGTTTCTTGCTACTCCAACTCACAGTAGCACTCCCAAAAGAAAACAAAAAGCTTCCTATTTCTACAGCTGTTTACATCATGAACAAGACTCCAACTGCAGCCATACATGATATAACTCTAGAGGAGAGGTTTACTGGCAGAAAACCTGATTTGTCTCCTCTGAAAGTCTTTGGATGCACTGCAAATGTGCATGTGCCAGATGAGCTGAGAACTAAGCGGGATCCAAAAGCTGAAAAATGTGTGTTTATTGGGTATTCCCTTGAGCAAAAGGGATACAAGTGTTATAACCCTGCTACATGTGAGTTGAGGGTAAGTAGGGATGTTGTTTTTTATGAGATGAGCAGCTAGTATGCTGCTGAAAAAGAAGCTGTTGGGGTTGATGTGAGTGGAAATGTGGTTGCACAGGAGACTTGGCATTCTCTTCGTTGGGTCAAATGGGTGTTCGTTCGCCCTAATTAGCTTAGGCGGTATACGCTGTCGTGCCATGGCACGTCTATGATGTGAAACCGTGCATGTGAGGCCATCAAATACACATCCAGATGCATGAGGTTATGTGCCATGACGAATCATTATATGATGCCTGAGTATATATGTTCATATTGTAGATAAGGTTCAATAAGATGAGCTGAGGCTGAGCCAGGTTTTGAAGCCTTTGACAGTGTGGTGTGAATTGTGGAGGATTTTTTTTTAATGCTTATGGAGAATTTTGGAGCCAGCAGATATCTTGTGCCTTGATAAGACTGGATTTTGCTTGTGACATTAGCACTGAAACAGAGAACTTAATGGTGCATATTGGTCGAGATCTTGATTGTATGCTTTAAATGGCAAAATCATATGCACAATAAGGATGCTAAATGGAGCTAAGGCGTGAGAAAAACCTTTAGAAAGGTTATGGTGTAAAGGTAAAAAGGAGTTGATTATATATATATATATATATGGTCAACACTCCATAACAATGGAAAAAAGGGAAATAATAGGTGCATTGAGGACTTTAACCTTAATGCTAAGGTTATGCTTTATAACCTTAGTGCTAAGGTTAACAAAATATTGGAGGTTTTCTAGAAAACGCGCAGTTTTTTCTATGGCATGTATAGCTGGCCGCCGAGTTCGCCGCGGGAAAGAGGAAAAACGACCGGAGCTTCACGGCGGAACCAGTGTGGAAAAAAAATTATGATGCAGCGTTGAAGTTCAGCGTCGAATCTACCAGAGAATTGAATCCTTTGAATATATTAACTGCTTATGCTTTGTAGGTGCTAGAATTAGAGAGTAATTCTAGTACTATATAATGATACAATTCTGGGAAAAATCCACTTTGGAAGGACAATACACAGCGATGCTGCTTGCGATTTTTCACCTTCGAATGACCGGCGCATAGCTTGTGGTTGGTGATGTAAATAAAGAGAAGCACGTTTTCAAATCGCCAGCTAAGTGTTTGTTTGTTTATTTCCCTTAAAAAAAAAATATTCTCACTATATATGAATGGAGAAAATCGAATATTTGATACACCAAAAAGAAATTGGAAATGAATAGAGAGAGCATGGGAAAAAGGCTAAGGAATTTGGAGCTCGGTGATTGGTAAAAAAATGCATTGAAGCTGAGAGAAATTTGCCTTACTTTCTTCTCATATGGATTTTGAAAATTATGAGTATGTCAAAGCTATGCCAAATGCAATATTTTGCTTGTGAGATGTTAGGATATTAAGGCAGGTTTTCAGGTGATAAAGGACATCTCGAAATAATGGTTTGAGAGCACTGGATGTAACACATGTATACTGGAAAAATTAGAAAGCTTTATTATGCCCACATGTGAATGGTTCAAAGGATTTCATGCAATTCTGTGCAATTATCTGGATGAATTCAAGGATGTATTGAGGGAAGAGGACACATGTATTTGTCATTGGAAATAGTGATGTTCAATACTCCTTGGGAAATCTTGTATGTGAGTTTCCTTGTTAGGTTTGACACCAACTCTCACAGCTAGAAGTTTCGTACTTTCCTGGCTACTCCGCACACTTCACGACATCTTTGGTGAACCCGACGTGATACTGCTGGGGTGAGAGTGTAGTGAAACATACAGGGAAGCTATGGCTGAGAATTCTGAGGGCCAGGGGGTTCATTTTGACCCTGGAGTTATGCAGATGTTCCAAATGTTTTCCATGTACATGCAACAGCAACAAGCTGCTGAGAGGGGACAGATTTCCACGACCAAAGCCTTACAATCAATTGTGAAAAAGGTAGATCAATTTGATGGGAAGGACATTACAAAGTATCTGCGCAATTATATAAAGGAGATGGAGCTAAATAGGGTGACCGAGGAGGATATGGTTCGAAGTTTCGAGTTGGTATGCGTTCCTGAAATAAGAGAGCGCATAAAAGGATTGCAGACAGCACAGGGTGGCAGAAATTGGGAAGAATTCAAGCTTGCTTTAAAAGATGAATACTTCATGGAGGATTCTGAGTGAGTGACTAAACGAACTTTTTTGGAATGGGTCACAAAACCTAAAATGGGAATTTCTGCCACAGAATTGCTAAGGGAGTTTGAGAAGCGATATGCCCAGTTGTCAAGAATAGAGCGTGCAACTTTGGACAGAGAAAAGACAGAGCTCTTCTTGCAAGCAGCTGGGAAAGATCTCCAGGAGAAATTGGAAATCCTCCTTGAGGATAAAAATACAGAGCAAGGATTAAAGAGTGATTGGAATGATGTTGAGGATGCAGTCACTATGTTAGCAAAGCGGCAGCGGAGGAGGGATAAAATGGTGATGGGCTCTGCAACCCCCATAGCTGCTGTTACCCCTGAGAGTTTATCCAAGCCAGCTGCCACAATTCCTAAGATAGATGGGCCGATGGATGAGCTTATCAAGGGTATGCGTGATTTAAAATTGAAGATGTCCAGGATCGAAGAAAAAGGTCTACCATTGGGGCAGGCTTCTATGCAAAGGCCTCAAATCAAAGAAGGGTTTACATATAGATGCATATGGTGTGATGACCCAGAGCATGCAAAGAAGGATTGTACCAGCTATAAAGAAGCTCTTAAAAATCAACTTGTGTTCTTCAAAGATGGGAAAATCCATCTTACAGAGACTGGTCTTCCGCTGAGTACAAACTTTGGGAAAGGAGGGATGAAAAAGCTGGTAGAGGATATGGCTGCTAGTCATGCCATTTCTATGGTTGAGGCAGCAACCTATGGATTAAAGGTTGGTCAACAAAAGCAGGGATTTGAGAATGATGAGGATTATGAGAATGAGAATTTTTGGCCGTCAACAATGGAATTAATTGCATCAAAGAAAGTGTCAAAGCAAGCTTTGCATGAGGCAGGTGATTGTATACGCCTTGAGACTGGCTGGGAGGAGCCTGTGGATTCTTTATCCATTCATGCCTATATTGCCAAATGCCAAAATAATGAGGCACAGGTAGAGGAGAAACGTAAAAGGGAAAATGAGGAAGGAGGGCCATCAAAAAGAGTTACACGTGGAAGTGAAAAGAAGGATCCTGGGCCATCACATATGCCTCCACAGCATAGCAGACCTCCACATGATGTTTCAATGGAAGAAGTGCCAGCAAAAATGAAGGAGAAGGGTAAAGGAAAAAGTCCACTCTACAAGCTTCAATCTGATATTGAAGTTGCAACAGATCTCAAAAAGGTGCTTGAAGAGAGAATTTTAAACAGCAGGGTGGAATTCACACTAGGGGAAGTCTTGGGGATTGCAAAGAAAGAATTTCATGATGAGATAATTGATATTATACGAAGAAAAAGGCAGTCCATAATTGAATCTATTCCATCACAAGGGGAAGCAAGCACTTCCAAGACTCATGGTGTACAGGTACAGAAAAAGGAAGAGAGAGAAAATGTGGTGGAATGTAATCACTCTGCTGATGGGGCACGACAAGTGCGTTTTGTGGAAGAGGATGATGAAAAAGAAGTTCTTACAAAGAGTCATTACTCCAGGAGCCATTGGGCAAGAGCCACCACTGAAACCCTTGTCAAGATAGGTGATTTGGAAGAGCCATATGTCGCTCTAATTGATCATGGGTCTGAAATAAATCTTATGGCTAAAAATCTCTACAACAAATGTAAGTGGCCAATGGATGTGGATCATGGGTGGATGATTAAAGCAGCTAATAATTCATCTGGAGAGCTTTATGCAGCATGTCCAAATGTAAGGGTAACTATAGGGGATGTGAAGGATGATCAGAATTTCTTTGTTCAGGAGATGTCATCGTATCCCCTCATTCTTGGGCAACCCTACATTACAGCTGTAAGGATGGAAACAAAGGTTTTGGATGATGGTTCAGCTTATGCAAGAATAAGGAGTAAAGATGGCAAAAAAGCTGTTCAGTTTTTGACAGTTTGCATTAATCATGAAAGGAATCGTGAATCTCTTCGGGCATAGTCACTCCCAAAGATAAACAGAGAGTTTATGAATTACAGGGAGATGAGGGATTTTGGCCAGGTGCCATTGTAAAGCGGGATTCCAATGGTACAAGGGGAAATGAGTTCTCGCAGGACTCAATCAATGTAAATAGTTTTTCAGCAAATTTTCAGGGATTCTCCAGCTATGGGTCACTGGTTTTTGTAAAAAGCAAGGATTCAAAGCGTGGCATGCAAAAACATATACAAAATGAACAAAAAAGTTTTGAGCAGTGTGGTCTTTTGGAGAAGAATGAGTTTATTTCAGGGGTGCTTGATGAGGTGTCATTTATAGATACTATGGATGTACTTTTTGATATGAGAAGAGCATGCTTACAGGGTGGAAATGAAATGATAAAGGTGTCATCTGTGAAGATGTATGATATAATCCAGGAATTTGAGGGGGTGGAATGTAAAAACATGAATTGTGAGATGGATGCTCATGTTGATACAAAGTACAAAACGGTTGCAAAAAAGGTGAAGCCAGTTGCCTTGCCCTTGCCACCAGGAAGCAAGGAGAAGATAGATGAAGCTTCTATGCAGCCAAATCTTAGAGATCCGAAGAAAATTGGGCATAAATTTACTCAAGAAACTCTGAAAGAGTTGAAGATTGGTGAGAGGGATTTTCTGTTGCCAGTTGAAAGGGAATGCTTTAAGGAGATGCTTGTAAAACATGGGAAAGCTTTTGCCTTTCAGCCGCATGAGATAGGTTGTGTTGATCCAAGTGTAACAGCACCAATGGTGATCTTTACTGTTCCACATGTGCCCTGGAACCTGCGGCCAATTCTAGTACCAAAGGCTCTCTTGCCAAAGTTGATGGAATTACTAAAGGAAAAGATCAAGATGGGAATCTTGGAGCCTTCATGTGCCCCATATTCCAACAGATGGTTTACTGTACCAAAGAAAAATGGGACATTGCGCTTTATTCAAGACATGCAACCTGTAAACAAAGTCACAATTAGGAATGTGGGAGCAGGTCCAATTGTGGATGAGTTTGCAGAAGCATTTGCAGGGAAAGCTATATACTCTATGGGTGATCTGTATTCGGGATATGATCAGTTCCAGCTGGATATGCAAAGCAGGGACTTGACCACAATGAGAACTCCTTTGGGATTAGTAAGGATGTGTACCTTACCACAGGGAGCCACTAACTCAGTGGCACATATGATGAATGGAATGAATAAAGTCTTACGGGACTTCATACCACAAAAAACTATGCCATTTTTGGATGATGTGCCAATAAAGGGCTGTGATGAGAAAGACAAAGATGGGAATTTGGATTCAAAAGGGTGCCGCAAGTTTGTGGCAGATCATATAAAGGATTGTGACATGATTCTATCCAGGCTTGAAGAAGTGAATCTTACTTTATCTGGGCAGAAATCAGTGTTTGGGGTTGGTGAAGTGCTAATAGTGGGACATCTTTGTAGTACTAGTGGACGCCGTCCTTGTCCAGCCAAGATAGACGCAATACAAAGAATGAAGGAAATATGCATTAATGTTACAGAGCTGAGGAGATTTCTTGGAGCATGCGTCTTTTATGTTATTTGGATCCCACACTATGCACATGTAGCAGATCCTCTTTATCAGCTTTTGAGGAAAAATAAAAAATTTTTGTGGAGTGCAGTACATATTAAAGCTATGCGGAAGCTGAAATATTTGCTCCAATCATCACCCATTTTGAGAAAGGCAGATTATGAGTGCGGCAGGCCTGTGATTGTTACAGTTGATACCAGTCCTACTGGGATAGGATGGGCAGTAGGGCAAGATGATGAGGATGATCATAGGTATGTAATTAGATTTGGAGCAAAGGTATTAAGCTTTCGGCAGCGAAAGTATCCACAGATCAAGAGAGAATTATGGGGGATAGTCACTGCTCTAAAATGTGAAAAAGAATATCTTATTGGGGCATCTGTACTTGTGGAGACTGATTGCTTGCCACTTCTTGGGATGATAGCAAGTTGTACCACTCCAGATATTGCTATGCTTAGGTGGATTGCTTATATCAAGTCACTAAATCCTGAGTTTGAGCATATTGCGGGAAAAGATAATCCAGTTGCAGATATGCTATCAAGAGCCAGGTATGAAGATGAGAAAGAGATGATTAGTGACATTGATGATGTGGGTACAAAGTTCTATACCACAGCATATGCAAAGGGGGATCATATTTGCTTATCAAATGCACTTGAGTCTTTTATTGAGGAAATATATGAAGGAGATTGGTTGCTCATTGGTCAATATTTGAGCACTCTAACAAGGCAAGAAAATTGGTCTGACTTAGAATTTAAGAGGATCCGCAGAAAAGCATATGGTTACTTTCTAAAGGATGGGTATCTCTGGAAACATCCTAAACAGAGGAATGCTATGCCACAGAGAGTCATATGTGATAAAGAGACTCAAGGGAAGCTTGTGAAAGAATTCCATGAGAGTCTCTGGGCTGGGCATAGAAGTGTGTGGGCCACTTTTACCAAAATAAAGGAAAAATATTGGTGGAGAGGAATGTACAAGGATATTTCCCAATATGTGGAAACATGCATAGTATGCCAAATGTACTCAAATGTGAGGCATCGTGATGGCTTGCAACCAACCTACCCACCTGCCATGCACTACAAATGGGTAGTGGATCTAGTTACAATGCCTTTGGGAATTTGGCAGATGCGGTATATAGCACTAGCAAGAGAAGATTTGACAAACCAGGTAGAAGGGCGTGCTCTTAGAACAAAGAGTACGGAAACAGTATGCAAATTTCTCTTGGAAGATGTGATCTGCCGATATGGTTGTGTTGGGAAAATAACAGCTGATAGGGGTGAGCTAGATGTTGAAGAAGCAAGGGAATTCTTCTCTAGAACTGGTATCAAACTGTCTCTAACATGTGCTTACAATCCTGAAGGCAATGGGAAAAGTGAGCGAGGACATCCTCCAATCGTTAAAGCTTTGGCTAAGGCATGCAGAGAAAGGATGAGAGAGTGGCCAAAGTTGCTACCATATGCCTTGTGGGCTGACCGTACAACTCATAGCTCAGTGACAGGATACATGCCTGCAGAATTAATGTATGGTCAGAAGCCAGTGATGCCAGTTGAAGAAGTAATTCTAACTTGGAATGTATTGCCCTGGGTGGAAGGATTGAGCAGAGATGACCTCCTTGCATTGAGAATAAGACAGTTGGAGAGGAGGCCTGAAGATGTAGAGCTTGCTAAAGCTCGCCTGAAAGATGCAAGGCTGAAAAATAAAGAAAGATTTGATAGTAGACACAGACTCCGGCCAAAACCTATTGAAGAAGGTGATTGGGTTCTAATGTATGATAGTAGCCTTGACAACCAATTCACTGTTCAAAGAAAATTTGCAAAAAGATGGTTTGGCCCTTACATTGTCAGGCATGTGCATGGAAATGCCACATATACTCTGTGTGAGCTTGATGGAACAGAAGTAAAGAATCTTGTGGCTGGCAAAAGAGTCAAGATATTTAAAAGAAGGCATGATGGTGATCCTTTTGATTCACAAGAGATTCAGGATGAGAGGCTTGACAGTGGTAGTATGGATATGGTTGAAGAGGAAGAGGATGATTTTCCTGACAATGCAGAAGATGAAAACGACATCCAGCTATATGTAGATCTTGATGATGATTTGGCACGTACCAGAGGATGTGCAGGTTTAGAGGGGGTGGATGTCATGCCATGGCACGTCTATGATGTGAAACCGTGCATGTGAGGCCATCAAATACACATCCAGATGCATGAGGTTATGTGCCATGACAAATCATTATATGATGCCTGAGTATATATGTTCATATTGTAGATAAGGTTCAATAAGATGAGCTGAGGCTGAGCCAGGTTTTGAAGCCTTTGACAGTGTGGTGTGAATTGTGGAGGATTTTTTTTTAATGCTTATGGAGAATTTTGGAGCCAGCAGATATCTTGTGCCTTGATAAGACTGGATTTTGCTTGTGACATTAGCACTGAAACAGAGAACTTAATGGTGCATATTGGTCGGGATCTTGATTGTATGCTTTAAATGGCAAAATCATATGCACAATAAGGATGCTAAATGGAGCTAAGGCGTGAGAAAAACCTTTAGAAAGGTTATGGTGTAAAGGTAAAAAGGAGTTGATTATATATATATATATATATGGTCAACACTCCATAACAATGGAAAAAAGGGAAATAATAGGTGCATTGAGGACTTTAACCTTAATGCTAAGGTTATGCTTTATAACCTTAGTGCTAAGGTTAACAAAATATTGGAGGTTTTCTAGAAAACGCGCAGTTTTTTCTATGGCATGTATAGCTGGCCGCCGAGTTCGCCGCGGGAAAGAGGAAAAACGACCGGAGCTTCACGGCGGAACCAGTGTGGAAAAAAAATTATGATGCAGCGTTGAAGTTCAGCGTCGAATCTACCAGAGAATTGAATCCTTTGAATATATTAACTGCTTATGCTTTGTAGGTGCTAGAATTAGAGAGTAATTCTAGTACTATATAATGATACAATTCTGGGAAAAATCCACTTTGGAAGGACAATACACAGCGATGCTGCTTGCGATTTTTCACCTTCGAATGACCGGCGCATAGCTTGTGGTTGGTGATGTAAATAAAGAGAAGCACGTTTTCAAATCGCCAGCTAAGTGTTTGTTTGTTTATTTCCCTTAAAAAAAAAATATTCTCACTATATATGAATGGAGAAAATCGAATATTTGATACACCAAAAAGAAATTGGAAATGAATAGAGAGAGCATGGGAAAAAGGCTAAGGAATTTGGAGCTCGGTGATTGGTAAAAAAATGCATTGAAGCTGAGAGAAATTTGCCTTACTTTCTTCTCATATGGATTTTGAAAATTATGAGTATGTCAAAGCTATGCCAAATGCAATATTTTGCTTGTGAGATGTTAGGATATTAAGGCAGGTTTTCAGGTGATAAAGGACATCTCGAAATAATGGTTTGAGAGCACTGGATGTAACACATGTATACTGGAAAAATTAGAAAGCTTTATTATGCCCACATGTGAATGGTTCAAAGGATTTCATGCAATTCTGTGCAATTATCTGGATGAATTCAAGGATGTATTGAGGGAAGAGGACACATGTATTTGTCATTGGAAATAGTGATGTTCAATACTCCTTGGGAAATCTTGTATGTGAGTTTCCTTGTTAGGTTCGACACCAACTCTCACAGCTAGAAGTTTCGTACTTTCCTGGCTACTCCGCACACTTCACGACAACGCACGTGAACGACAGAGATAATTTTTCGAAAAAATTGTATGCTAGTAACTTCCCAGATGGAAGAGGAGGTCCTAAAACCTATTTTCCATCACTATCTCAAAATAGAAGTTTTTTTGAGGAATTATTTTCTTGTTTTGTAGCATGTTTTTGAGGGTGTTCCAAAAGGAATTTCGAAAAACTCTATATGAGAGAGTTGTAGTATCTACAACTTTGTTTCCCTGAGTCATCCATGATTTTGTGGTATGGACTCTCAGAAAGTAGCCTGAATATGGCTCATTGTCGTTTTCACGCTGTTTTTTGTGATTTTTCGTGGTTTTTGGATTATTTTTTGCCTCGATTTCTGGGTTGAATTCTGAGGCTGCTGTACAGTTTAGGAGATACGGGCTTCCAAACAGGGGTGTTTTCTAGAGTAATTTTTTTGGCACGGGTTCCAAGGGTGTGAACCCTTAGGACGTGAAGTTGCAGAAATGGTTCAGGCTATGAACCATAGTTCACAAAAAACTTAAATCCATTTTTTTTTTGTTTTTTAAAAGGGCATGAACCCTTAGGCTCTGAAGTTGCAGAAATGGTTCATGTCGTGAGAGAATAGGACTTCATGGAAAACATAAATTCGTTTTTTTGGGAGTAGTGGAAAATAAGAATTTTCCTTTTTGTTGGGGGGGATATTTTTTGGAATTTAAAATTAGAGAGTGAAACGTACCCTTATGTTTGTTCCATGATCTAACATAAAATTTCTCAAAACTTACAGAAAAATCACACATACTTCAAAAAAACAGAGATTTTTAATAAACCATAATCATTTAAAAATCCAAAGTAACAATAATATTCGTCAATACAAAATCTCGAAATTAGAGAGAGAATCACCAATAAAAGATCTAGCCAATATTACGAAAAAATCACACATACTTCAAAAGAACGAAGACATTTTCAGTAAACCATAATTGTTTACAAATCCAAAGAAACAATAATACTCATTAATACAAAATCTCAAAATCAGAGAGAGAATCACCAACAAAAGGTCTAGCCAATAGGGCCTTTCTCCGACGCCCGTCAACCACCACGGTGGATGTTGTGGCTATCCCGGGTATGCCTCTAGTAAATCTCATCCACTCTGGGTTTTACCAAATGGATCCAAGAGGGCATAAATCACATTCTCTGTCCTGCGTTTTCTATCTAAGAACGGCCAACCCGAATCTCAAAATCTCTCTCACTCTATCCTGCATAGAAATCCTCAAGGCTCTAAAAGAATCCCCCAAAAAAAATAGCCCACGAGAATTAGTAGATTATTATGCACGAAATCGTTAAATATAGAAAATCCCTTCTAAAAAACATAAACTTGAACCAAATTAGAGAAGATACGTATAAAAAAAACACTGGAAAGTGGAGTCAGATTCGTTTCACAAACACCAACCACCCCATGTAGAATCTCCCAATTATTTGAACATGGAATTTGTTCGTCCTGTGATGAACTAACTTTCTTTTATATGTCTCTCTGACAAATAAAGTTATCTACACCCTCATGCAAGGCCAAAACTAACCCTTAATTTTCATCACCAAATTGACCCTTAATTTTTAGTAAAACAGCATCCGATCGTGATGAAACTTTGTGAGAAAATCCATGGGGTTTCTACCCCTCCACTTGTAAAGTCTCACCACCATCGGAGGCTGGATGCGGAGGCTGGATGGGCGGGATAATATGTCGCCACCCAAGCTACTTTTTTGCATAGTACCCAAGGGCTCCCTTATGGAAAAAATATCGGGTTTGGGTGGGGCTTCATTATCATATGGCATCTGATGGTGATGAAATCTTGCGAGTGAATTAAAGGGGCTGCTACCCCTCCCCTGGCAAAGTTTCACCACCATCGGACGTCGGATGGGTGGGACGGTGTGTTGCAAGCCGTTATTTTTTGCATAGTGGCCCAAGGGGTCCCCTATGTAAAAAATAACAAGTTTGGTTTGGGAATCATTACCATACTATGTTTAATGGTGGTGAAATTTTGTGAGAAAGTCCATGGGGTTCCTATCACTCCACTCAAGAATTCTCACCACCATCAAATGTTGGATGGATGGGAGGGTGTGTTGCCACCCCATCTGAAAACGTACCCTTATGTCTGTTCCATGATCTAACATAAAATTTCTCAAAACTTACAGAAAAACCACACATACTTCAAAAAAAATGAAGAGATTTTCAAAAAAGCATAATCTTTTACAAATCCAAAGTACAATAATATTCGTCAATACAAAATCTCAAAATCAAAGAGAGAATCACCAAGAAAAGATCTAGCCAATAGGGCCTTTCTCTGACGCTCGTCCACCCAACCACCATGCTGGACATCACTGCTATATCTCGGGTATGCCTTTAGTAAATCTCGTCCACTCTGGGTTCTACCAAATGGCTCCTAGAGGGCATAAATCACATTCTTTGTCTGGCGCTCCCTGTCTAAGGACGGCCTGAATCTCAAAATCTCTCTCTCTCTCTCTCTCTCTCTCTATCGTGCACAAAAGTCCTCAAGGCTCTCGAAGAATCCAAAAAAAGCCCACGACAATTAGAAGATTATCATGCACAAAATCGTCAAAGATAGAAAATCCCTTCTAAAAACCATGAACTCAAACAAAATTAGAGAAGATACGTAAAAAAATATATTTGGAAAGTGGTCTTGGATTCGTTTCGCGAATACCAGCCACCTCATGCAGAATCTCTCAATTCTTTGAACACAGACTTTGTTTTTCCTGTGATGAACTAACTTTCTTTAAATTGTCTCTCTGACAAATGAAGTTATCTACACCCTCATGTTGTGAGACCAAAACTGACCCTTAATTTTCATCACCAAATTGACCCTTAATTTTCAATAACGGCATCTGATGGTGATGAAACTTTGTGAGAAAATCCATGGGGCTTCTACCCCATGCAAAGTCTCACCACCATTGGATGCGGATGAGGGGGATAATGTGTTGCCACCTAAGCTATTTTTTTGCATAGTACCCAAGGGGTCCCCAATGCAAAAAATAGCAGCTTTGGGTGGGGCTTCATTATCATATGGCATCTGATGGTGATGAAACTTTGTGAGAGAATCCAAGGGGCTGCTACTCTCCTCGCAAAGTTTCACCACCATCGGGGGAACGGTGTGTTACAAGCTGCTATTTTTGCATAGTGCCCAAGGGGTCCCCTTTGCAAAAAATAGCGGGTTTGGTTGGGGAATCATTACCATACGGTGTCTGATGGTGCTGAAATTTTGTGAGAAAGTCCATGGGTTCCTATCACTCCACTCAAGAATTCTCACCACCAGATGTCGGATGGATGGGACGGTGTGTTGCCACCCCAACTAAAATGTACCCTTATGTTTGTTCCATGATCTAACATAAAATATCTCAAAACTTACAGAAAAACCACACATACTTCAAAAAAAACGAAGATATTTTCAATAAATCGCAATCATTTACAAATCCAAAGTAACAATAATATTCATCAATACAAAATCTCAAAATCAGAGAGAGAATCACCAACAAGAGATCTAGCCAATAAGGCCTTTCTTCGATGCCCCTCCACCCAACCACCACATTGGACATCGCGGCTATCTCAGGGGTAAGCCTCTAGTAAATCTCGTTCACTCTGGGCTCTACCAAGTGGCTCCGAGAGGGCATAAATCAAGTTCTCTGTCTGGCATTCCCTATCCAAGGACGCGCGGCCTGAATCTCGAAATCTCTCTCTCTCTATCTTGTACAAAAATCCTCAAGGCTCTGGAAGAAGCCTCCCAAAAAAAAGCCCATGATAATTAGTTGATTATCATGCACGAAATTGTCAAAGATAGAAAATCACTTCTAAAAAACATGAACTCGAAACAAATTAGAGAAGATATCTACGTAAAAAAAACACTAGAAAGTGGTATCGGATTCATTTCGTGAATACCGGCCACCCCATGCAGAATCTCCCAATTATTTGAACACGGACTTTGTTCGTCTTGTGATGAACTAACTCTCTTTATTATGTCTGTTTGACAAATAAAGTTATCTACACTCTCATGCGAGGTCGAAACTGATCCTTAATTTTCATCACCAAATTGACCCTTAATTTTCAGTAACGGTGTCCGATATGGTGATGAAACTTTGCAAGAAAATCCATGGGGCTTCTACCCCTCCACTTGCAAAGTCTCGCAACCATCAGACACCAGATGGGCGGGATAATGTGTTGCCACCCGAGCTACTTTTTTGCATAGCACCCAAGGGGTTCCTATGCAAAACATAGCAGGTTTGGGTGGGGGCTTCATCATCATATGGTATCAAATGGTGATGAAAATTTGCGAGTGAATCCAAGGGGCTGATACCCCTCCCCTCACAAAGTTTTACCACCGATGCCGGATGGGTGGGGATAGTGTGTTGCCATCCGCTATTTTTTGCATAGTGTGCAAGGGGTCCCCTATGCAAAAAATAGCGGGTTTGGTTGGGGAATCATTACCATACGGTATCCGATGGTGTTGAAATTTTGTGAGAAAGTCCTTGGGGTCCTATCACTCCACTGGAGAATTCTCACCACCATCAGATGTCAGATGGATGTGATAGTGTGTTACTGCCCCAACTGAAATGTACCCTTTGAAAAGATGCAGGGGAGAAGAGAGCTTGAGCTCTTGCAAGCACACACACACTCACAAAACCCTAAAAGAGAACACACAAGGTGAGAGGCTGAAAATCTTCTTCTTCTTCACACAACACTCAACACACCATATACAAAGATAAGAGTACACTCATGAAAAGGTACTCAACCAAATACGTACTAGGGTTCTCTATAGTGTGAACCCAACTAAATGAGCTGGCGCTATAACTATGCCAGTCTCTAGAATGGCTATCACATAGCCTGTCATCCCACTGGCCACGAATGATCTCACCAACCATGCCAGTGGTGTAAGTGTGGGGCCTATCCCGCAGGCGGGTCATCAGTGTCCATCGCCTCACTAGATGAGCTGGATATCTCAACACTCCCCCTTGAGCTCAACTCCATCTCATGTACACCAAGCAAAGCCCTAAATCTGCAGAGCTTCTCTGTACCCAATGCTTTGGTGAAGATGTCAGCTACGTGATCCTGCTGACATAAACAAGGTCAACGTCACCTGCCAAAACCCTCTCTCTGACAAAATGGTAGTGGACCTCTATATGCTTCGTGTGTGAGAGCATGAAAAACTCGGTTCCTAGCCAACTATATACTGCTAATGTTGTCACAGAAAATGACAACTTGTCTATCCATTGATAGATCCAAATCTGTAAGTAGCTTTCTCAACCAAGCTACCTCACATGCTGCCTCTATACTCGGCCTCTGTACACTTGATAGAGCAACCGTAGGCTGCTTCTTGTTGCTGGTCCAAGTCACAGCAGCACTCCCCAAAGAAAACATGAAGCGACTAGTAGATCTTCTGTCTGAGATACTACCAGCCCAATCAGCATCTGTGTACCCATGTATACATATCTGATAGCCTCCAATTTCGACACCAAAAAGGCTTAGAAGACGCAAGTTTTTCTTGCAAAATTATGATTTTATCTCATATTTATTTTGTATCCAAGCCTAGACATACGCTTGTTGCCATGTAATTTGTACGCATGTCCAACTTTGTAAATGCTTGGCAATTTAGCGGGTCCGCATATCACAAGCCAAAGCATATAAACTCTCTCTTGTGTTGATAAGTCAAGCCATAATCCTTGTACACATTTGAAGCCATAACCTAAGGTCTAAAAGTATGTAATGTTTTTCAAATTTGAATAAAGAAAAGAGGAAAGAGGGAGGACGTGTGATCTTGGGAGGTGTGGGAAGTTGCAACCAACTTTTCCTTTATCAACCCATGCACGACTTCTTTTCAACTCTCTTGAATTTGGCACAAACTCTCTTTCTTGCTTCTTGCTTCTCTGTGTGTTAATTCTTTCTAGCTATGGAGGGAGAAGGTGAGGATGAAGAAGAGGATGATTTCATGCCTATCTTATGTGTGCCTAATATAACCTAGGTTTAGGGTTTCTGTGTGTGTGTGTAAGGCTATGGTTTCTTAGAGAGAGAGAGAGAGATAATGTGTGTCTGCCATTCTTGAGTGCATCTTGAGTGATTCTTGCAGCTTTCATGGCTATGGGCTGAGCCCAATGCGTATATTTCACATGTTTAGAGCCCGGATTTGTTGCAGATTTGGTGTGCTTGGAAGTTCATTCAGTTGGTGCGTTCGTCGGGAGGGGCTAGCCACAAAGCTTGCAGGAAAGAAGGGGGTGATCAGAAGCACCAATTGTGGTTTTTTCACGCTTTACGCTATGGTGAACCCAGAGTCTTCCTGCGATTTAGAAGGCGAGGGGGCATCGGAGGAGAATTCGATGAGACTGGAACATAATCGATGGCTTCGAGAGGAAGAGTGTGGCGCTGTTGGACTACGTGAACAATTTGGAGACACAGCTGGAGCAGCTGTGAAGGCGTTGCCCTCAAGGCAGTGAAGGGGAGAGGGATGCAAATAAACAGCCGATGGAGTTCAGTGTAGCTGCCAGCATGTTGATGGGGAAGTTTGAGGAAACCAAGTCAGGGGAAAGCAAAGAAAGGTTTTGACAACGGCTTTGGTGTTATCTATTTGAGAATTTGAACCGGGAAATCGATGAGCTTTATTTCTTATGTGAGCTGGAGTGTGACATGGAACAGATACAAGAGGGCTCTTGCATTCCTTCTTCCCTCAAATCCTACACTTAGGTGATATCTAGGAAGATAATGAGCTCCAAAATGAATGGGTATGTTTTAAGGGTGGTAGATTTTCATACAGATTTTGAGTGAGGGAGAGCTATGAAATTATGATCTTTTGATGGGGATTATTTTGGTGTTCGATGTTGGGAGTTGATGTTTTTTTCTTTATGAAGTTTGTGGGTTTGTTGTGAGCAAGAGATTGTTGTTGTAACTCCTTATCCTATGTGTTTGGAAGATGAAGTAGTGTAGAAGTAGGCGATGGAGTAGGAGTTTAGAGTTTGGGGATGTTTGGGAGAAGTTTGATGAAGCTGTGATGTTTGTTGGGTTGAAGAAGTTGTGAAGAAGGGTGTGAGAGAAGTGATGATTGGGTTTATTAAGTATGCTGAATAGTGGGGTTCTTCATCAATTTGTTGTTCGCGGGAGCTCACAAGCTAAGTGGGGGAGGAATGATAGCCTCCAATTTCGACACCAAAAAGGCTTAGAAGACGCAAGTTTTTCTTGCAAAATAATGATTTTATCTCATATTTATTTTGTATCCAAGCCTAGACATACACTTGTTGCCATGTAATTTGTATGCATGTCCAACTTTGTAAATGCTTGGCAATTTAGCGGGTCCGCATATCACAAGCCAAAGCATATAAACTCTCTCTTGTGTTGATAAGTCAAGCCATAATCCTTGTACACATTTGAAGCCATAACCTAAGGTCTAAAAGTATGTAATATTTTTCAAATTTGAATAAAGAAAAGAGGAAAGAGGGAGGACATGTGATCTTGGGAGGTGTGGGAAGTTGCAACCAACTTTTCCTTTATCAACCCATGCACGACTTCTTTTCAACTCTCTTGAATTTGGCACAAACTCTCTTTCTTGCTTCTTGCTTCTCTGTGTGTTAATTCTTTCTAGCTATGGAGGGAGAAGGTGAGGATGATTTCATGCCTATCTTATGTGTGCCTAATATAACCTAGGTTTAGGGTTTTTGTGTGTGTGTGTGTAAGGCTATGGTTTCTTAGAGAGAGAGAGAGATAATGTGTGTCTGCCATTCTTGAGTGCATCTTGAGTGATTCTTGCAGCTTTCATGGCTATGGGCTGAGCCCAATGCGTATATTTCGCATGTTTAGAGCCCGGATTTGCAGATTTGGTGTGCTTGGAAGTTCATTCAATATCTCTGTCCCCATTTTCATAAAATAGTCCACAATGCAAAGTAGACCTCACATACCTCAGTATGCGTTGCAATGCATCCAAATGCAGCTTCCGAGGAACCTGCATAAACTGACTCACCAACCCAATAGCATAGCTCAAATCTGCCTGGTGATCGTCATGTAGATCAAGCTTCCTACTATGCGCCTATACATAGTAGGATCCTCCAAAATCTCTCCTGAATTTGCAGTTAACTTGCCATTCTAATCCAATGGCACTGAGATAGGCTTACAGCCTATCATACCATACTTATGACCGAGCACTTTAGGCTCATAAGAGGACTAATGCTATTACAATGACTACTCTCATAATATATCCATGAAGTACATCACTTAGGACTTCATCCTAACTTGCTACCACACACTCTTGAGAAGAGCGGGAATTGCCATAAATACTCCGTCACCATTAGGGACCATTTGGACATATTTTGGGTCTTTTACTAATGAAAGTAATTAGCAAACGGACCAATAGGAATAGAGGATTGTGCACATTTGAATATAGGGAGGGAGATTCGACGGCTATAGGGAGGGGGACTAGGCTTTCAGTACTAAAAATTACACTTGTCCCTTTAAAAAAGTAGGGGGTTTAGTGTAGGTATGGTCACACCATTTTTGTGGCTCAAAAAATCCTTAAAATTTTAAAATTTTTGAGATCCCCCCAAAACTCACATTTTCCCCTAAAACCCATCTCAAATTTCATTATAATATATAATAAAAAATTTGATTATAATATATAATCAAAAATTTCATTTTCAAGTCCGCTTTCCCTCTTGAACGTCCAAATTAAACTCTTCCTTCCTTTCTCTTCCATCTCTATCTCATTTGCCCAACCCTAATGAAACCATCAAAGCCCGAAACCCTATGCTTTATCCTCCATCTTAATCTCCCCCCTTTCTCGCAGCTCCATCTCTTTCATCTTCAAGGCTCCTGTAAAACCCTAGTCTGCACGTCTCTTTCCTTTTTACTCTAACCCTAACCTTTTTACTCTAGCTTCTAAGAAGATATGGCTGCACCAAGAAGACCAAAAGACGAGATTGAGGAGATATCCTTGCACACAACAAGAAGAACGATGATGGTGCTTGGGTGGGAGAGGCATTTCGTAAGAGCACTTGGGTTTATCTACAGCCTGCTGCAATCGACGGGCCTCACTGAGCTCGACGGGCAAAATGTATTGGAGAACGAGGATGGTGCTTGGGTGGGTGAGGCATTTCGTAAGAGCACTTGGGTTTATCTATAGCCTGCTGCAATCGGCGGGCCTCACTGAGCTCGACGGGCAAAATGTATTGGAGAACCATTGTAAAGGTCGTTTACAAGGCTTCAAGAAGGCAAGCAATGAAAAACTAGTGGCCACGGTACAACATGTTTACATAGTATGAGATATCCATCTTCGCCAACAAACTCAATTTGCATACAATTGTAAGTATCGCAAGTAGAAAGGGACATGTGAGATTTTCTGACAGAGATGTTTCAATCTAAGTGAACTTATTTCTTGTTTACAGATATTTTTTCTTCAAACATGGTAGAGGAGAAGCCATTGGAAAGCCTTACCGGAACATTTCAAGCATTACATATGCAGACATTGGTGAGGCAATGTTTTCTTATAAAACACGTGCATAACTTCTTAAGGAAAAGGTTTTCTTTTACCGGCACTCCTATCTG